>NW_026652289.1:23042791-23642791 GCF_009828535.3 Hylobates moloch | reverse complement strand
AATGTGAAGGTACCAGATTAACATAGTCATGTATTTAACTAAAGCATTTGAACTTCATGCTGCACACAATAGTGAACCTTCAAATGTTTTTTAATGAGTGTAAATTATTATCCACTTTGTAACTTACACAGCATGGTCTGACAAGTTTGAAGAGTTTACTGTCCAACAGGCAGATCAAGATCAGTAAGATTAATTTTACTAATGAATTAGTCCTAAGGAAAGATGAGTTCCCACACAAGGAAGTGGTAATGTATACATAACAAGGATTGAATTTGACAGCTGATTAAGAAGTGAGATTGACAGGATTCTTAAAAGTGTCTCTCGCTGGTGTTGATAGGTACTAAATAAAAAATGAACCAGGTTCTAGCTTAAAATTATAGTCCAGTGGTTCTCAAACTTCAGCATATTAGAATTATATGGGAACTTAAAGCATACTAATATACAGGCCACACCACTTTCAATCTATTCAGAATAGAGATTCAGTCATTGACATATGTCCGAGGATCCTAGACTGATTTCTAATACATATTTGTATCACCTATTAAGTTTATAAGGGAAAATACAAAATGTGGGTTGTGCTCTAGCATCAGAGGTGGCTTTCAAGACTAGACTCCAAAGATAGGAAAATAAAGTTTCCTATTAGTTTTTTTCTAGGTGCTTGAGCATTACCTACTTTGCTTTGATCTCAGAAACTGAAGCATACCTTCTCAAATTTGAGGTTTAATATTTCGACCTGGGTTTTTCATTCTCTGTTCTTCCATTGTCTCCAGGCCATTTGTTTTTCAGTTATCTCATTTCTTCTCCTGTATCTTCCAACTCTTTCTCTCTCTGCATTCTTTTTTACAAGTCTGCTCCATATGACAGATCTGTTCTCTATTTATTAAATAGCACCATTATTATTTGAATCACTTGGGAATTACTAATGATCCCAAAGATTCAATGACTGAAGAACGGGCATGCAAGGAATGTTTAAACAAATATTTCATTTTTTGAAAGAAGCTATCAGCATAGCAGTTTATGTAAAAAAGAAAATTCCAATAAAATATACAAGCCCAAAGTATACTATATCCATGGATTTCTTTCTGCTTGTGAGTTGTATTTTGTAATCACTACCCAAAAGCATTGTTTTCAAGCCAATGTTTTTATCGAGAGAAGTTTGTCCAAAAAGAATTACATAGAAATATAAACTAACAAATAAAAAATCAACTAGAATGGCTCTAGCCCAAGCTATGAAAGGAAGTCATTGCTCCTATCTGCGCATAGCGCCACTACAGATTGGTGGTCAGTGATTGAGAGTATATCAAGTTTTTTTCTGAGAAATCAATTGAATAAAACTTGGGATTGAATGAAACCTCTCTTTTTAAACAAAATGCAGGACAAGCATAAAATTGCCAGCTATTGTTTTTAATATGGTAGCTACTAACTACATGTGGTTATTAGGCCTTTGCAATATAGATAGTTAAAAAGATAGTCTGCACATTTGATTTTATAAACATAGTAAAACAGAAGGATAAAATGCATTAATAATATTTATTGTATGGATTACATATTGAAATAATGCTATTTTGAATATATTAGATTAAATGTAATATACTGTTAAAACTACATTCATCTCTGTCTTTTCTACCCTTTAAATGCAGCTGCCAGAATTTTAAAATTAAATATGCATCTCACATTTTGTCTTTATTAGACAGTGATAATCTCCAAGCATTTGGGCATTAGGGAACATCAATGAATATTAAGTTGGAACTTAATTTAGCTTATGGAAGATGGTCACAATTAGCTGTTTTCAAACTCTTAATATATATATTTTCAGGATTGAATCAAAAGTTTATTTAGAGAAGGAAATGTTTTAAAGTTATTGCTGCTATAGAATCCTTAAAAAATTATAAATTACCAATACAAAAGGTACATTATATTTTTCTTTCATCTCTATTTTTCTTCAGTGGCTTCTGTGATTTTTAATAAAGTCTTGCCTCCCCATATGTATATAATTTCGAACATCTTTTTCTTTATCCCTTTTTATCCTCAGAATAACTCTGTGATAGGAAATAAATTATCTTCACTTTATCTTTACCTTTCCTTTACTAATCTGCCTACATGCAGGGAGCAGAGCATCTTACAGCAACATTTCTTCATTATAATGTGGACATTCATTCAATAATCAGTCGAGATCTCTGTCTTATTTTTGCATAATTGATATAATTTTGAAAGATTGACTGTCCTCAATATTGTTCTTTTGGAGCCCAACATGCTACTTATTCATCTACAGGAATTCACTGTGCCAGGCAATGCAGTCATTGAACTTTGGATAGTACATCTGTGCCTATTAAGAGATAATGCCATTGAAAAGCTCCTCCTTAGAAATACTGAAGACAAGAATGCACCCCAAAGTACGCTGGGGAAAAAGATGGTATTATGAAGTCAAAAATTTCTAACTTTCTTAAATAATGCCCCACATCTTCAAAAAGCTTGGCTACAGCTCTGAATTGAGGTCTTCTCCAATGAAACAATCTAGAAGTTCTAGCTGTGTACTAAGGTCACCACTGAACCAACTGAGCTGTGCTCACAATTGCCTGCTGGTGGAAGCTATCAGTGGTGTGAGCCAATACTTGCATGTGCTAGACGAACTTATTTGAACAGTGCATTTTTAACCTCAGAGATGTGTCTCCATAGCATAATTACTTTGAAAACCTCTGTATCAGTTTTCTAATGCTGTTGTTATAAATTACCACCGACTCATTGGCAGAAAACCATACGAATGTATTATCTTGCATTTCTATGAGTTAGAAGTCTGACATGGGCCTCACTGGGCTAAAATCAAAGTGTCAGTACCTACTGCATTGTGTTCTGGAGACTCTGAGGGACAATCTATTTTCTTGCTTTTTCTGATTTCTAAAAATCATTCGCATTCCTTAGCTCATGGCCACCTTCCATCATCCTCAAAACCAGTGCCTTTGCATTTGTCGACTCTTCCTCTGACTACAGATGGGAAAGGATTCCCACTTTTAAAGTGTGTGTGTGTGTGTGTGTGTGTATGACTGTATGTGTGTGTGTGATTAGATCAGACTCAAGATAATTTCCACATCTCAAGGGCCTTTGCTTATTTTTACAAAACCTTTTTTTCTGTATTGGATAATATATTAATATCAACAAGATCTAGTGATTAGAATGGGGACATCTTTTTAAAGGGGATTGCATTACACTGCCTACAGCCTCCTCTACTGCTCTGAGTATTTTGATAGGAACTATATCTCTCACTAGCAGTGATCCTTTTTCCTTTCATTTTATATAGATATTCTGTCAAAAAAATGTCCCAGCCCATAGGACAATAAAATACCTATTTAAAAGCCATTTATCTTATAATGGCACCTTTAAATCATCTAAATATCCATTGAAACCAAGATTGAGCTTGGTATAATTAACGTAGATATATAAGGAAATTTGGTTAAAAGTAAAATTGTGTGGGTTTTTTGTTTGTTTTGTTTTGTTTTGTTTGTTTGTTTGTTTTCAGATGGAGTCTCTTCTGTTGCCCAGGCTGGAATGCAGTGGTGCGATTTGGGTTCACTGCAACCTCCACCTCCTAGGTTCAAACAATTCTGCCTCAGCCTCCTGACTGGCTGGGATGACAAGCATGTGCCACCATGCCTGGCTAAATTTTGTTTGTTTTTAGTAGAGATGGGGTTTCATCGTGTTTCCCAGGATGGTCTCCATCTCCTGACCTCTTTATCCGCCTGTCTTGGCCTCCCAAAGTGCTGGGATTATAGGCGTGAGCCACCACACACAGCTTTAACCCACATTTTATGCATATGATATTTCATTGTCAAAAGCAATTTTCTAAAATTCCAGAAGATTTATCTTATTTGAGGTTTAAAATAATGGGATTAGGACATTCTTTAAGTCTCCTATTGGATTGACCATTTTTAGGGCAGAGTAAATATTAAGCCATCATCAGTTAAAACTTACTCACTGTATGAGTCAGGGTAATCCAGGAACTAATAGCTCTATCAATTTATCATCTATATAATCATCTATCTAGAAATATACTTTAAGAATTGACTCTAGCCATATGGGGGCTAGTAAATTTGAAACTTGTAGCCAGCAACCTGGAAATTCAGGTAAAGGTTGGTGTTGCCATCTTAAATCTGAAATAGTCTGCAAATGAGTCAAGAGGCTGGAAACTCAGGCAAGGTTTCTATGTTGCCGTCTGGAGAAGAAATTACTTCTTCTTTGAGATTCTTCCATCTTGTCTTTTCATGCATTCAATAAATTGAACGAGGCCCACTCTCCTTTTGGAGGGTAATCTGGTTTTCTTTTAATTCCTCTGACTGGAAATTTTAAAAACACACACAAATATCTTCACAGCAATATCTAGACGCATGTATGACCAAACAACTGGGCATCGTAGCCTAGTGAAGCTGACAGATAAAATTAACCATCACATTTTCAGAAAGTATTATGGAATTAAAGCTTCCTCTGAAGAACTCGTTATTTTTGTGAAAGCCTTTTAAGATCAAATACTATCTTACAAGCTATTGATTCAATAATTATCTATTGAGGGCTTATTGCACTGTGTGTGTATGTGTGAGTATATGCATTAAATGTATTTCTTAAAAGTTTTTACTGCATGCTAGTTGCTGCATTTGGTTATATAAATATGAATGACACACTGTCCCTGACTTCAAGACAATTGTTGTTAATTATAATGGAAAATGCATATAAAAAAATCACAGTACAACATTCCTGGTGTTAAGAGGACTGGGAATGCGTGGCAGGGCTGCAGCATGAATGGAGTGCAACTAACACATCCTTGGGGAGTCATATTTGAAGGAACTGAAGAAACTGCAAATGAACAAAATAGGAAGTGGTGACATAGGCAGATCATAGATCAAATAGCATCACATTCTATTGCCAGTTTATATAACTGAGTATTTTGGTATATCATGAAAGCAGAGTAGGATGTTAGGAACATAAGTTGAGTCATATTGTGAAGAGCCTTGGATGTCAGACCACATTTTTCTCACAGGAATGAGAGGACATTAAGGTAGTAGCTGTTAACCAGTGAAAGACCCAGATTTGCCTTTGCAGTTCTCGAAAAGGCCATTTTCTTTGCAGAAAGAGATTCAATTCTTGGTCTTTCTCTGTCTTTGTGCTGCTATAACAAAATATCTGAGACTGGGCAACAGATAATGTAAATATGTAAATAAGCAGATATAGAAATGTTATAAATTTATTTCTTGTAGTTCTGAAGGCTGGAAAGTGTAAGATCCAGTCACTAGCTGGTCTGGTGTCTGGTGAGGGCTGCTCTCAGCTTTCCAGGATAGTACCTTGCTGTTGTGTCCTCTGAAAAGGACAAACACAGTGTCCTCACATGGCAAAGGCAGAAGGGCAAAAATAACCCCCAAAATCCTAGAACAAAATAAAAGGCAAATGCTGTTGGAAGCCTCTTTTATATAGGCCTTAGTCTCATTCATGAGAGTTTCACCCTCATTGACTTAAACAGGTCCCAAAAGCCCCATCTCTTAATACCATCACAGTGGGAATTAAGATTCAACACATAAATTTTGGAGAACACATTCAGACCATAGCACTCCCCACACACAGCGTGTGAAAAAGTGAACACGAACATTCCCATTCAGCAATTCCAAATATTAAGGGTTGAGTCTAATTTTTAATTACTATTGTAACTTTTTAATAACTTACAAAGACACTTCTGATTTATCGCACTGCTAAGAACGACAACATTTAGGACTGTAAATCATAAGAGAAGAATAACTCCTTTTCTTTGTCTAGTCTCATGCTAATTCTAATGGATCCAGGGCACAAAATACAGAATTGAAATAATTTCCTCATTAAATATGTCTCCATAAAATGTGAAATGCATATTAAAGATGAAAGTTTTCTTTTTTTAATCATGGCTGGTTTCATAAGGTTCAACTTTACTGAAATGTTCTACTTTGGCTACAGGCACGTTAATGTATGAGTGTATTAATTTCTATGCTTCATAACAAATTATCATACACTTAGTGCCTTAAAACAACATACATTTGGTATTTCAGTTTCTGTATGTCGGAAACCCAACTATAGCTTAATTGGACCTCACCAGGCTGCAGTCCAGGCATTGGTCATGGCTTTAGTCTCATCAGAGGCTCTGCGGGGATCAGAGTCACCTTCAAGCTCTCTCTGGTTGTTGGCAGGATCAATCTTCCTAGATTTGTAGGACTGGGATTCCCGTTTCCTTGACGGCCACAGCTTGCAGGCCTCTCTTGGCTCCTATAAGTGCCTGAAGTTTTTATTTGCTTTTTATTCGCCACATGAGCCACTTTATAGGTCCTCTCACAAATGGAAGCGTACTTTCAAATCCAGCAAAGGTGAATTTTCAAGTTCAGTCTGCTAGAATGAAGTCTTACATGATGTAACCACCGGAACCATGGCATAGGCGTTCCATTAACTTTGCCATATTATGTAACGAAACCATAGGCCTGACATGCCATTCCTGTTGCCATGTTTGCCATATACTAATGGTTAGAAACAAGTCACAGTTGCCACCTCCAGCCAAGGGACAGGGGTGGCAGGGAGAGCACAGAAGAGGTGTGATACACCATGAGGTGGGAATTACTCGGGATCCTCCTGGGGAGGTCTGCCACAGTGAAACATAAAAACAGGTCATGTTGGTTATGTTGAAATATTTTGGAACCTCCATTCTTGAAGTATTCTGGATCAATATCTAACAATTTTTTCTAGAATGCATTAATTGAGAAATATTTTTTAAAATGTCCCAAACAATACATTCATCAAAGTGCTAGAAAAAAAAAAGATTATTATACAACATCTCATTAAAAAGAAACTTAACAGGATTAGTAATCAGGGGGAATTCTAACAGCAATCAACACAGATAACTCTTTTCCTTCCATAGTCATATTTAAATTATTTTATTTCAAACTAGATATTTTCCTTAATATATGTACAGCTTGGTTGCTTGGCTTTATTTTACATATATATGTATTCATGTACGTGTGCATGAGCACATAACTTTAAATATATATTTTTCAATATCTGAAAGCACTGAAATGGGAACTTTACTGTTATGGTGAATAGATATTTCTATGCTGAAATTTTGACTATCACAAATTTGCATTAAGCATATGTAAATCCAAAACAAGCTATATAATGATCCCAAACATTGCTTTTTTGCTACATTAAGTTTAATGGCTCAATCTCAAGCTCTCTGTAGGAGGGCAAGTATTTCCACCTCTGCAAGGCTTCGCAGAAAAGAAAATTTTGGTAGAATGGCCACACTCATATGCATACCTGGCAGCCAAAGGTACATGTGCTATATTCCCTAAAACATAATGTGTCACTTCATAGTGAGAAAATGTCCACAGAAGAAGATGACCAATGCCCTACCAGGCTTCAAGACAGACAATGATTATGACTAGAATGAGATGATCCTGGAGCTTATCAGTGGACTTATGCATCAATAGAAATGCTGTCTTGTTAACTATTAGATCTGCAAAACTATAACCAACAAGCTAAAGCTGTTCATGTTCTCCTGTAGAAATGCATCTTTTATGCTATATTTACAATTATTATGCTGTGAGTCAGGATTTCCATCTCACATCCATCACCCAATTGTGTAAATCCTGATTTGGGACAGAATTCCAATATTTATATGAAATATGAAAATGTGGATCATTTCTCTGTTATTATGATAGTTATCCAATGGCTCTGTTTTGTTCCACTTAGAGAAGCCTATTTAATTAAAAAAATACGTGCTGATTTGTGCATGATTTTGTCAGGAAGTTATTTGTTGTTATGGCTTTGTATTTTTGCTGTTATGTGTGTACTCTCTCAGTACTTGGCTACACAAAATTAACGCTCCTGATTTATCCAGATCACTCTGTCTTGGTAAGCTTCTCCCTCACTGTTTCTCCTACTCTTCTGTGCCCATCTTCATATATGAACTAAAACAATCCTCTAATATGCTTAATGTTTTTAAAGTGGAGTATGTACCTGAATCAAACAGAATGTTTGCAAAACTTGTCACTCATATTTTGAGTTTCTACTTTAGTGTCTTAGTGCTTTCTTGATATGGGATAATTCATGTCCTCCATTCAGAAGTATACACTAAGTAAGAGGTATCATGTCTGTTTCTTGATTAGTTACTAATCTTGAAATATCCTACAGTAGGTTAGAGCACATATATCTCCTGACAATATATTGAATATGATAGATTTAAATACTTGACAAACTAAATACTAAAGCAAACTGCTGCACGTATCATTTATTATTCATTGTGTAGAAAGTGCCTGGCTCAATGTTTGGAAACTGTCTGACTTTTCCTCATATATAGTGTGGTTTCATGTTATTGTGTATAAGACCTGACATGAACTCTGTTTACAATAATCTCCCAGTGCCATAAAGACCATAATAAATAATACAACCAATTGGTTTCTTTATGCTGTCATTTATTAGTGCATACAGCATTAGTGGAGGATTACCTTGTATTACCCATAGTGCTTAAAGTATGAATCACACGTGCACCTTGAAGGAAAAGAGGTACAATGTAATAAGAAACCAGATATTGAAAATACAAGTTTTGTTATGTCATTCTGGGTATGTTAACCTTTGTTCCTACCTTCCATACCCATCTGTAGCAAAATCTGCCTATTCATGCTTCATCCCACCACTCCATAGCCATTGCTCCATCTGCCTTAGTGATTAACTTTATACTACATGAACTAGACTTCCCCTCCATGATCACACCAAAGCATTCAATTCAATTCAATTCACAGGTACTTACAGTCTACAGAATGGGCTTAGAAAGATGATAATACCTAAGCACCTCTTGTTTCATAAAAATTTGAACTCAGGCTATGTAACTATAGTATAGATGTTTCTGGAAGGTCATTAGTTGTATTAGAATAGAGAAGCTACTATCAATCATGTTTCCCTGAAGTTGGAAGAGCACATTACTCCCTTTCAGTGTCTGAGTCGCATTACATATGTTGAGGACTGTTATATGTAAGTTGGAGTTAGTTGACTGGGACTCTGTTAAGCAAGAGAATCTTAGCAGGTATAGTTATTTGAGTAAACAGGGATGGGAATAATTTGTAATAACATAGAATATGGATTTCCTTTGCATAAAGGTAAAATGCTGAAATATTTCATGCCTGATGATCATTACACTGTGTGTGATTTATACCAGGCATAAGCTGAGCCTCTTCCTACCATGCCATTTCATATCAGCCATAAATGAGGAAACAAAAGAGAAAGTTATTATTTGCCATGTGATTAAGTAGTCAGTCAAATCCATTCTGTCTAACAAGCGATTGATTGCTTTAGAATGGGAGCCAGAATTTCTAAGTGTAGGGTGATATACTTTGGAGTGTGGGGTATGTAATCAAAATTTTTGTGGTGTATTGCATTTTTCAATGAAGATCACAACAGTATGTCCATTCCATAAGTTCTTTCTACAGTGCAACCTATGATAGGGTCTTTGCCCTCTCCCTTTGAAACTCGCTGGCTTTTTGTGACTGCTTCAACATATTACATAAAGATGCCATGATCAACCACTGTGATCTTTTGAGATACTTGCTGTAGAAAAAGAGCCACCATGCTGTGAGAATGTTCAAACAGGCAAAGCAGCGAGACTCCATGGAAAGGATGTATGCATGAATTTGGACTGACAGTATAGCTGAAATCCCAACTGATAGCTAGTACCAAATCACCACCTATGTGAGTCAACCATTTTGGTAGTATGCTCTCCAGTTCTGAGATCAATTGCTTTAAATAGACCTCTTGAATCAAAGGCAAGCTCCCTACTAAACCCTTCATAAGCCCTGCCCAAGGAATAGATACAGAAACAAAATAATTGTTGTTCTTTCAGGTCAGTAAGTTTTCTGATTTTTTTTTTAGCACACAGCAATGAATCATACAATCAGCAACTAATATATTGTACTTTCCATGATCTTTTAAACATTTTTTATAATTTACTAGAATAATACCCTTGAAATGAGTCTTTAAATGTGAACAGTTGTCCAATGGTAGAAGAAGACATTCAAGGGGGAATAAAGGAACAGATTATGAAATATTTCTTTTTAGAGGTCGTAATTATTTAAGAATAGCTAAAGCTGGAAGTCCTAAATAGGACACAGTAAAAGATGACATTGGCGGTAGAAGCAGAAACCTTATGATGGAGGTATCTATCTGTCTGTCTGTCTATCTATCTATCTATCTATCTATCTATCTATCTATCTCCCTTTCAACTAAGGTTAGATTTGATTTTGAAGGTAATGCAAAATCATAAAGGACTTTCGTCAGAGCAAGAGATACTTGAATTTGCATTTTAGGAATATTTCAAGAGATAGTGATGAAATATCATCACCAGGTGTATATATCATATATACTCTAACCGAACCCTAACCCGAACCCTAACCCTATCCCTAACCCAGTTAATAGATGGCTGGTAGAGATCTGACACAAAAATATTAAGAACTTATAATCAACTGGATCTGGCTATTAATTAAATGTGAAGAGTGAAGGTAATAGAGTCTGAAAAACTTCAGATGAATGACTTGCCAGGTAATAGAGCAAAGGGCCAGACTGAGAGGGGTTGAACAATAATAAATTCAGCATTGCCCACGTTACACCCAGTCACATTCTTCTGCTTACTTAATTTCTCAGACCAAAACCTTGGGCACATCCTTGCTTTTTCTTTCTCAGTTACAACACTCTGAAGAATATCAAGTATGATTACATTCCAAGTCGAGGATACATCTTGTCGCTTTCACCAATGTATCTTAGTCTTCAAACTGTCATCAACTGCAAACCGATAAAGCATGTGTGTGTTAATGTTCTACCCTTTACCATGAAATCAGTATCGTTGGAGCTTGTTGAATGAGAAAAGTACTAATGGAAGATGATGTCAGAAAGACAAGATTGAGCATGAGTTGGCTTTGCAGGCTATAGTAAATCATTTGGAATTTATTTTACATTTCAGAAGAAGTTACTGAAGTCCTTTCACTAGCCAAGCAAATCATCTGATGATTTTTTTCAACAAACGCTGCTGTCTGGAGAACTGAATGTAGGATGGCAAGGATAAAAATAGCTAGAAAACTCTTTTTGTAATGTAAACATGAGGCTGGTAATTCTTTTTCCTTTGTCAAATCAAACTCATTCCAATCAAGGCACTATCCTTGTTTATTTACCTAGACAGTCTTTTCCTCAGAGTTTCACGTCTTGTCAATAAGATGTAGTATTTATAGATTTAATGCCATCCCCATCAAGCTACCAATGACTTTCTTCACAGAATTGGAAAAAACTACTTTAAAGTTCATATGGAACCAAAAAAGAGCCCGCATCGCCAAGTCAATCCTAAGCCAAAAGAACAAAGCTGGAGGCATCACGCTACCTGACTTCAAACTATACTACAAGGCTACAGTAACCAAAACAGCATGGTACTGGTACCACAACAGAGACATAGATCAATGGAACAGAACAGAGCCCTCAGAAATAATGCCGCATATCTACAACTATCTGATCTTTGACAAACCTGACAAAAACAAGCAATGGGAAAAGGATTCCCTATTTAATAAATGGAGCTGGGAAAACCGGCTAGCCAAGATGTAGTACATATCAAGATCAAAGAGTTCTTCTTTCAGCATATCCTTCCAAAAGTACCTTTTTGTCTCGTCATACATTGACAGATATTTTTCCTTTGAATTTTCAAAGCACCGAGCACTCTAAGGAATTAAATTATTTACTTAATTGTTTCTATTCCATATTTTCCCATTAGACTGTAAGGCATCTGAGGATAGAAAATATATTTTTCTTATTGACATCATATTCCTAATGTTCGGCATGGTACTTAGAGTGAAATTTGTATTCAACACATTTGTAGATTAGCAAATGAAAATAAAATAAAACATAATTTAAAATTTGGAAGATATTTGCTTGGAGATAAAAATTGAAGGAGATTTTCTAAAAGGAAGATATTGCTTTAGACTTGATGAGAGGGAAATTTTTGACATCCATCATCAATTTATGGATTTACAGTAAATTAAATTATCTTTTAAAACATAGCATAAAGTAAATCATAACCTTTAATAAGGAAGGGAAATTGAAGGAAACATGTATCCATTGAGTATTAGGTATTCTGTGAGGTACTTAATATATTTAAACTCATGCAAGTCTCCAAGAGCCATGACTTTAAAAAAATTCAGTTATTTAAATAAAATATTTATGTTTTAAGCATGAAAAGTTATATTTGTTAAAAATCCATGTACTTATAGAACAATGAAAAAGTCACGTGTAAAACACACAGCATTCGGTGTACTCGATTTTGACAAATATTTCTTTTTTAGCATTGAAAATAGGAAAGTTATTTGCATTTGGAAAAATATTTCTTGGATATATTGGTCACTAAACAATGAAATAACATGTCATGGTTGTTTTATGTTTACCTGTCTTGCAAAAAGCTAGATTTGACTAACAATAAAAATGTCCACTGTTAAAATGCCTGCAGAAACACTGTTCACATTAAATTATAACCAGATACTCACGTTCACATTGCCAGGCCATCAATAAAACAATTCCACGTTTATAGCACAGAGGTACATTGTACCCAGTGTTGTTATTGTGACATATTTTGCTGCCTTGTGCTGTATCATGTTGTAATTCAGACATTAACTTATGTGACTACCACTCTTTATGTAGAAAATATAGTGTTCTCATTTGTTCCAAAAATTGTAATATGCATATTTCAAACTACAAAATATATCTATTTTCATGGTAGTATCCATTATTTATTGAGCTTCTTCATAATATACTAGTAAGCATATTTTAAATTAAGTTGTGAAAATAATGAATACATAAATAAAATAAAGAAAGAGCTGCAAGTTACTGAGATTCTGGGACATGTGAATATGTCATCTCAGTAAAGCACAGCCTGTGCAGTATTACTCCAGTTCCTTTCTATTTATGTTCCTCAGACTTGATTTTTTAAGCTTTAAAATAATTAGATTAAATATTTTGTCAAACTTAGAAAACACTTCTTATAGACAAATTGTTGGACAAAGAAAGGAACAATAAGAAGCTGTGGGAAGTAAAAGTAGTATTTTGGGAGTCAAAATTGTCATTTATCTATGCTAGGATTGAAGATGTATACAATCATCATCAGCATTCACACACTCACACACACACACATACACACACGCATACATGCAATTTGTATCTTAAAATACTATACAAAATAAAATTGGTGCCTAGGAAAAAATACAGAGTTCAAACATGATTCTCCCATAAATACATCCCCATTACTACTTTAAATATGAACGTTCAGGAGGGTTATAGTTTTGGGAAAAAAGTGTCAAATAAGCAGGTGAGCTGTTGAACTTTCAACTCGTTATTAAATAAAACCAGTTTTGGTTTTTATGTGTTTCACACTTTGTTCATCCATAATTCCCTTTGAACTAGGGGTTGTGGGCCTGTTGTGGGGTGGGGGGAGGGATAGCATTAGGAGATATACCTAATGTTAAATGACGAGTTAATGGGTGCAGCACACCAACATGGCACATGTATACATATGTAACAGACCTGCACGTTGTGCACATGTACCCTAAAACTTAAAGTATAATTTAAAAAAATAAAATTGAGAAAATCCAAATTATTTGTGGAATTCAACATTAACATAAAAACTGAAAAAAAGACAATGTAGGATATATCTGAAAGATAAAATGATAAAATCTAATAATCAATATTGTATTATCTTTTAGCATAAATTAATAATCTTGAGTAAGGTTGCTAATATATATTTCAAATGATACACTAAGATTTAACAAATAATTAAACTTTTTAGGAAGGGTTATAGGAAATTTAAATCTATTATTTTTCCTTGAGAATAATCCATGTAAATATTTATTAGATTCATTTGGTCTATAATGCAGATTAAGTCCAATGTTTCTCTGTTGGTTTTGTCTGGAAGATCTGTCCATTGCTGAAAGTTGGGTGTTGAAGTATCTAGCTATTATTGTATTGGGGCCTATCTCTCTCTTTAACTCTAATAATATATTTTTTTATATATGTGGGTGCTCCAGTGTTTGGTGCATATATACTTAAAATTGTTATATCCTCTTGATAAATTGGGCACTTTATTATTATATAATGTCCTTCTTTGCTCCTTCTTAGAGTTTTTGTCTTGAAATCTATTCTTTTTCTGATAAGAGTAGCTACTCCTGCTCTTTTTTGGTTTCCATTGGCATGGAATATTTTTCTCCATCCCTTTATTTTCAGTATATGTGTGTTTCCCTCTTTCTCCACTCTAAGCCACCTGGAGCTGGGGGTGAATTGACACAAGAACCCTGTGGCCACCACCCCTAGGTGTGTACTGGGTCACACCTAAAGTCTGTACAGCACTGGATCTTACCCAAGGTCTGCTGTAACCTCTCCCTGGTAGCACCTATGTTCGCTCAAAGCGCTGGGTCTCTAGAATAAGCGTTGTAGCCATCCAGACCTATGTCCTTTCCTTCAGAGCAGCGATTTCCCCTGGCCCCTGGGAAGGTCCAGAGGTTCAGTTAGGGAGCCAGAGACTAGAGTCAAAAACCTTAGAAGTTGTCCTTGGGTTCTATTGTGCTGCGGCTGAGTTGGCACTCAAACCACAAGACATAGTCCTCTCTACTCTTCCCTCTCCTTTCCACAAGCAGAGGAGTCTCAGTAGGTCACATGCCACCCCAATCCACTATCTCTAGGCCCAGCTGAGCCCTAGGACATGACTTGCCTGGGTGTTGCAATTCTTGTGGCCTAGAATCCCTTTCAGGTTTATTTGGAGCCACAGACCGCTTTAGCCTGCGGTGGAGAGCCTTACAACAACTCTAATTCTGACCTCTGGGATCAGTCATTCTCCTCTGGCTAGGGCTGGTTTAAATGCACCCTCTGTGGACAGGCATCAACTGAGTTTAATCTAGTTTTGCTTTCCTCTATAAAGAAGGGCAGCATGGAGTTCAATGCCTCAAAATTGCTGGGTCTCCCTCTCCTCAGGGCACAAAAACTCTCTCTAAAGAAAGCTGCTGCTGCTGGTGGGTGGGGAAAAGGTGGTGTCCGTGATTCAAGACTGCTTTATCTACCTCTTCAGTGTCTCTTTCAGTGATACAAAGTAAAAGCCAAGGATTATGAATGGTCACCTGATTTTTGGTTCTTACGAAGGTGCTTTTTTGTGTGTAAATAGTTGTTAAATTAGTGTCCTTGCAGGGGATGTTAGGTGGAGCCTTCTATTCTGCCATCTTGCTTCATTCTCAACCTATCCTCCCATTTAAAATTATTATGGTCTTCATTTTTGGAAACAGATGTAACAGGAATCAACAGATGTTAACAGGAAACAAGGAATTTTCCTGATGAGACAATTTGGTCTTAGAACTGTTTTCGAAACCAAGTAAAGTGCAAAGTTTCACTAGGGCCCTCAAATAAAAATGATGTAAACCCACAGATGACAGCTTAATGAGTTTAGGCAGGAGGATGGGGCTATATAATATCAAGATAGATGATGTTGAATCTCATGGACAGATTCAGTTACTGACTCTACAGATCAATAATGGCAATCATGATGATGATTTACTGTTCGGGAAACATATTTTGGTGGTATCTCGGGCTTGTCTGACAATGCATATTCAAAAGATAGATTGAATGCCCTGGAATGTTAACCTTGTCACTGATGATTTTAGCATTTTCTTGAGATGCACTAAAAAAGACTTTTTTTTTTCCTTTTAAAATTATTGGGCTGAATAAACATATTTAGTTATATCAATTCTAGCTGAAGAATTTGGTGTGTTTCAAAATACTACACTAAGGTTAAACTGCATTTTGTTCAAAAGGTCTCATATTAATTTTTATTATTTTAAATGAAAACTCACAGTAGCTTGGAAAACAAAGTGGTTTCACCTCTATTTAGTATACTACAAACGGTAAAAGTGATGTTGAAGGATATTCATATAGTAAAATCACAAAATGATATATTGCATTATATTCAGGGAAAGCATCAGGATTGTGCGAAGTTGGACACCCTTGCATCTTTTAGGAAAACAGTCATTGACATCTTTACTCTAAGAAATAATGCACTTTTTTTTTGGAGATGGATAAAAAAGTAATTAATCAAAATTCAATTTCAAGGCATTTGAAAGTTTCTCCTCCTTTCTCCAACATAACAAACAAAAGGATTTTCATAACTTTTCTCCCGCAAGTTGTCAATTTTTTAACTATTTTTGTATATTGCTACATTTTGCATATTATTGTTATATAAAATAATATTGTAAATAATTTAAACAATTTGAATACCAAAGTTCTTTTTATTTGTCATTAAAATTAATTTTTCCTGTGTCTATTGTTCTACTCACAGAGTGATACAGAGATGTGACCCAGCAGGTCTACCTACCAGGGAGGAGGTGTGGTTTTTACTGGAATACACTGGCAAGCAAAAGTGAGTAGCTTAGTTTGAGTCCTGGAACTTCTCTATACCAGGAAGTCATTTCATTTATCTGTGCCATTGTTTTCTTATCAGCAAAATATGAATTGGGCTATCTACTTGACAGTTTTTCCATGACAAGCAAGTGAGCTGAGCCAATATGAGTAAGGGAAATAAATGCAAATCTCCAATGCCGTCTCAGTGATGGGTATTAACTTGCAAATGAAATACAAAGATTTACAGCATTTCCTCAATTTAATTTGATATCATTGAAACTGTTTATTTTTCATAATGAAATACTCTATGAGTGATTATAATATATTCCTTAATTTGTATTTTATGTCTTTGAAATGACAACAATTTTACTCTTTCATGACAAAAATTTTTATTACTTTATATATTGGCAATATCTAAAACCTCCCCAAAATTTTCATTTCATCCAACCCACTCTACCACCAGATCAATGTAAGGACCCAGGTTTAGAATGAATGTATCTCTTCTTATTCCCTTGTTTATGCCATTCCATGACCCACCAAACATACATTTTATCGATTCTACATACCACTTTCTTTTTCAACTCCTCTTCAACATTTTGATGGTTTTTCTCTCTTGCTTACTAGACTTAATGGTATAGTTAGTCACGACAGTCATTCTCTTGCTTACATTCTCAGATCTCCTTTCTTGGTTTCAAACATTCATTTTGAAACACGATTAATTTCACCCCCTGACTATTCCATGCCTGTATTGCATGTAGCTGAATGTGACTGAATAGTAGTGTGCCATCAGGTAATTCTAATACTCCTTTTCTAATCTTCTTTTATTCTCTTTTTAAATATTCCCAAAACACCTATTGCTTTTAACATATTACATCATTTACCTACCGCATCTACTGTTTACTAGGATACATGCCCTTACGAGGCTAGGATCTTTGATGTTTTTTCCACTGATACATCTCAAGTGCCTGATATATTAACACTCAAATATATTTGTCGGATATATGTTGTTCAATATTTATGTCCTTATCTTCAGATTGTCTATATGATTTAGAGTTTCCAGAAAACTGTTTAACTTTGCATCCACTGACAATGGAAAGACCACATTTATTTTCCTGTGCAAAGGGTTATATGTGTTACAGATAAAATGTTGATTCAGTTTTCTTTCTCATTCCCATTCTCTATTCTAGGTGAGTATAAAGCTAGTGAAAACTCTAACAAAGCAATTATAATGTGTTCCAGACAGGTTCTCTCCTTTTGGCTTTCTCCCTGCTTCACATCCCTTTCCAGGAATGCATGCTTTCTGAGGCAGACAAAAGAAGAGTTGTTCAAGGTATGTCAAGATGAAATGTCAGTTTACTGAATTGCGGTTTCTACCTTTTTTCCTATAAAACACTTCTCAAGTGCTTAGCTTTCAGTGTCAATAAATCTGATATTATAATTGCTACAATCCTAATACATTTCTAAGTGCCACTATATCATATTTTTTTCTTTTCTTTTCTTTTCTTTTCTTTCCTTTCCTTTTTTGTTCTTTTGAGACAGAGTCTCACTCTGTCACCCAGGCTGGAGTGCAGTGGCGTGGTCTCGGCTCACTGCAACCTCCATCTCCTGGGTACAAGTGATTCTACCACCTCAGCCTCCTCAGTAGCTGGGACAACAGGCATGCACCACCTTGCCAAACTATTTTTTTGAATTTTTAGTAGAAACTGAGTTTCGCTATGTTGGCCAGCATGGTCTCTAATTCCTGGCCTCAAGTGATTTGCCCAAGTCAGCCTCCCAAAGTGCTGGGATTAGAGGCATGAGCCACTGCACGTGGCTAAATGCCACTATATCATTTTCTTACTTTAAAAAATTGATTTGGGGGGACACATAAAATCCTTGGTTATTCACATAGTGAGGGGACAATTTTGCTTCTATTTCTTACTTTACAGATAAGGAAACTGAGGCCATAAAAAATTAGGAAATTTGTACAAGGTCACAAATATAAAGCACTTTTTACTTTGAAATGGTTCTTGAGACTTTTAAGAAGCTTAATATAAACATTTCACACATGCAGGAAATTATACCTTCATGTCTCTTTGGGGAAACAAAAAATTACAATAGAAAATATTTCTCATTAAGATAGCCTTGATTCTATTCGACATTTTAACTGTACTATCTTTATCGTGTATAATGGATGGATTATGTAATTACATTACTCTATAGATTCTATTAGAATAGGCAGACATTTGAATTTGGGAAACCAATCAGGCTTAATTAGAAGAACTTAGTTGAAATAGCCTGAGGAAATGAAAAATAGAATTTCTTTTATGTTAAGTCACAGATTACAAAATTATATCTACACTGTTAAGGTTTTTTTAAAAAAATTATTTTATTCAGATTATAATACACACTACTACATTTTACGCCCTATAGCGTGTCATAGTTTTCTTCCTTGTTACCTGATATGGTAATTCTCCTCCTTTAATGTAGTTAATAAAAAGGTCGAGATTCCCTAGTTCCTTCCTATGCTCTTCTTTATCATGATACCCCATCACTTGAGATTGGAAGCTAAATGAACTTCACCTTTTAGATTTTTTTCACCTGAGAATGTACATCATATGGTAATGGGCCAGCCCACTGTGTCTGTTGGATCTGTGACCGCAGCTGTGATTATTCATCTTAATTTGCTTTAAAAGATGCTGATTATTTCATAAGGCATTCACTTATAAAATGGAAACCAAAGCAAACAGAAGCAGGGTTTTGTTGACATGTTTTGAAGTACACAAATAATTCCAATTGAAATGTTAATTACAATAATACATCATGTCTTTTAAAAACTTAGATGTTCCAGGTTTATTTGAGATGGTCTTCAGTCCTTGGAAAAATATTTATAGCTCTGTCAAATTTGGTTTCTTATTATATCAAAGAAAGGAGCATAGTCAATGAAACTTAAGCTCAGATATGTGTGTGACACACATACAGTGTCAGATCTAAAAGAGTCCATATTTAAAATATATATATAGCTACTTTGGAATATATAAAGAAAAAGCTCTATGCTTTAATAGATAACATCTAGTGAGCACTGACTACATCTTATATTAATAACTCATTTTCTTATCAAACCATCTATGTTAGGAAATTGAGACTTTAACTCTTTGAAAATATTATGACATGGCTAAAGTCTGTAACCAGCAAGTCTGAATCCAGAACCCATTGCTTAATTGCTTGTGTTACTTGCCTTTCGACCAGAAGCTTTATTGACTCTAACATTGCAAAACTCGATATTCATTTTCAGGTTGCTGTCTATTTTTCTCAAAGTCTTTTATCTGAGTTTCACACGTTTAAGACAGTTTCAGAAATAAAATGATGTTTTGTTTCAGAGTGTTTTTAAATGTATATATTTATTCCTAACTGACATTAAAAAATAATTGTATTGGTAATGTCTTGTGATTAGTGGCACTGTTGAACAATGTTTGGACTAACTATTTTTTTATCAGGGACGCATAAAATACTTAGAATTTAATAAATTGAAATAAAAAATATTTTTCTTAGTGTATAATGCCTAAAAGTCCATTATTGTCTAGAAATTTTGTAAAAAATGTATTTTAAAATATTAACCATTTAGTAATCTTCATGGATTAATTAACCTAATGGTTTAAGAAAGTGAATAGTTGCTTAACTACTTTAAAGGTTACTTCAGACACAGGCTAGTTCAGAATAAGTTTATGAATTACATCTCTTTCTAAAACATAAAGTCCTAGGAAGTAAGCCAAGGTCAGGTTCTTGAAGCTAACCAAGTAGGCTAATAATAAGAACTCTTACATTAGCCAAACTGAATTATTCAGATGTAACCAGTAGTGTCTAAAATTTCCAAATTTCTTGGAACAACATCAATCTGATATTATGCTCTAATGTCTGGCTAACTTCTGGAAAGATTTACTACATATCCATACTCTTTGGTCATTGCATTCTTAACAAGTGAATAGCGTTTCTGATAGGACAAGACATTGGTCCATCCTGAAGGAGAGAAGAGGATTATTGCTACCACATAAAAACAAAGAGAAAAAGATGTGTAATTTTCAGTGGGTTCGTTGCATTATGTAAACCTATTTAAGCACTTATTCTTACTACACCTTAAATGTATTTATTTTTAAAGCACATAAGAATCAAATTCCTTCTTCCTAATCTTTGTGATTCTCATGAAGTACTTCTGAGATGTGAATCAGGACTTTGCATCCTTAGCAAGCATCCAGGTGATTCTGTTGCAGATGAGTCACACGTTGTACTTTTAGAAATACTGAGAGTAGCTGTGTTTTCCAATACACATAACTAGAAGTTTTCAGCAAGACTTGGTAGTGGGAGACATTTAGTTAAAATGGGTAATGTGTTAAGGGACAAGCCTGCCCTAATATTTGGAGTGGCTGAATTGGTTAACAATATTCTATCAGGGAAAATTCCTTTACTTGACCTTCATTTTCACCTTTGATATGTACATACAGGTTAAGAGTAAGAATGGTGATTTGAATCCAATCAATGTGCATTTGCAAAGATTTAGATGATAAGAAGAGAATGTACCTTGACCTTGGACTAGAGAAGGAACGGAAATGTTACAGAAAAAATGAAAGGGTTATACAAGGAAACTTCATCCTAAAGCACGGCTTTACCCGTGGGACTAAGCCTGGAAGGGAATAACCGAAACTGAGACTGAGGGGAAATTGAAGCTTGTAGCAGATTTGTGCCCAGGATAATGGCATGATTCTAAAGATTCTGCTTGCACAAACATCACTAGAAGACCAGATTAGAAACTGCTATTAGATTTCTGTAAAGTGAGAAGATATTAGAAAATTTCATAGCACTTCTGCACAACCTAGCATGGCTCCATAAAAAGTTGAATGATTTTTGTGTAAAGCAAAGTAAGACAGGGTGGGCAGAAAACTGAATAATACCTCACTGAATTTTCTGTATCCCTACAGTGGTGGGAGGAGGAAGTATAAACATGCTTCCAAGATTGATGTTGACTTATACCCAACCATCAGATGAGAACAGTGACTTCTCAGAAAATACTGGAAATTAAAAAAAAATTATGTATATATATGTATATTTCTCAGAAAATACTGGAAATTTTAAAAAAAATTATGTATATATATGTATGTATATATACATATATATACACATACATATATATGTATATATATGTATACATATGTATATATATGTGTACATATATATGTATGTATATACGTATATATATACTATATATATACATATGTATACATATATATATAAAGCTGATAGCAAATACCACTATATTACCTTGTACTGCCTAAATTTATTAGTCATATTCACTCTGCAGAGGCTTGAGATGCCATAAATTGGCAAAAGTGCAGTTCTTAACTACTTGGTTACATCTGGTATTTGGATTAAAATAATAAATTCCTTTGTAAAAGAACAAGGAAAATATTTGTCAAACAACTGAAATTGTGTCTGACAAAGATTCTAAATTATTCCTGAGAGAATTCATAAAGAATAAGCGAATATATTAAATAATGATATTGACAGTACATTTATGAGTACAAATACATGCTTCATTCTCTTCATTATTTCAAAAAATATTTATTAAATCCCTACTATTTGTCAAAAAAATGCTCTAGGCTCTGGGTAGATAAGAGTGGAGAAATTAGGTAAAATCATGCTCTTTAAGAGCTTACAATACAGTGGTGAGAACATAGAAAATCAGAAGGTCACAAATGCTAAGCAAATTATTTAAAATAGGATGATACGTTAAAAAGTGGTGGAGAGGTACCTGTGTTCGGGATGGTAATGGAATGACTGTGATGAGATTGTTAGCTTTTCCTGCCTAATAAACCCCTAAAGCTTAGTGAATTGAAACAACCACCTCTTTATCTCTGAACTCCTTGGAATGTCTGCCTGATTTTTCTGCTCTTAGATTTCCTATGTGTCTTCAATCAGCAATAAAGTTGGCTGTGGTACCAGTGACATTGGTAAGTGTCTGTCACATATTTGGAGATCAGCAAGTTGTTTGCCAACAGATGTCAGGGCCACATGCCTCTCATCGTCCAATAAGCTAGCTTGATCTTGCTTACACAAGAGTGGGATGGTTCTAACATCCACCAAAGAAAGAAGAGAGTTGCAATGAGTAATTGGAAACCTCTGCTTGGATAACATTTGTTACAGTCTCACTGGCTAAAGCAAGTCACATGGACAAGGCCAGAATCAGTAAGGAAGGGTACTACCCAAGAGTAAGTAAAACGTGGGCGCGGTGGATCACGCCTGTAATCCCAGCACTTTGGGAGGCTGAGGTGGGCAGATCAAGAGGTCAAGAGATCGAGACCATCCTGGCCAACATGGTGAAACCCCATCTCTACTAAAAATACAAAAATTAGCTGGGGTGTGGTGGTATGCACCTGTAGTCACAGCTACTCGGGAGGCTGAGGCAGGAGAATCATTTGAACCCGGGAGGCAGAGGTTGCAGTGAGCCAAGATTACACCACTGCACTTTAGCCTGGTGGTAGAACGAGACTCTGTCTAAAAAAGAAAAAAAAAAGGCCAGGCCTGGTGGCTCACGCCTGTAATCCCAGCCCTTTTGGAGGCCGAGATGGGTGGATCACAAGGTCAGGAGATCCAGACCCTCCTGGCTAACACAATGAAATCCCGTCTCTACTAAAAATACAAAAAATTAGCCGGGCGTGGTGGCAGGCGCCTGTAGTCCCAGCTACTCAGTAGGCTGAGGCAGGAGAATGGTGTGAACCCAGGAGGCTGATCTTGCAGTGAGCCGAGATTGCGCCACTGCACTCCAGCCTGGGCAACAGAGCAAGACTTTGTCTCAAAAAAAAAAAAAAAAAAAGAGTATATAAAAGGAGGTGAAAAATTAGTGGGTTTAAAAAAATCTTTTTCTTAACAGTCTATCTCAAATGTCATTTATTCCAAGACCCAAAGGAAAAAAGAGGAGCAAGATATACAAAAATCAGAACAGATCATTCCAAACAGCTGTAAAAATGTAATAGATAATACAATGACCCATAGAGAAAGTGAGAAAAAAAGTCAAGATGCCTAAACATCCTGAGAGAAGCAAGGAAAATAGTAGAAGAGGTTAGGTAATCAGGCAAGTGTCAGATGATAGAGGACTTTTTTTTTTTTTTTGAAAAAGTAAGTAGTTTGAATTTTATTCCAAGTGTGAGTAATTCTTTTGGAAAATTATAAGTAGGGGTGCTTATAACTCCAGATCTCTGTGGCATACAAATGTAAAATTTTATTTCTTACTCAATTACTTGTCAGTTGAAGATCGACTATAATTATGCCACCTGTCTTTAGTTTTGAATGCAGGTTGCAGAAATGCTTCCCTCTGAGATAAGACATTCTCATGGAAAAGGAGAAAAGAAAAAGAAAATAGAATTGCAAAAGCACAAGATGGTTTAAAACTGCTACTTAGATGATTTAAACATGGCATATATCATGTCTGATCACCCTCCATTGGTTAAAGCAAGTCCTGATAATCCAGATGTTTTGGGAGGGCTATCATCTTTTTACAGGAAGGGTCAGTGAATAACTGGGGACAATATTTTCTTCTGTATCAAAAACACCCACAACATCATTGAATTTGAAGCTATATAAACAAGTGAATAAATAAATAAACAAGCTGAATGGAGATAGAAAAAAGAGGAAAATCCAGAAAAAGACCAAAGAGCTCCTCTGTATTTAGAGGCAGAGTGGTGGAGGAGGAGTTCGCAAAGATGATTGAGGAGTAAAATCCAGTATAGTAGCAAGAAAAAACAAAAAAGTATCTGCCATGAAGAAAAAGAAAATGTTTCCAGAAAAAGAAGATTAACCATGTGGAATGCAGCCGAGAAATAAAATAAGGTAAAATACATGAAACAATTAGATTTGTATTTGGCAACATTGTATTTGAAATGGCAACAATAAGTTTATTGTGTTGGTATTATTTTTTTTCCACCAGCAAATATTGTGTACTTGGTGAGGAGATGTAGGATAAAGGAAAATGATCTCAAAGAAGATGGGGGTGAGTTAGGGAGTAGATGGTAGATAAAAACAACCCAGAGAATCAACGATGGTGGTGATAGTCATACATATTATTGAATATATGGTTTAGGCTGTGGAGAAAGTAAAGTGAGATTTCAGGGGATAAAATATTCCAGGAAATAATAAAACTTAAGGGATGGGAAGGGTTTCAGTTTCTTATATAAAGTTAAAGCCCCAGTATTAAGCAGGCAGCCCACATGAGTTTGATATTAACCAGAATAGTGACAACAGTTGAAGTGAGAAAGTCTTTAAAGTAGATCTGTAAGTTCCTGGTGAATGAAGAGGTAGGACCACAAGGTTGGCAACTAGAGATGTTGTGTAATGTGTGCACATATGTGTGTTTATGAGTAATCATGCCATTATTCTATATCACAGAATATTTACATATTAAATATAATGAGGTACCTTGGCAATTATAACTGGTTTATGTGTTTCATTTGTTGAGAAATGTTGAAGGTACAATTCAGAATGCTGGAAGTATTTATAATGGCAATCCCTCTACATCTTGAAGTTAGATGGTATGAACTTTCCCAATTCATTAAGTGATGTGCAGTAAAATTTTGCACTGCTTTTTAATGGCAATTTGCATCATAAAGGAAAGAATAGGAGTATGTTAATTGGTTCAAGAATTATTTTCCTAAGTAACTGCACTCATTTCCATTTTGGAGTGAGGCTCCAAAACTGAACTCGAGCTCTGTATGTCCTAGGTGACCTTGTTAGAATGCATGGTTATAATTATACTGAAAAACCAATGGAAAAACAGGAAACTTCAAAGGCTAATGAATACAATGCTCTATAGTATTTAAGGTTTTTAAAAAATGACTAGCTTTTCATTTATTTTCTTTGTGCTTTTTTCAAAACTAATTCTCACATTTCACCTACATGAACTCTAACTGGGGCGTATGATATTCTGTTGATCATATAGGCTCATTCCATTAATAACTCTATTGCTCACAAATTTATAGATTTCCATTTTCACCCACCACTTATCACTATTTATTTTTTAAATAACTTTTATGTGATGCAAATTGCTTTTATGCTTCAAGACTGAAATCCTAAATAAAATAGTATTTTGTGATTTTATGTTTGAACACTTCATTGTCTTTGATCATATCCTCTGCCCTAATCTAATTTATTCCTACCATCTAATCTAATCTACTACTAATCTAACATTAAAAACAAAAAAGTAAGAATTATTATTTTTCATTTACACTTAAAAATCCCTTTGGATTAACTATAATATTTGTCCTATTTTTAAAAAGTGCTTGCTAAAAAATATAGTTCAGAAAATTATGATCTTAATAATTTATTAAACCAATTATCTCTAACAACCAGACAGGAAGAATAAGTTCTATTGCTCTATACCATTGCAGGATGACTATAGTTAACAAAAATATATTATATAGTTTTAAGATAGCTAGAAGGAGGATATTGAATATCCCTAACACAAATAAATGATAAAAGTTTAAGCTGATAGATATGTGAGTTACCCTTATCTGCTCACTATACATTATGCGTATTGAAACATCACTAATACCCCAGAAATATGTACAATTATTATTTGCCAATAAAAGAAGATAAAACAAACAAAAACTAACACATGCTTAAAATTTAAACACACTCTTCAAAGATAATAGTTCATTCAAATTCTTCAGAATATACCTTTCATTGCTATCAAAACAATAGATTTAAAGGACACTTGCTGGAATTCAGGCTGTTTACTGAATATAAGTACTTTCTTTTTTTTTTTTTTTGTTGAGATGGAGTTTCGCTCTTGTCACCCAGGCTAGAGTACAATGGCTCAGTCTTGGCCCACTGCAACCTCCATCTCCCAGGTTCGAACGATTCTCCTGCCTCAGCTTCCCAAGTAGCTGGGATCACAGGTGTGAGCCACCACGCCTGGCTAATTTTTGTATATTTAGTAGAGACGGTGTTTCACCATTTGGCCAGGCTGGTCTCGAACTCATGACCTCAGGTGATCCACCTGTCTCGGTCTCCCAAAGTGCTGGGATTACAGGCGTGAGCCACTGCACCCGGCTGAATATAAGTACTTTCTTAACAAATCTGAGTAGTTTTTAAATCTGTGCATGTGGATGATAGCAGGAAAAAAATAATAAAATGTTTTAGTGAATAATGTAGAAAAAACTAAATCCACAGAACACTTGGTAAATAGCCCTGTTAATATAAAAATTTAGGGGAAAAAACTGGAAACAAAAAAAATAAAAAGAACATCTATTTACTAGATCACACGTATCATGTGAAAACCCAGTAGTGAAATTACCAGACTTAAGCTGTGATTTGGTTTCCG
Organism: Hylobates moloch; assembly: GCF_009828535.3. Taxonomy (NCBI): domain Eukaryota; kingdom Metazoa; phylum Chordata; class Mammalia; order Primates; family Hylobatidae; genus Hylobates; species Hylobates moloch. Next base: position 23,615,997 of record NW_026652289.1, on the reverse strand, counting down.
GCATTCTTTTGTTTCCACCAAGTTTCTGGCACTCTGGGCCCTGCTTTTGTAGCCATTGTGACTGTGTTTCGCCCCCTCTCTCCACCTTTCTCAAACTGGTCATCTATTTAAAATGAGCTTACCGAGTGCCTAACTTTTTCCAGGCAATTGTGCTAAGCACAGTGTTAGGACTCGCTAACTCCTGTGAGGCATCATTTCTTTGAGAATGTGTTTTCTTCAATTGCCTGGACAGGGGCAGCTTCTCCTCCTCTTACAGTCAGAAATCATGGAGAAAAGCCTTTAAACTTCCTGCGATGTTAGATAAGCACAGAGCACTGGACTTGAGAACACAGATTTTGAAAATACGAAACTCTGCGATTGAATCCTCATGTAGTTTTGTAATGTGTCAGTGTAGCTACACTGAAATACGTTTTTTATTATTTCCTTTTCTGTATGTTTCTGGGTAATCGGATCACAGAAAAGACTGTTGGGAGAGATTCAGAGGCTGAAAGTGAAGGGGCAGCCATTCTGTAGCTCTCCGCTGTGTCACTCACTTGCGTGTTTCCTTACTTTGAGGCAGTGTCCAAGCCTGCAAATGTTCCACCTTCCTTTTGTTCCTCTTTTGGCTTCATAGACTCCTATGTCAGGTGTGTGTGTTAGGTCTGGCTTATGCAGAACACCCATACCAATGAGGTTCAGAGGCAGTAACAGCTGACCTAGCATTTAGCCTGTCCTCAATTGCTACAGCTTGTGCTTTTGGGTTCCATTTACTGCTTGTTCTCACCCACCTGACATCTATCCCTCCTTCCCTGCTGCCTGTGTCCTGTGTACTTCAAGGTCCAACAACAAATACAAAGACAAGAGATTTACAGATACTACTTAACCAGTTTGCATATGGTCAAGCCTCTGAAAATACTGCATGAGGTCAAATCCCTATTGATTTATCTATTTCTGGTTCTCTGACTGAACACTGAGTGATATGCTTGATATCATCAATGACTAACTAAATGATTTGGGAGTAATAAGTGATTTATCTTCATTAAATCTGTTTTATTTACTACAAAATGGGAGTTTTGTGTGAAATGAAAATTAATGTATGTACTGCACTTAGCAAGAGATCAAACATGTTATAAACACTCAATCAATAGTAACAATTATCATTACTCTGTCCTAACAACTATCGTGTTTTTGTTCTCTTTTTGCTATTGGACTAAATACAAAACAAAATACAACAACAGAAAAAATAAACAACCAACAAATATACAAAGAAATTACTACTATTCCCCAATGGCAATTTAATCTTATTATTATTTCCTTCCAAGAGCCTGCAAAACAAGAAAACTTAAAAAATCTGTTAGATTCAGTATTTATCTCAAGCTCATTGCACATAAACAAATTCTCCCAAATAATCGATATGGGAAGCATGCTTCTATAGAAAACATTTGAATTATTTAAATAGCATTGGTTTTTGCCTATGTGATTCTTGTTGTAAGAACATTCCTTGCATTAGTTTGAAAATAGGAACATCTAGAAAATCTACTGGATGATATTTAGTGCTTTTTAGTATTTCTTAGTTTCTCAAGTCATGTAAAAAAGCATGTTTTAATGTTTTTAACATGGGATAAAGTTGACTTGGCTCCAGAGACCAATTAATTACATGGGAAAAGATGGAAAATTAAAAATTGTGAAAATGAAAAATTATTTTTACATTTCTATATATAAAAAAATTCATACTTAGGAATATAGGACCTGTACAATGGAGAAAATCATTAGTTGCTTAAAATAGTTAAATGTCCATATCTTTCTGTGGCTCTGATTTATTAGATGTAAAATGGTATATTTATTAAAATATCCTTGGAAGTGTCAAAATATTATAAAAACATTATAATAAAGGTGATATATCCTGAATATAATTTAATAAAATTTATAAATTTATTAACCTGTATATTGTATGTATACAACAGATATATACAGAGAAAGAAAGAGCTGCAGAGAGAAGAAATAAGAACACTCAAACATAGCTGATAGAAATGTAAATAGGTATAGCTTTTAAAAAGTTAAGGAAGAAAATGTTTTAGTATATATTAAAACAAATGTGTATTTACATTTGAATTAAGCAATTTCATTTTTTGGAGTTAAGACAAAGACACATTTCCAACAATATGAAAATGCACCTGCAACAGGTTGTTCATTGTTTTTAATAGCAAGATGTTTGGTGAAGGTGCATGCATAAACATAAGAGATTGACTGAATACACTATTACAATTACACACTGAAGTCTATGTTTCTGACTTAAGAAAACTTTGGGAGGCCGAAGAGGGTGGATCACGAGGTGAGGAGATCGAGACCATCCTGGCTAATACAGTGAAACCCCCTCTCTACTAAAAATACAAAAAATTATCCATGGTGGCGGGCGCCCGTAGTCCCAGCTACTCGGGAGGCAGAGGCAGGAGAATGGTGTGAACCCGGGAGGCGAAGCTTGCAGTGAGCCGAGATCGCGCCACTGCACTCCAGCCTGGGCGACGAAGAGAGACTCTGTCTCCAAAAAAAAAAAAAAAAAGAGAGAAGAAAACAAAAACTGAGGGAGGTCTGTTTTGCCAATAGTGGAGAAATAGTCATACAATGTTAAGTGAAAAAAAACCTTATAGAGTACATATAGTGTGCTATCATATGTGTAAAAGAAAGAGGAGTAATAGGAAATATACATATATTTGCTTATTTTTGCAAAACAAAACCCAGGAATGACAAATCTAAAGCTAATGATATTGCCCATATTAGTGGGTTGAATACTGTCCCCCAAAATTCATGTCTACTGTAAACCTGTGAATGTCATCGTATTTGAAAATAAGGTCTTTGTACATACTGTCACGTTAAGATGAAGTCATATTGGATTAGAGTAGGCCTTAAGTCCTTATTTTTACTATAACTTTTTAGAGTAGTAGCATAGAGTAGTAGCAGAGTAGTAGAGTAGAGTTTCCTTTATTTTTGTGTATTTTTTTTTTTTTTTTAGGAGAAGACTTAGAGACACAGACACACAGAGGGAAGAAGGCCATGGAAAGACAATGGCAAAGGTTGGAGTTGTACTGCCACAAGCCCAAGAATGCAGAAACCACCAGAAGCTAAAAGAAACAAGCAAGGATTCTTCCCTGGATTGATCTTTCAAAGGGAGCACGGCCCTGCTGTCACTTTAATTTCAGACTTCTAGGCTGCAGAACCATGAAAGAATAAATTTCCTTTGTTTCAAGCCACACTGCCTCTGTTGTTTTCTTATGGCAGTCCTGGGAAACTAATATATCTATTCATACATAGAAATGGAAATGGGGAGAAACGGTGTTAAAGAAAGAGTGAGTTTCTCAGACTCCCCTTTTTGGTACAGGTTTTACTTTTGGACCCATGTTAATATTTTACATAATTAATAAAATAAAATTAAGAAGTTTGAGGGAAACATCTTTAAAATGAAAAACAAACCAACAAACAAATGAACCTAACAGTATTTCCATTCAACGTATTGGAAAAATGCAACCAAACTGAAGGGTGGAGAAAGAAGGAATCCAAATAACTTGCAAACACATTAGCACAGTATTTTGACTATAATAACTTCAGTGTAAAGACAAAAAAGACTTTCTAAAAGGTTCTGTAACCTCATTAGCAATATTTTTGTATTGGCATGCATTGGTACTTTTAGAACTGCTTTCAATGTAATCTAAGACTGACAAATGAGATTATATATTGTGGACAATGGTGGCACTGTTGGAAAAGGGAGTAACCGTATAAAAAAGAGTTGGGGAATAGAACAGATCTTCTAGTGTGGAATTTAAATTGGGAATATCAGCTTATGAAATAGTTAAATAGATAGATACATACATGTATAGATGTATGTATACATGTATGGATCTGTGTATATTATAGACATATGTTAATATGTTATCTATTCTAGTGCTCCAAATATCAATTCTCAGAGACAACTGGAGTTATTCAAGACTTCTTCCATACACTATATGGTCAGTTTCATTTGGGTCTCAAAGTACAAGATCTGTCAGTTGCTGTTTATTAAATTTTCCATGGCATATTCACACATATTTTACCTGCTTTGAAACAGCTTTTTTTGACGTTATGTTTTAAAACTTATGAAATGAATATTTGCAAGGATAAATGATTATAAAGTACTTAAAAGTTTGATGTAATATCATACAAATTGACAGATCATATTCCGTGAAAACATTACAGCTAATTAAAGGACAATATTTCTTAGATTTCTACCCCCAAAAAGTAATTCATTTTATCCTCCATTCTGAGTGGTGCTGAAAAAAAGTATTAAACAGAGTTCCTAAAATATGCTATAACTAGTAGAAATTTTTTTAAATTTCTAGTGTTTTCATTTTTCAAAGTAAAATTTATTTAAAATTTATATCAAAAATTAAGATTTATCAGTCTATGTCTACTTTGGCAAAATAAACAGTTTTTGTGATCATTTTGTCTTTCACTATGAGGCAAATTATTAAGGTGAGTTTTCTTTTCAGCTTATTACAATTATCCTAATAGACAGCACAGGATGCTGTCAAAGTCTTTGTTTTGAGGGTTAATATTAAATCACCATTCTTATATTTCTCTTCCTCATTAGATCAATAATGCAAAAGGTCTAATGTAATGTCAAAGGACTTGCATTCATCAAACTGGAAATATCTTGTGGCTGTTCATTAGGGTTATGCCTTCCTCACTTTTAGAAAATAATTACTGAGGGATTTTTATTCAACCAATGAATACCTATAGGATATTTTATGAACCAGGTTAGAAAATAGACTGGGAGAAATGTATGGATAATTGGTAAGCAGAACAAAACGGAATAAGTCCAAGATTATAAACATAAATTCCTTCCTGTGCTACATTGAAAATTGTATGAATACAATATTATTCAAAACACATATACTGTAGATTTGGAGACTCTTGTTTATCACCATTTGCCTTATATAATATTTGCATTTAATATAAACTAAATAATTTGAAATTAACTTGGTAGTCATATTCTATTAATTTTACATTTGATTTTTATTTATTAGTTGGGTGATACTCAGTGTAGTGCTTATAGTCTGAAGCAGTTTTTTGAAATCTGTATTGAAACGTTTAAAAAATATCTAGTGGAGCTTCCTTACATCATCCTTCAGTTTGCCATTTATTTTTGTCGATATGCTAACTTCTCACAAATGCTTTGCCTTGTGTTATAGTAGTCCAAAAATTACCCTAATGTCTCCTTAAAAAGTATTTTTTTAAAGAATCTGCTACACTAATAAATTCATATAACATTTACACATAATTAAACAACATCTTATGGATTTGCTGAGTTACTGAGTTAGGAGATTTTCACTGAAATAATGAACCGTATAGTTGATTCAGTTATAGCTGGTATGTTGTAAAAGCAAGAAATAGACAGACTTATAATCACTTGAAGTCATATAAACTGTATAATTTCTGTAATTTATAATGTTATGTAAATTGAAAATACACACATTAAAAGATGCTTTACATCATTAATTATTAATAAAATGCAAATTAAAAACCACAATGATATACTATGACATGCTTGTTTAAATGGCTAACATTAAAAGAGGCTATCTGAAGTATTGCAGAGAATAGGGTGGAACTGGAACTCTGATACTCTATGTGTATGTAAAATGACACAATCACTTTAGAAAAACAGCTCAACAACTTGTTTTGTTTTGTTTGCTAAGCATATGTCAGCCATATGGTATAGCCAGTCTACTCCTAGATATTTACCCAAAGGAATAAAAAGGAAATACATGTCCGTATACCATGTATCATTGTAAGAGATACTTGTAATAGTCAAAACCAACCTAAATGCCTATGAATAGGTGAATAAATAACACATTATAATGTACCCAACAAATGGAATATTAGCAACAAAAATGGGGGAACTGCTGATAAAATCAACACCATGGATGAACCTGAAAATGTTTCTGAATAAGCGAAGCCAAGACCTTCCCCTCCCCAAAAAAGAGTATGTATTAGATGATTCCATTTATATAAAACTCAACAAAAGACAAACTAATTTGTGTTGATAAAAAGCAGGCAATGATTGTTTGGGAATGGAAGGGTAAGGTAGAATGGATGAGAGGCAGGTATTACCAAGAAGCATGAGGAAATTTTGGGGGATGATGACATGTTCACTATTTTGATTATGGTGAGTATTTCACACTGTCAAAATTATTCAATTTTATCCTTTAAATCTTCGCAGTTGCAAAAGGTTTTACAGAACAGGTGTTATTTTAAAGCATCCTTTAAAATAGTGTGTGTTCATTCTCTGTTGTCATGTGCCCCATGTTGGGCTCCTTGAACCACAACTCTCTCAGTGCAGATCATGCCTCTCCTTCACTGCCTTATTCCAAGTCTCAGCCACCACAGGCTGCTCTAGTCAAGCTCTCTCCTTCATCTTTCTCAGGTATGGGTCAGACATCAATTCCCCAAAGCTCCAGCTGCCAGAAACAAATATTTAAGGTTTTCAAGTGGCAGTGCACCCATACACTTTAAGCAAATGGCACACATTCTTCACCTTGTGGAAGGTACGAATTTAGGTCTTTCTAATTATACCTTTTATGTTAGATATAAGTGAGTTCTCGAACTGGTTCCTAACCACCTATCTAGTTGGAAATGCAACACTTATTATTTTTTTGTCTCAGACAAAGCTACTTGGAAATGCAATACCTATTATTTTTATGTCTCAGATAAAAGTGAGTTAGAAAACTTCCCTTTAACAATCTGTTACAGATATACTGACTCAAGAAATATTTATTCAATATCTACAGTATTTAAGGTACTGTACCTGGTTCTGTAGAACATAAAGAGGTAAACATATCCTCAAATACCTTTAATATAATCTAATATGAAAAACTAGATATGTGGTATAATTCAGAGAGTGGCATGCTACAAAAAAAGATACAAATGAAGTGCAATGGGAAATTATAGACACAAAGGTGTCCTTTATTCCGGATTTTCAGGATTTGGGCCAGTAGAGAGAATAAGAAAGAACATTCCTGGGGAAAGCTTATGTGAGTAAAAGATGAGTAGAATATGAAGTATGATAACTTTATAAGTAAAATAATTCTTTACCACTGGTTATTTCCAATTAGAATAATAATTCAATTTTACAACTTCAGACCTCATGACTTTGGTGTTATCCAACTATCTATTAGTATGTTTCTGAATACATTTAAATGAACCAATTGAAATATTTATGTGCATATTAAATTCTAAAAATATAATAAATCAAGAGTTTCATTTACAGTTTATTAGTGAGTAGATTACCTCCTCTGCTTCCTGGCTGCTTTCATATTGATCTCAGATTTAATAGTCAGAAATGATGCTTACACATTGAAATTGCCCATAATAATGAGTTTTTCTTTTGGTAGTCTATGAACAGCATAACAATGTCTTATGATTATTAAAATAATATGCCATGTCATGAAAAGCACACAAGTTAGAGATGACAAAACCTAAAAGAAAAAAAATTACATAATGAATGTTATGTAATAAAATTTTCTTAACTCTTGATCTAACTCTATGAGGATGTTTATGAAATGAGAATATGTAAATCATGCTTGAGATGCCAGGTACTTTAAGGGCAAGATTTTTCTGGTAACAATGGTTAGGTCGAGGAGGCTGTCAATTAGGAACATGCTGCACAGTAACTGATCTCTGAAGCCTCACACTTTAATGACACAACCAATAGAGTATGTATTGGATACAAGGAAAAAGAAGAACCTATAAAATTGTGTGTGTATGTGCATGTTTGTGTGTATTCACCTGTATCTGTGTACACACATTCTCTTATTCCCAAACAGGAAGCAATGGTCATTGTCCTGGCTCCTTGCTACTTCTTTGCACCACTCAAAAGTGCCTTCCCTCGGAATGCAGGCCACATTGTTATTTAAAATGGACTTCACTTTCACTATCATTATCTGGCATATTTTAAGATCTTCTTCTTTATCTCACTCAGTCCTTTTATTTCAGAGAAGTTCACAGAGAAGCAGTAAAATCAAACATTTAGATTTGGTGGCAGCAAAGAGGTGAGTATGATTAGCATTTTGACCTATGTAGATGACATTTTTGTTATAGCCTATCTAGGAAATTTGTCTCTCATAATAATTATTTAAAATATATCACTAGGGTTGCCATTGCTAAATTAGGCATTGTAACTTCAATTATATTTTAATTACATAACAAAATGATAAACCAATTTTAAAAACTATTGACATCTAAAGTAGTATACATAATCAACATTTTGTTTTAAATTATTTAGTAAAATTTTATCATATAGTCAATTAGCATGAAAATAATTTTTAAATATCTGATATTTTTCAAAGAAGACTATAATACTCACAGTTCTTTGTGGTTTAAAAACACTTTTATCTGTTTTTCCAGTTGAAATAATTATAGTTTAGGGCTGGGCATGGTGGTTCATGCCTGTAATCCCAGCACTTCGGGAGGCTGAGGCAGGTGGATCACTCGAAGCCAGGAGTTCGAGACCAGCCTAGCCAACATAATGAAACCCTATTTCTACAGAAAATACAAAAATTAGCCAGGCGTGGCGGTGTGCACCTGTAGTCCCAGCTACTTGGGAAGCTGAGGCAGAGAATTGTTTGAACACAGGAGGTGGAGGTTGCAGTGAGCTGAGATCATGCCACTGCACAAAACAAAACAAACAAACAGAAAAAAAGCAATAATTATAGTTTAGGATAAAGTAGGAAATGGATTTTTTTATATTTGAAAAAGGGTGCTAACAAACTCAGAGAAATTAAGAGACTTATTCAATGGTCTTCTGACTCCATGCCTTTTATTTTTTCTGTAACATTTTAAACCTGATGATTGATATGGTTTGGATTTGTGCCCCCAACCAAATTTCATGTTGAATTGTAATTCCCAATATTACAGGAGGGGCCTGGTGGGAGGTGACTGGATCATGGGGGTGGATTTCTTACTTGCTGTTCTCGTGATAGTGAGTGAGTTCTCACGAGATCTAATTGTTTAAAAACGTGTAGTACCTCCCTGCTTTGCTCTTTCTCCTGCTCCAGCCATGTAGGGCATGCCTCCTTCCTCTTCACCTTCTGCCATGATTGTAAGTTTCCTGAGGTCTCCCCAGACATGCTTCCTATAGAGCCTGCATAACCATGAACAAATTAAGCCTCTTTTCTTTATAAATTACCCAGTCTCAGGTATTCCTTTATACAGTACAATAACTGACTAATACAATGATATTTAGAAATAAGAAACATGGATATTTTGAATAGGTCGCCACATAGTAAAACAAATTGAAAAACAAACTAAAAATATGCATTTGTCTAAACAACGATAAAAGGTATAAAGTCAGTAAGAAAAGTACATTTGTAAAGGAAATTAATCACTAGTATGAGATTAAAATGCATGATGATAAAATGACCTCACAAAACTACAGATGAAGTAGATCTAGGAAGGTTATCATTGGCCATAAGTTTAAGTAAAATACTCACTAATCTAACTTTCTGCTGGATATAGAGGGATTTATTTAATAAGTGCAAACATTGTGTACTTTCCTTAAGAAGTCTAATTGCTGAACAAAGTCTAATAAATTAAAATGAGCAGTAAGAAGTTAATTAAAAGCTGAATCTTGGGATGCATGTGGTGGCTCACTGAGCACTTTGAGAGGCTGAGGCAGGAGGGTCACTTGAGACCAGGAGTTCCAGACCATCCTGGACAACACATCAAGACTCTGACTCTACAAGAAATATTTAAAAAGAAAAAAAATTAGCCAGGTTTAGTGGCACAGGTTGGTCATCCCAGCTATTTAGGAGCCTGAGATGGGAAGACTGCTTGAGCCCAGGGGGTCGAGGCTTAAGTGAACTCTGATTATAACACCGCACTCCAGCCTGGGTAAGAGAGTGAGTCTCTGTGTCTCAAAAAAGAAAAAAAAAAAAAAGAGGAAAACTGTGAAGCTCGGAAATTGTAGCATAGAGAGAGATAAAAGTATGCTAGTATCTAGAAGTGAGAGGCTGACTTAGACCTTAAAGATCAGTCGTAGTAGGATTAGAAAAAAAATGAAAAGAAAGATGAGGTAATTCATAAAGAAAGACAAAAACGAGCAACTATGCAACACAGTGAAGAGATTAATATAAGTATAGAAAATTTACATAGAGAGGAGATAGCTATTAAGGCCAAGTTGGTGATGGGCCTAGACAAGTATGATAGATCTGGATTTTGTGAGAAGGCTTTGCATTCTGACTCTGAATGTAGGTTTCTGAGAGGTAAAAAGATCCTATACATTACCTTGGATAGTCGGAAATGATCCTTTTTTTATCTTTGTGGATATATATAATATGGGCTTACAAATTTCCATTTCTGCTATGGGCAGGGGAAATTTGTAAAATTTAAGTTAAAAGAAATTCAGTTTGTTTTAATTTTAAAATGGTCTACTTTGGGGAAAATGCTCAGTCTTCTAATAAGCTCTCTGCTCCTCATTATTGCTGGTATGTAGAAGATTCTTATATGTCCTCATCATAATGGGACAATGGAACTATGCTCTGATTTGGATGCTTGTGCTGTCCTCTGGCTCATGAATTAATACTCCTTAGCAGTAAGTGTCTTCCTGCCATCCAGGCTGCAAGAAGTGGCCGCAGTCAGAGACTTCAGGGCCCTCCTAGTGGGTCCATCCCCGCCATGACTCTTGCAGATCCTGTTGAATCCTGAGTCCTCAAACATGTCCTTCATTCAGTATTTGTCCTACGCTCTTTGTGATGGTTAATATTGAGTGTCAACTTTATTGGATTGAAGGATGCAAAGTCTTGTTCCTGGGTGGGTCTGTGAGAGTGTTGCCAAAGGAGATTAACATTTGGGTCAGTGGACTGGGAGAGGCAGACCCACCATCAATCTGGGTGGGTGCCATCCAATCAGCTGCCTGTGCGGCTAGAATAAAGCAGGCAAGAGAAGATGGAGAGCAGACTCGCTGAGTCTTCCGGCCTTCATCTTTCTCTTGTGTTGCATGCTTCCTGCCTGATATGGTTTGGCTTTGTCCCCACCGAAATCTCATCTTGAATTGTAGCTCCCATAATTCCCTCATGTTGTGGGAGGGTTCCAGTGAGAGATAATTGAATTATTGGTCAGTTTCCTCTATACTGTTCTCGTGGTAGTGAGTAAGTCTCAAGAGATCTAATGGTTTTATAAGGGGAAACTCCTTTGGCTTTGCTCCCACTCTTCTCTTGTCTGCCACCATTTGAGACGTGCTTTTCACCTTCCACCATGATTGTGAGGTCTCCCTGGCAATGTGGAACTGTGAAGTCCATTAAACCTCTGTCTTTTGTAAATTGCCCAGTCTAGGATATGTCTTTATCAGCACTGTGAAAATGAACTAGAACATCAGACTCCAAGTTCTTCAGCTTTTGGACTCTTGGACTTACACCAGTGGTTTGCCAGGGGCTCTCAGGCCTTTGACCACAGGCTGAAGGCTGCATTGCTGGCTTCCCCACTTTTGAGGTTTTGGGACTCGGACTGATCCACCACTGACTTCTTTGCTCCTCAACTTGCAGATGGCCTATCATGAGGCTTTACCTTGTGAGTATGTGAGTCAATTCTCTTTAATAAACTCCTTTCATTTATAAATCTGTCTTATTAGTTCTGTCCCTCTAGAGAACCCTGACTAATACACTCTTTAAGCTGTAGCCTTGGTAATGGAGTCAACACCTACCCTCAGTACAAAACAGACCTACTGGTTCGAAACTATGTCTACACAACACTCAAGATTTGATGCTTAACCTTATAGGTGGCATTTACCCCCAAATTCTTAAGTCCCTCTCTGAATTTAAACAAACCAAATACTGTTTCTCTTCTAAAATTATGTAGGTATATGACTTTCTTCAAGGTGGTCCCAATTCTGTAATACAGTCAATTAGTTGGCACTACAATAATTACTCAATATTTGATATTTTCAAAGGAGAACTTTGTTTTTTGTAGTTCTTCTTGGTTTAAATACACTTTCATATACCTTTTTTCTGTTTGGAATAATTTTGGTTTATGATAAAGTAGGAAATGGATTTCAAAAATATTTTTATATGAACAAATAAGCAAAAGTCCTGCTAGATCCAACCTCCTTCTTACTCTGGGAACATCTTATAGTGTTGTGGCTCTTTCTCTATGAAGTTATGACCTAGATGAGGGTTAAAAAACCTCAAGTCTGACTGTTCATGCTCTTGCTCCTTCTTTCTCTCCTCACTAACAGTTAATTTCATAGGGGCTACCACTTTGCCTTGTTCTCCTCTTTCCAAGAGATATTCACCCTTCCCACTTTGATAGGATAGACAAAAGTTCTCATTTAGACATGACTAATGAGCTACAGAATAACGTGAATTATGAAAGTATTTACTATATTAATTTAATATTTTCACAATATTATTTGTATATTAATTAACTTTTGTATTTATTTGGTTATAAAAGATACATTGAGTATCTTAGCACTAGCACAAAATTCCAGGCTATAAAGGTAAAACAGTAAATCAGATAGTCAATGTTCTTAATGAGATTGCAGTAAGGCAGGAAAGACAAATAATTGAATAGAAACTTACAAAAAAGTGTTACAAAGATTTTGAAAAAGGAGAAATCTTCAGCGGCATAGAGCAGAGTAGAGAGAGCTCACCTCCAGGCTAGGGATGAAAGGGGAAACACCTGGCAGCTAAGCAGAAGAGCTTTGACTTCATGTGACAGTTAATAGCGACTGGCTTCATACTGGATGAAGGTATGTGATGCCACATTACAAAACTAGTCTGATGGTAGAAGATAAGTGCATTGGAGGAGAGTGTGACAAGGATAAATGATACTGTCAGAGCCCCCAAATTGTTGATGTAGAAATGAATTGCAAAGAGAACATTTTGGGGGAGTTGCTATCTATAAGGTTGAAAAATAATAATTACTGAAACTGGCATTTATGGCCATGGGGAAATGTCATGATAAAATGTAATCCAATAAGATACTGAGAAGTATTAAATAATTATGGCAGAAATGGAAAGCAATCTTTCTGCTGTTCTACATCAATCAGGTTTCCATAATTGTGTCTAGTTTTAGATGCTGACCTTATTTAAGAAAGGGTGAAAAAGGAGATGGTCAGAGAAGAGAAACAAAGATAATTAACCCTCTGGCAAATAGTAATATTAAATGAATTAGATTTGTTTAGCTTAGAGAAAGGAAGGACAAGGGTAATCTGATTATAGAAATGACTCATACATAGAGTAATTAGGAGGGAAATGCAGTTTTCTGTGTCCACACAGGACTAAACAAAAGGAAATTGACTTTAATAAAGCAGTAATTATATTTCTAGATTTGTTTAAAAAAAACACTGTTTAAACACTACTACTAATCAGCTACTGCTCTATATTTACCATGTTTGTGTAGGTTCCCACAGGACTGCCTCTTGAGTCTCCATTAGCATCTGTCTGTGCTGACTGCTCTACTCATGTGGTTAGGGATTTAGGACTAGATGTGCTCATGGGTGTGTGATTTAAACACATTTGCAACAGTTTCTTAATTTGATTTCATAGATGTGCTCTGACAAGTGATTGAAAACACTGTAACTCTGCTCTTGTAGGTCAATAGCTTCCCGATAAAGTGTGATTTAAGTTTGCAGGAAAAGAGAAAAAAGATCTGTTAAGTTGTTTTGTTAGTTTTTATCTTATTGCAAAAAGTGAAAATCAACTCCTTATAAATATATTATTAATCAAGAGAGTTTTTAACATATTTTTAAGAAATTTTATAACTCACTTTATGATTTTTACCTGTTTTAGTTATATGGAAAAACCTGAAGTTACTAAAAAATTAAAATAGATATTTCTATGTGACTCGAGAAAGTTCAAGATTACTGATTTTATCATTTTTTACAAATACATAGAAACTTCCTGTGTATTGAAACTTTCTGTACCCCCTTTCTATAAACTCCTATAAGGTGCCTGTCCACAAACTGTGTATGTAATCTAGGGTCAATGGAAGGAGCTTAAACTCTACCTACAAGAGAGGAATATCAATGTATTTGAGAACATAAGTTAAATCCACCACAGTACTATACATACATATATTTATGAAAAATTTTTGTACTGTGCTAAAAAACCTATTTCTTGCATGCTCCTTTAACCTTTAAATCTATAAAGGTCCAGTGCATTAAACAAGTCATATGTGTCCAGGAGCAACAATCAAAAAGGTTATTGTAGCAAGAACGTGGGAGAAGGTTGAGCTTTGAGTGTGATCTATTGTAAAAAGTTAGTCTGGAAGAAAATTGCATAGTGCATAGCAGAGCAAGATCAGAAGGTGGAATCACAACTTTGTTTGGAAGGCACAGGTCACTAACACATTTGTTTGGGCTTGCTTGCTTGCTTCTTATTATTATTTGCTATGAAAAGCAGGGATGACACGATGACATGTGCTTAAGAACTGTAAGTTACGTAGTCTCAGTGGTAAGCTGGTGTGAGCTCAACATTAGAAATAAGGGGGGGCCAGGTGCGGTGGTTCACGCTTGTAATCCCAGCACTCTGGGAGGCCGAGGTGGGAGGATCACAAGGTCCAGAGATCGAGACCATCCTGGTTAACACGGTGAAACCCTGTCTCTACTAAAAAATACAAAAAAACTAGCCAGGCATGGTGGCGGGCACCTGTAGTCCCAGCTACTTGGGAGGCTGAGGCAGGAGAATGGCGTGAACCCAGGAGGCAGATCTTGCAGTGAGCTGAGATCGCGCCACTGCACTCCAGCCTGGGTGACAGAGCGAGACTCTGTCTCAAAAAAAAAAAAAAAAAAAAGGAGTAAGGGGACATTTTAATGGAAAAGTTGAGAGATATTATCATCTTACCTATGTGGGTCAGCAGTATATTGCAGATGACAAAGAAACATGGGTTAATGAAGATAGATGCTTTGGAGGTAAAACTTACTGGCTTAGTTGACTCATTAGATGTGGGAGGTGCCATGTTCTAATACCTAAATCATGGCCTTGTCTTTCTGTTAAGAAGTTTTGTCTAAGGGTCAAATTCTTACAACCATTTACATTATAAGTGCTCCTTATTATTAGATAGTATGAACATTTTAACAGAAAGTCAATTTGTATTAATTTGTATTAAATATTATATATGTTAGCATGATATCAGTATTTTCCTAACATTTCTAAAAGTTTTAATATTTGTAAAGTACAAATAGCCTTGTTTTATTCCTCTCATTTAAAAAATAAATTTAAAAATTTGATTGAAAATTTAAGAATTTCATTTTTCTCATTCAAAAATAACAATAAATACATTAATTCTAAGTGGAAAGTTGAAAGAGTTAATCTTTGGTGAATATAATATAAAATGTGACAGCATGATTTATTATTCTTGTGGCTATTTCTTAGGTTTTTCTCAATATATTACTAACTTTTAAATAATAAAGTCAATTATAGATACTGTATTTTAAGTTGACTACAAAACTTATTTAATTTTCTTATAAAATTTATATTTTAAAACCATAAATATGAATAAACATGTGCAAATATTTTAAAATATGCAATATTATTTAATTGTAATTATATATATTGTATATTCCAACAACAATACTTATACTGCCATACTGATATGTATGTATATTGCAAAAATCTACAAAAGAGAAATTAAAATTAACTAAATAAAAATAAAATGATAATGAACAATGCTACATGATTTGATATTTTATATCAATTATTTTCACAAAAATTCACAATAAAATAAATTTTGATACTTATTACTCTCAGTGAAACAATCACTGACACCTAGTGCTTAGTTCTTAACAATTTTGCTAATGATGATGGGTAAATGGGATTATTAACAAGCATCTCAAGGCATAACACACACTCTCATGACATTAAATACATGTTTCCAATTAGTTTCACTTTATTTCCATTTTTGTTGTCATCCCTTGAAATATTCTTAAATTGGCATTTGCTTTATCCTGTAGTCCTTGACAAAGTTAATATGCTCTAACTAAGAATGTATATGCTCCTCCATTGCTTATTTGCTTGTGTTTATACTGTGACCAATATTGTCAACTAACGGCTCTTTGCAGGGATATTTTTCAGCTGCTTGTTCATGTTATAAAACTTACTTTTGTTAAAATAAAATAATACTATCCAGAAATTCACTAAACCTGAAATAGGAATGTTGCATGCATGATAACTTTTTAGGGGAAAAAGAAAGTAAGATTGTCACAGCTCTTTCTTTAGGGGATATTTACACAATGTGGGACAACCGTCCATCTGTCTTAAGATGAAGTGAGAACATCAGTATTTATCCATATATTAAATATTATGAAAATAATTTCTCTCTACATTTAAATATTATCCATTGTAATGTTTTCTTCTTATTTATACCCCAGTGGATCATCTTGATACATACACCTCACTTTGGAGACAACTAATTTGAGGAATACACAGGACAAATGTGCCCCTGCAAACCAGGGGTATACTAATGATGTCTGGAGTCTTCCAAACCATCTCAGGAGTACAGCTAGTAAATCAGATTTTGGTAATTAGGAAGTTGTCTAACTCCAGACTTGCAATGGACATAGAATAGTTATTAGGTTCTACCTCTACCTATGAATAGAATACGACAAAGTAGTTCCAGACTTTTGCACATGAAATTGTCCAATCCTTGATGATATATATCACGCAAATAAGCAACCAATTTTGTCAGTTTCCTTTGAAAAGAAGACTATGCACAACATGATAAATATTAATTCAGCTTAGTTTAGCTTAAGTATCTGGACAACTCAGAATGCTTTCAGTGTATGCATGGACTATTAATTTATTCTACAAATATTTGATAAATATCTGGCAGTCTTCTAATATTAGAACAGTGGGGAAAAAAGTAAAACTCACCCTGAACTAAGGGAGCACTCAGTTACAAAGGATAAAAGATCAAGTAGCAGAGAGAAAAGACCAGTGTTATTTTCTGCAGGGTGACCAGGAATAGCTTCTTGAATAAGATGATAGTTGGAGACCAGAAGGAAGACAGGAAGCAAGACAAGCAGGAGAGTGTACTAGTAGGGCCTATAAATAAATATTATGGCACTTGCAATACTATAGTTGAGACAATGGTGGCTTATAGCAAGTCAGTAACTGAAGGCCATGAAAATTGATTAGATTCCGACTATATTTTGAAGTATGACAGTAGTTGTTAGGAGTATGCATTCTGGAGCGAGACTACTTTGGCTTAAATCCCAAAATTGCCTGTTTCTTGCTACATAGCAGAGTACTACTTAAACTTTTTATGATATCTTATCTGTATAAAACAGGTTACTGTGTTACCTATCTTAATCTAGTTGTGAAAATTTCTCCTTTCTGTGTGCCTGTCTGTGTACTAGCTAGAACACTATTTGACACATAGTAAACACTGTTAGCTTTTGCAATTACTATGGGAGGACAGAAAAAGAGATGAGTCCAGGAAGACCCCAAGGTTTTGGTGTGACCAATATAGGAAGAGTGGGACTGTTTTTTACTGAAATGGCGACAACTGAAAAATAAGTAAGTTCAGGAGTGATTGAAAATCAAAGTGAAAAATCAAACATGCTAACTCTGTGATGACTCAGAGACATAAAAATGAATGCTTTTCATAGGAATATCTCAGGTGAGAGATTCAGCCTGAGGCAAAGAAGTGAAGTTTTCAACATTTATATGATTTTTAAGGCTATGAAAATGGATAGGATTACCAAAAAAGTCATTGTAAGTACAGCAAAGATAACTCAAGGCTCAGCTCTGGACATGAAAACTTTAGAAGAAGAATCAGCAAAAGTGCCTGAAAGGTGAAATGAGAGAAAAATTATTAAGTCGTGGGTCTTGGTTACCAAAAAGTAAAACCTGTTTCTGTATGAATGAGTGATCATCTGTGCCAGTTGCGTCATATAACTCAAGTAAGATGAAAGCAAAAAAAAAAAAAATCTAGTAGATTTAACAAACAAATCTCACTGGAAGCTTTAACTGTAATTGTTGTATTAGCAGATATGATGGAGTTCAAGGGAGAATGGAAGAAGAAAAATTAGATTCAACAATACAGACAACTCAGGAGAGTTTGACTCCAAAGTGTGGAGAGCAACGTTGTTGGTGATAGCAGAGAAACTGTGCAGCCAAAAATATTTTAAAATTCATTCTGCACTGAGTTATTTCATAATAGAAAGTACAAAAGTGTATACAACAAAATCATTTGAGAGAGGATAATTTCATTTTACAAGTTTAGGATTTGGTCTTTGGCATTAGATAGTTATACACATAAGACAAACTAAACCACGTGGAAAACCAGCGAGTAGAATTGCAGAGATAGGTAGATAGCGCCGGAAAATGTATTGTATTTCACTTCTGATTCATTGTCCTTTTCAAGTTCATGAAGATAATGTTTTAGACAAAAGACTAAAGTATGATATAGTCCTTGAGATTAGAGCTGTAGAGTAAATATACCAGGAACATTGAGTAGGATCTTTGAACAGAAGGTAAATGGAGGCTGCTAGTCATGAGTTAAAAGCAAGATGAGTCAGTGTGGGTGTGTGTGTTTTTCTTCAACTACTTTGAGTTGCTCAGAGGCAGGCATAAAACAGGTAGAGAGCTTGACTTAATTAAATTTGGGTTTTTTTCAAGGCGGCAAAATGCAGAAGGAAAAGGGACAAGGGGATTGCAAATACGTGCAACAGAATGATTATAATGATAGCTCATAGATGCCAAAGCAGGAAATGAGAAGAATGAAGACATAATGGAGGTGACAAACACCAGTAAGTCAAAGGATTGAAGGAAGTTCAGGTAGGAGAAAAAAAAATGGTCTTGGAATTCTCAAGTAATAAAGTATTTGGAAAGATGAGAAGTGGTGGCTGGAGAATGTGAAGGTTCGAGCTGATATTAAGGAAGAAATGTAGTTGTTGGAAATAACAAAAACTAGGGCACGAACACAGAGTCAATAACTGAAGGACCAGATCATTGGAAGTGAAGAAGTCTCAGAACTCTAAGGTTAGGGGACTAAAAGGACCTTTCATGTTAATAGTAAATCATCAAAATTTTAGCAGAACTTCTACTGGGGAGATAGTCTAACAAGTGGTACATCTTTATACAGCAAACGTCTGGGAAATAAAGTCAGAGGCATTCTGTTGGCTTATTGTCTTCTAACTCAACAAGATAATGAGCAGAGATTTTATTATTTGGCATCAGAAAAATTCAAGATGCTAAAGGTTATCTATGGGGCACATAGTTTAAGTGGCTAAGGCAAAACATTCCATCAGAGAAATATTAGTGGAGAATATAAATGAAAAATTCCTGTAAATGGTTACTTTATTAACAATAATACCGTAATTATTTTTCTTCTATATAGCAGTTGACACTTTTTAGGGCATTTTATTTGACCCTGACAACCTCTGTGTGAAGAATATGGAGACAGTGCTATGCTTCTGGGGAAAAATATGAGGGCTTGAGATATTAACCAGTCCTGACTGAAAACCACTAAATTGATGGCAAGCCCCAAAATATTATATGGCTTTGCTGAGTGAATGTGTTGCTCTTTGCTCTGAAACATTATTTCTATTTCTTTTTTAAATATTTATTTCTATTTTATAGCACGTCTACTACAGGTGAGTTTTGTTTGAATAAACCAAAATAGTATATTAGAAATAGCTATCACACTCAAAACAATGATAAGATTCAGTTTATTTCATGAAGATTCCATTAGAAGTAGAAAAAATTTTGGCACATATATGTGGAAAATATATACATATGTGAAAAATACATATATATATATGAAAAATATATCTGCACCTTCAATTGAGAGGAATATCTATGAAGAGAAAATATTTTTTTTGAAATTTTATATTGTTCAGAAAGTTTAGATGGCAGATGATTTTTAAAATTACAGGATCTTTATTACAGTATTATATGACATAGAGCAATATACTGCAGAAGAGAATTATTAAATACTTCAAAACATTTTTAACTGTTTGCCTCAGAAAAAATATTTTCAAGTTCATCCTCTTCCAACATGCTTAAATATTTCTACGATTTATTTAATTCACATCAGAGTAACGTGGGCCCTTTCCATCACATGGTCAACTTAATCTATTGAAACTTCAGATTCCTCATCTGTAAAACAGAGATAACATGGCAACTCCCTCGGGCTATGATGAAAAGTGAAGGAGGGAATGCATGAAAAGTTCTGAGCACTATGCCTTTGCCATTGTAAGCACTTGATCAATGGTGGTTGCTGTTGTTATACTTACTAGATTTTTATAATTTATTCCCCTTTCAAAGTTACAAAATAAATAATATTCTGATATTGTAACTCTTTTTTTAATGATCAAAGCACACGCCTGAGTATGAAATATTCCTCCGTGATTTACAACTATTTTCCTGTCTCTTGGACAGGTAATTTGAAATCATACTCTAGAATTGTTTTTAAATGCTTGCTCTAGTGTATTTAACATATATAGATTTTTTTATCCTCTTTGTATTGCATATGCATTTTCTCTCTAAAATTAACTTCAGGCTTCCTTTTCTTTCCTTTGGGTAGAATGAAATAGAGATAAAAGTAAGTTCTGAAATAACGCATGTCATCCCTGTATGTACTCCAAGCTATAAAGAAAATTATAAATATAGAGAACATAAAAAAGGCAAAATGAGATGGTGAAAATAAATTCTATCATATCAAAAACTCAATACATATAAATATGAATATATTTCCTAGGCAACAAAGACATTGGAGCTTTCAATTTTTCTGTTGGGTTTTCTCAGAAGCAGACCATGAGAAAAGGATTTGAGTACATGTAATTTATTGGGTGTTTGCATGAATAAAAGTAGGAAAGTATGAAATGAGAAAGAAGCCAATAAAAAAGATGCATTTAATTGCTCTTATAGATGTCAAGTTAATTCTAAAGGAAACCTTTGGGAAACTATGCAAAACATACATATCAGAATTTGCTCCTAAAGGGCTGAGGGGGCTGGAGTACAGAGACATTCACTTTGCAAAGTCAGTCACTGAGGGTTTCTTTGAAGCTGGGTTTGGAGAGGGGGTATTTCATTCCCTGTATCCAGCAAAGAAACTTTTAGTTTTTATCGATGTATTATAGTGGTAGTGCAATGTCTTCAGATGCTGAATTGGCTACATTAGCTATCGTGTGTGTGTGTGTGTGTGTGTGTGTGTATCTAAAAGGGTGTAGTTATACGTCATTCACAGTAGAGACAAACAACACACCCAGAAGATAACACAACCAAAATTTAAAAATTAAAGATGGAATATACACAGAAAAAAATTACCAAGCAGTTAATAATAGCTAAACAGCAAGAAAGCAAACAAAATACTAGTAGAAAGAGTATTAAAATATCTCAAACTGAAAATTAAATATGCCAGATTTTGAAAACATTCCAAATTTCATGTATCTAACACTATAGTTTCAAAATACGTAAAGAAAGACAAAAATACAAGGAATTATTGGCTAATTCACCATCTTATTGGGTGGTTTTAGCACACCTCATACAGTGACTGACAGAAAAAGTAGACAAATTTAGTGAAGCTGTAGAAAAAGTGAAGACACTATAAATAAAATTCAGCTAATAAATAACCACTATAACTATGTAGATACCAATACATATTATATTTATACATTACTAAGTTTATATATATGCCTATCTGCCTATGTCTCAAGTTAAAATTTTCATCCTCAAAAAACATTCAATTAAATTATTGTATTTAAAAAAGAGATAAAATTGATTCAAGGGTAAGAATGTTGCCATTTTTGGGGGAGTCTAAAGAGCTCTGAAGAAAATGTAAAAAATGACAATGTATATAAATAAAATATAAAACAACAAAGAATAAAAATTAACAGAGCAAGTCTTTGCAGCATTAAATTGTAAAAATTAGAGTTAACAGAAACTGTTTCATACACTTTTTAATAGTGGATAAGACGTTTGAAGCAATGAAAACCCATATGATATTTGAACCCAGGTTATCATATCTGAGTCTCATCCCAAACAGTTACAGTTTATGTCAAATGAAATTACAGGCAAAAATATTATATGAGACATTGGCCTGGAAGACAATGGATATGATTCAATCTGGCAATTACCACGATTTTATCAGCAGAATTGTCTCTTGATCTGGAAAGGAAAACATAGTCTCATTTTAATCATTAGCCTCTCTGGAATGGCTTCATCAGTATGATTATGTAAACCTGGTCTGGATCCAAACGATAGAATGCACTGGACTGTGTTTCAAGAAATAGATGGTCTCAGATTTTGCCAATGTTGTAGGCTAAAGACTTTTGATACTAGAACCATGTCATTATTAAGATATATGTAATTTTCAAAGAAAATTTTTATTCTAGGGTAACAAGAAGATGTTTCTAAGCAGATTAAATTTGATCACTGATGTAGTATTAAGAGAGGAGTACTTATATATCCATGAAATGAATTCACACAGGATTTCATCAGGGCATGCAATCAAAATAATTAAGATACCATCTATAAATTAGGATTTGAGACACAAATCCTAAGGATTCTGAGATACAAAATAATTTGAAATACAAAATGAGTGAGAATCTGAAAGGAAATGGAAGTAGAGCAAGCAACATATAAAGTAACTAATTTGTATTGGTAAAAATATCAGTGGGCTTTACTATCATTACTTGGCCAAAAAACATTTTAATGTATTTTTAATAAAATCAAAGTAAAGATGACAATGAACAGAAGCAAAAACAAAACTCTTATGTTATACTGGAAAGGTCATCCTTATATTTGATGATGAGCAATTTTCAATTTTCACTACATGGATTGAAGAAAAAAATGTACTTACATTTGTAAAATAATTGGTGGTAGAAATTATGTGATTTCTCTATGTTAGAGAAAATAATATAATTATTTTATATTCATTATATAATGTGTGAGATAATTTATGATTGTGTTACATATCATTAAAATAACGTAATTCTTTAGTCTTAATATTATTTAGAAATTTTGTTGTCATTTTCTGTTTAATTGTCATATAATTATGCAGCTCATTCATACGGAGTTAAGAGTGATTGTCAATTTTAACACCAAATATATATCAAAAAATTTGTGAACATAATTTGAAACAAAACAAATATTTTACTCTACAGTTGTGTATAATTTGGTATAAAATTACCTTTTGGGAGAAAGATATTTTTTCTCACCATATTAATGTCACAAAGAACTAGTAATCATATGGACTTCAATTTTCTTTTTCTTTTAGAGACAGGGTCTCACTTTGTTGTCCAGGCTGGCGTGCAGTGGAGTGCAGGTCACATTGATACTGAATGTTGATAGTGAATTCACAAGGATACTTATGAAATAGCCTAAAAAATTAGGCAATGAACATAGAAAAAGGAAAGTTGGGTTGCTTTAGGGACAGTCAACTTGGAGGATATACATCCTAGCAGAAAGTGAAAAAAAAAAATAACAGTAGAAAAAAATTTTAACAATGGTGTAACCTGATATGCATATTTTTGCTTCGACAAATCACAGTATATATGAAATGTGTATAGTAGTCAGAATAATGCATCCATAAGATCCAACCATGGATGACTCTTCCTTTCTCATGATCTATTCAAAAATCTGCCCACCCTTTGTGTAAACCTGTACACAATGTCATAATAGCTCATCTTTGTTACTGTTTCTTACCCACTGTTAATGAATCCTCACTAATGGTTTCCAACACAGAGAAGCTAATAATATAATCACAGTTGTAAAATACTTTTTCTGGCTTGCATAAAAACTATTGTATAGAATTATGGAACTTGGTGACTTTTCCTCTGCAATACTAGCAAGATTATTAGATGGACAAGTATCTAATAAGTGGCCATGAGACTAATCCTAGCTGTATCTAATAATTTCAAATATGACAGGTGTTCTTCAAGTCGAATTGTTAGAAATTATTTTCTTAAATTAAAAATGTAGCTGTACATTCTGGCAAGAAACACATCCTCTGGCAAAGTGAGCGTATTCACTGTTAGAACCAGAGTCCTACACACTGCAGGAATGTGTAGATACACGTCTTAGGATATTGAATTGCTTAGTATTCTTCACATTAGGGAAGATTTGTAACTTAATCATGTTTGCCAATTAAAATTGGAAAATTGTTCAGGGTAGAGGGGAGGTTAGACACAAGCCTGCCTTACAGGTTTCACGAGCCATAAGGGACAGCACTTGTATGGCAAAAAACCCTAAGCCTAGAATTTAATTTACAGTGATCACCTGTGGTTAATCCCCATAGATGCTAAGCAGATGCACTTTCAAGCTCTGCCTGTAGGAAAGCAAGACATCTGTCATTATTTTGTTATAAGGTAAGAGGGGTGAGGGATCGAGATAGAGCAGAGAACATTTAATTGAAGACAATACACTTCAGAATTAAAATTATTTCTAGTAACAATATTTGGATACTTTTATTCACAATTAAACTGATTTGAAGCAATTAGACAAGACGCCTGCTAAGACTTCCTTAATAAACTTTATGTTAACAGAATTTCGGATTTACAGAAAGGCTGCAAGGTGAGTAGAGAGAGCTCCCAGTCTCCACTGTCATTAACATCGTGCATTAGTAAGATCATTTGGCACAATTAATCAAATATTATTGAATTTCTCATTAACTACAGTCAATATTATGTTCACATGTTTATCATTTTTAATTTCTTGTTCTTTCTTCTGTTCTGGTATCCCATCCAGGTTGCCATACTTCATTTAATGACCCTTATCTCCTTAGGCACCTCTAGAAGATGAGTGTGTCTCACACATTCCTTGTTTTTGATGATCTTGACAGTTCTGAGGAGTACTGGTCAGATTATTTTGTAAACTCTCCATCGATTCAGATTCATCTGGTGTTTTTCTTATGATTAGACTAGGATTTTTGCGAAAAAATCACAAAGGTATAGTGCCATGTTTATCATATCACCAACATGATATCATTTTTTTATGCTATCCTTGATCACCCAGCTGAGAGAGTGCTTGTAAAATTACTTTTCTCTTCCTCTTTTTTATATCATGCCTTTTAGAGGTAAGTCACTATGCACAGCCCAACCTTTTAAGGGGTGGAGACCTTAAGTCGTTCAAGTTAATTATATTAGCAAGGACACCAATAGCTTGATATGCGGAGCCTTTGATTGTACAATTAATAAGCAACCCCCAGGACACCAAACCTACATTCACCCCCCAGGAAGATATTCCCCAATATCCTCTTACTCTGACTGGGGCAAATTACTCTACAAGGAAAATTTCCCAGGGGGACAGCCAAAATGCACTGAGGACCATGAACAAGGGAATTACTTCTGAGGTGTGGTGTCCTGCTTAGTGACATTTGTTAAATACTTTGAATAAGGCCTATTGTTTCCTCTTCCGCCTTTCTTCAAATCAGATTTTTATTGTTATTCTATTCCAAATTCAATGGTTTTTGACATGGGGAGTGTAAACTTGTCTTTTAGTTAACTAAACTAAATGTCCATACTGGAACTTCCTGTATATTATCCATTGTTCATTAACAATTAATGACATTGTAATTCAGTAGGGAAGGGTTGTTTGTTTTGTTTTTGTTTGTTTATTTTTTGCTGGAGATGGGAAGAGTTTGTATCATTTGCGAGAAGCGAGTGCATGGATATCTGGCCACAGAAATCAATGCAAAAATAAAAGACATTGTCACCATCTGTTCTTTCATAGTAACAGAACTTTTATTCTAGACACAGTATTGCCCAGAAAAAAAAAAAATCACATTCCTTTCACTTCTAAAGAATTAGGTGTGTTCATGGAATGAAATTCTCTTCAATAAGAAATGTACGCTGGTGGGAATGTAACTTGCTACAGCCACACAAAAAACAGTAGACAAATTTCTCAAAAAAGAAGAAAATAAAACTATCATGTGATCCAATACCCCTTCTTCTGATTATACATACAAAAGAAATGACATCAGTATTTTGGAGAGATATCTACATTCTCATGTTTATTACAGCGTTGTTCACAATAGCCAAGATATGAAAGCAAAGTGTTCATCAATGGATGAATGAATTTAGAAAACGTGGTGCATATGCATAATGGAATAGTATTCAGCCTTTAAAAAGAAGGAAATCCTGCCATTTGAAACAATGTAGATGAACCTGAGGACACTATGTTGAGTGAAATAAGCCAGGCACAGAAAGAAAAATCTTGCATGGTCTCACTTACATTTGAAAGATTAAAAAGTTGAACTCATAGAAGCAGAGTTAGAAGAGTGGTTAGGAGAGGATGGGGATGGAGTGGGTTAGGGAGATGTTCATAAATAATACAGAATTTCCATTGGATATGAAGAATAAGTTTAAGAGATCTATTATACAACGTGATTACTCTAGTTAATAATAATATATTGCATCTTGAAAATGACTAAGGGAGAATTTGTGTTCTCACCACAAAAAATAAGTGTATGAGATAATGCATGTGTTAACTAGATTAATTTAGCCATTCTGCAATGCATACATTTTCAAAACATAATGTTGTACATGATAAATACATATAATATTTTCAATTAAATAAATAAATAAAATGTTTTAAAAATGTAACATGTACAGTTTAAGGGTTAGGTCATAAAGGAAAAGAATTTAACTCCTACCCTTGACTTCCCTGCTTTCTTTCTATCTGAAATGGGGATGTATTTTTGAGTCATTTTTGAATATGTAAATTAAAACGTGTGCGTTTTTCATTTAAATGATTCAAGTTGAATTTATGTGACTTGCAGCTTCTTTTCTATATCAATAAAATAATGTTTTGGCTATAACAGAATGCACAGCTAATTGTGACTCATAAAATAACCACATTCAGTTATCTCACATAACCAGAAGTCTAATTATTAGCTGTTTTGGGTGGGTTCAGAGCCCCGGTAAGCCCTAGAGGACCCAGGTTCTTGCTCTCCATTCTTCTATCTTCCTTGTAGTGGCAATATCTTCCCTCATAGTATAAAGTGAAATGTCTTGTCTCTAAGAATTGTATCCAAATATGGCAGCATTTGAAGCAGGAAGGAAAAGAATGAAGAACAAAGTTTTCTTCTTTTAATACCTTCATTTATTAAAGTGGAAATATTTTTCCAAATCCCTCACTACTCCAAATAGTCTTCCCTGAAAGCTCATGGAAGAGAACTGAGTTGTTTTGGTCACTCCTATTCAAAATATGAGGAAGATACACTTCAACAATCTTCAGCCTCTGTCAGTCTCTGTTAGAGAAGGTTGATTTTGGACAGAAAAATACAAATGAGAAGGCAAATGGCTGCTAGGGAGACAAGTATCTGTTCCTATATTTTAGTGTACTTTTCTGTAAGAAAGTCCTTTATAGTTCAGATAGTCAAAGACATGGAAAAATGTCAAATGAAGATGATGACTCCTCATTTCTACAAATTCCCTGAAACTTCCCTTTCTATATACTCAAAAGATGAAGTTTGGTGTACAGATAGTTCCATCACCCAGGAAGTGAGCATAGTATCTAATAGGTAAGTTTTCAGCCCACACCCCCTCCCTCCTTTTCCCTTCTAGTAAATCCCAGTGTCTATTTTTACCATCTTTTTGTCCATGTGTATTCAATGTCTAGCTCCCATTTATAAGTGAGAATATGTGGTATTTGGTCTTCCATTCCTTCATTAATTCACTTAGGATAATGGCCTCCAGCTGCAACCATGTTGCTGCAAAGGACACGACTTCATTTTTTATGGCTGTTTAGTATTCCATAGTATATATGTGCCATATTTTCTTTATCCAATCCATCATGGATGAGTATCTAGGTTGATTCCACGTCTTTGCCATTGTGAATACTGCTGAGATGAACATACAGGCCATGTGTCTTTTTGGTAGAACTATTTTTCTTTGGGTTTATACCCAATAATGGGATGACTAGATCAAATGGTGGTTCTGTTTCAAGTTCTTTGAGAAGTCTCCAGACTGCTTTTACAGTGGCTGAATTAATTTACTTTCCCATCAACAGTATGTAAGTGTTCCCTTTTCTCCACAGCCTGGCCAGCATGTTATTTTTTGACTTCTTAATAATCACCACTCTAACTGGTGTGAGATGGTAGTTCACTGTGGTTTTGAATTGCATTTCTTTTATGATTAGTAATGTTGAGCATTTTTGCATATGTTGATTGGCTGCCTATATATCTTCTTTTGAGAAATGTCTTTTGCCCATTTTATAATTTGGTTACTTTGTTTTTGCTTGTTGATTTCTTTAAATTCCTTGCAGATTCTGGATATTAGACTTTTGTTGGATGCATAGTTTGCAAATATTTTATCCCATACCATAAATTGTCTATTTACTCTGTTGGTAATTTATTTTGCTGTGCAGAAGCTCTTTAGTATAATTAGGTCCTCTTTGTCAATTCTGTTTTCGTTGCAATTGCTTTTGGGGACTTGGCCATCAATTATTTATCAAAGCTGATGTCAAGTAGGCATTTCCTTCATTTTCTTTTAGAAATTTTTGTAGTTTGAGGTCTTACATTTAATTATTTAACCCATCTTGAGTTAATTTTTGTATATGGTGAAAGTTAGGATTCCAGTTTCAATCTTCTGCTTGTTGTTAGCCAGTTATTCCAGCACCATCTATTGAATAGGGAGTCCTTTCCCTATACAGTAACATGATGTGCAGGTTTGTAGTCTAGGAGTAATAGTTCATACCATGTAGCCTAGGTGTGTAGTAAGATATATCATATGGGTTTGTGTTGGTACACTTTGTGATGTTTGCGCAACAATGAAATCCCTGATGATGCATTTACTATATGAATACTAAGGCAGGTATTAAAAATTATATATTTAATAAACAATGTACCTAACAGGGTTTCTATAAGAACCAGATGGCATAGTCAAATCTGAATTTTGAGCACAGTTTATTGAATGTAAACAAGGCATATATGACTGTTCTGTGACCTGAGCTCAGTAGCAGTCGAGAGACACCGAACCACAACACTTGAGGAAAGGAAGCAGTGATAATAACCTGATAGAAGAAAATTATGGAATAGAGGTTCCCTGGAGAGCAGCAGTGACATTGAATTAATTGTACTGTTCAAATCAACCTCACAGAAAAGGAATCAGGGGAATGAATACCCTGACCTACTATCTTCCCTCTTTTTTCCTCTAACTCAAGAGCATCTAGTAGACTGAGACAAACTAGAACAACAGGACACAAGGGAGCCCATTGATTCATATATTAGAGGTCAGCTTCATGTAGTAGATAACAGAGTTGAAAAGTCTGGAGAGTGAATCTAAAAGAGCAAAGGAAAGGTAGCCTGCACAACAAGCAAAACATCCGCATGGAAAGAAGTTCAAAGGGAGAAACACAGTTGTTTTGACACAAGCTTGGTATTTCAGTTCACTGATCCGGATGTAGCCACCATAGATGGCCAACATACAAACACTAAGAAAATTGCCTTTATTTTTATTTATTTATTTATTTTTTTTTGAGACAGAGTCTCACTCTATCGCCCAGGCTGGAGTGCAGTGGCGCAATCTCGGCTCACTGCAAGCTCTGCCTCCCGGGTTCACGCCATTCTCCTGCCTCAGCCTCTCCGAGTAGCTTGGACTACAGGCACCCGCCACCACGCCCGGCTAATTTTTTTGTATTTTTAGTAGAGATGGGGTTTCACCGTGGTCTCGATCTCCTGACCTTGTGATCCGCCCGCCTCGGCCTCCCAAAGTGCTGGGATTACAAGCGTGAGCCACCGTGCCCGGCCAGAAAATTGCCTTTAGATTTTTGTTTTAACAATGGTAAGAGTTGATGGTTCTAAGAAGTAAATGAACTTAGACAGAGAACACAGGATTCGAGATATATCACTAGACTAGGGGGGTGTGGGTGGGGTGTGGGGAGTATTATATTTTTAGGATTGGGAAGATCTTTGCTAAGAATTTGGATTTATATGTATCAAATATGAATTAATTAATTGTATAGCAAGGCTTGCTTCAGGCCCATATTCTTTCACTAATGTAATTTAATTAGAATGATCTTGCTGATTCTTTAACTCTTGTTGTATGCTTTATCTCTTTATACTAACACATTATACCCTGCCAAACTCAGAATCTTTTTTTTTTCCGATGATGGTTTAGAAGTTACACCTAGTTCTTCTACTCTCTTAGTTTTTACCTTTAACTCATATATCTCAATAAGTATTTTTATAATTACTGCCTCCAGCCTCTGGCTGTTAAATAAGACACTGTTAGCAAATTTTAACCACTTAGGAAACACTTTTTCACATTGTCCTTATTGATTTTATTTAGAAATTAAATTCTAATGGTTTGGTCACTATTATTGTTTTCACATGTCACAGTTAACTTGCTAATATATTTTGGTCTTTTATTGTAGTCATCTTTATTGGCAGCATACTGCTTTCATATAGGTTGCCATTTACCAAAATATGTCTTGCAGATTTAAAGTGAGGGGTGTGTGGTATGTGAGTCCTCTTCATAGTTACTTATCCACATCAATTATGAATGATGGTACACCTGGATGGATAATTTTTGGTGACATTTACCTTTTTTGATGTCATTCTTAAACTCTTTTTTTTTTTTTTTTTTTCTTTTTTTTGAGATGGAGTCTCACTCTGTTACCCAGGCTGGAGTGTAGTGGCGCAATCTTGGCTCACCGCAACCTCTGCTGCCCGAGTTCAAGCGATTCTCCTTCCTCAGCCTCCTGAGTAGCTGGGACTACAGGTGCCTGCCACCATGCCTGGCTAATTTTTATATTTTTAGTAGAGACGGCATTTCACCATGTTGGCCAGGCTGATCTTGAACTCCTCATCTCGTGAGCCACGCACCTCGGCCTCCCAAAGTGCTGGGATTACAAGCGTGAGCCACCGCGCTGGGCCAACTTTTTTTCAGTGACTCTGCCATACATTAATGATTAAAAACTTATGTCAATCTAATTAACATCTCTAAAATTTCTTTTTCTTTTTATCTGGGAGTTCCTATAATTTTCCTTTTAATTATAACTGGTCTTCCATTTTACTGCAAAGGGCCTCAGAGTGGTTTTATTTGTAGTTATATTTTGGCATTCTCAATCTGAGACTTCTTAGCATTTTAAAATGCTAAGAAGAGCATAATTAATTTTTATCTTCATATACTGTTTCTTTGAGATTTCCTCTATTATCCTGTGAAAATCCTACTAAACATGTGTTGCAGTTCCTAAATCTTCCTTATTTTTATTTTTTGGCTAATTACTTTTCTTGTGTTGCTTTCTGGGCAAATTCCTCAGAACTGTCTCTAGATGCACTCATTATTTCTTTACTATATGTGGCCTATAATTCCTTCCACTCATTAATTGTTTTTAATTCAATGATTACATTTTCTCATATTTCTGGTAAGTCAATCTTATAACCACATGAATTTATTTAATATATTCCTTTTTATAATTTTATTCCTTTTATTAATGGGATTCCATTTTTTATCCCTATGAGATATCTAAAAAAGTTACAATAAAGTCATTTTAAGTTTCTTTGTTATGATCTGAATGCTTGTCCTTCCCACCCCCGCAACCCATATTCAGATGGTGAAATCCTAACCCACAGCTATCATGATTGGGAAACATCCTTTATAAGATAGGCCCAAGGGAGCTCTTTCACCCATTCCACTAAGTGAGGACACATATAGAAGGTATTGTTTTCATAAACCGAGAAAAGGGCCTTTGCCAAACACCAAATCTGCTGGCACCTTGATCTTCGACTTCCCAGCCTCTAGCATTATGAAAATACATTTCTGTCATTTATAAACTACTCGTTTTATGATGTTTTATTATAGCAGCCTAAAAGGACTAAAAAATCCTCTATTATTTTCAATTTATCTACTCTAAATTCACCTTTCAATTGATTTAGTTTGCTATCCTTATTAATAGCAGTTTGAGTTTCCAGGTTTTGGTTTGCAAGTTAGTACCAAGTTGGGGGTTGTTTATATTTTTATGTTTTTCTCTCTTTATTTTTGTGTACTCACCCCTTCCTATAATGTGGTTTTGTGCGTTATAAATTTCTTCTAACCAGAAACAGAAAGATCTAATTTAGTTGGTTCAGAATCCCTGTTCCACGGTGACATTGGTACATAATATAAACAACGTGATTAGCTGCATGGCTATATCTGCTTCATTCCACTTCATTAGGTGTGAACTCTTATTTATAACCCAAGCCAAAACAGCCATCACAACTTTTTTTTTTTTTTTTTTTGTCTCCTTGCAAAGTAAGAAACCAGGCTCATGTCTTGATTTCAAAAAATCAGGAATGTGCTCCATTTCAGGAAAGCCTTTTAATACCTACTACACCCAGAGATACCTCATTTTCTTCTTCCTCTGCTTGTTTTCTGACTGTGATACTAGCAGTCCCGCATATTTAAACCTGCTTAGTGCTGTGTGTTTATATTCTTTTTGGTCCTACAAGACATGTGGTGTAAGCTTAGATTCTTCTAATATCATTATGCACTTAGAGTGGGGCAGAGGGTGGTGGATCTCAAATCATAACCCTTGATTCATTGTTTAATGACTGATATTTTTGTTCCCATTTATAATTATTTGTATGTATAGATATAGACATGAAGAAATGAATATGTTGTTTCACTGATGGAGAGAAAATAATTTAATAAATAAAATGTGTATTGCTTTGTTTTCTTTTATAGACAGGTGAAGCATTTACTCTTGGCAACTCTGCTACTTAATCCTGTGCATTAGATGATATATGAGACATAGCTCCTATAATGAATAAGTTGTTAATTACAGAGATGTACAGATTAAATTAGAGAGAATGTATTGCATTTGGCAATGTAATGACTATAATAAATATTTAAAGTAATGCACTACATATTTTAATAGTGCCAGAACTTTTTTTACAGTGCTGAAGCAATTATCTGTAGGTAACTCCAATTAGGTCACCTGGGTCATCACCTTGACATGCAGGGTGTTCTCTACAGTATATTCTTAGAACATTTTCCAGCTGTAAATGATGTAAGCTGTAGTTCTTCATAAATGACTTCATAGCCAAAGTAAAGCTTCTTTTATTTAATAGTGCTCACAGTGAGTCAAGTAATATTATAGAAATATGCAGACTGTATTTTCGTCTTTTATTATAAGAAGGGATGAGTACACATAAATAAAGTTACACAGATCAGCTAAATAGTTATGGCTATCAGCATACAATCAGATTTGGAAGTATGTCATAAGATCAGTCTTAAGATCACCTTCCATATCTAGGGAAGAGAAAGGTTGCTGTCTACTCTCTGAAGGTTTGATAATTGATTCCACAAAATAAACTGACAGTGGTGATCTCCAAAGCATCTGAGACAGGTTTCAATCAATTTAGAAAGTTTATTTTGCTGAGGTTAAGGACACACAGGTGACAAAGCCTCAAGGTCCTGAGGACATATGGCCCAAGGTGGTTGGGGTACAGCTTACTTTTATGCTTTTCAGGGAGACATAATATGTCAATCAATACCTGTATGATACTCATTGGTTTGATCCAGAGATGTGGGACAACTCGAAGCGGGGGCATCTAGGTTACAGATAGATTTAGAAATGTTCTGAAAGGCAATTTATTGAGTTAAGTTATTTTCTAAAGATCTGGAATCAACAGAAAGGAATATCTGGGTAATGATGATAAAGGGTTGTAGAGACCAAAGTTTTATCATGCAGAAGAAGCCTCCAGGTAGTAGGCTTCAGAGAGCAGAGAATGTAAATATTTCTTACCAGGTTTAACTTATGTG
Source organism: Hylobates moloch (assembly GCF_009828535.3). Taxonomy (NCBI): domain Eukaryota; kingdom Metazoa; phylum Chordata; class Mammalia; order Primates; family Hylobatidae; genus Hylobates; species Hylobates moloch. The sequence goes on along the minus strand of NW_026652289.1, from coordinate 23,582,306 downwards.
GTGACGTCAATGCTGGTTGGCTTCTCCTGAATTCCAAAAAGGAGGTGAGTATATTAAGGCATGTCTAAACCCCCTTCCCATCATGGCTTGAACTGGATTCAGGTTAACCTGGGAATGCCTTTAGCCAGGAGGAGGGTTCCATTTAGATGGTTGGGGGGCCTTAGAATTTTATGTTTGGTTTACACAGTAGACAGATTAACAGAAGAAAAAAACATGCATGAGAGTTCCACAAAATGTGTGACTCAAAGAAATGTCAGATGATTGAAGTTTATACAGCATCCTTAGCTACAGAAAGGAATGGGAGCCTGGAGCTTCTGTGGGTGTTGATGGAGACATGCAGGACAAACAAAGGTTGTCTGTTATTCAGATAGAAAGTCTCTCAGGTAATAAATGGTCTCATAAGAGCCCATCAGAAGAACAGGTGATACTCTGTGACAAGGTGTGTCTGTGTGTGGTATCTCCTCTGAGTTAATCTTCTCTGGTTAATGAGATTCTTGAGAAGGAAGCTCATGAAAATTGGGTTCCTTTTTGAACGATCAGTATTTAGATAGGTAAAGGAAGTTCAGAGAGAGTTCCTCTCCACGCTTTGGGAGACAAAGGAGGCCAGGAAAAGTTCAGCAAGATCTTGGTTATCGTTTAGCTTAAAGCACTCAACATGCCGAAGCACTATACTTTGGAATATCATTTTTTTGAGCCCCAATACAATTTCTCACATCTGAAAAAGAAAAAATGAAATTCTAAGCCCCTCAACTGACTGAATGACTCCCTCCTGGCTAAGGGGACCCCAGAGAAACTTTGCAAGCTGAGTTCCCTGCCATGGTAGGATGGGACTACAGACACTTCTCATTACACCCGCTCCCTCACTAACTGCCATTAGGCATTCTTCCCTAAGGGATAAACCAAAATCAGTCCTTTCAAAACACTCCACCCTGATAATGTTAATTACTAGCTTATCTTTCCAGGTATAGAACAAAGACAAGATGAGATTCATCATTCCTTCACCTCTCTCTGAGACGTCTGCTTTCACTGTTCCCTTTTTCTTCAAACATTCAACTTATCTTGTAAAATGTGGACGTAACGAGCATTAACTAAAGTCTCACAAGTATGTAATTATACACCTCACATCCCTTTCTAAGCAAAAATGTATAAATTCCAAACCTCCTGGGATCCTTTTGGAAAAAAGCAGCCACCAATGTGTCCGTGACTCGCATTTTTCCCAGATGGACCCTCAAGCAGGCTCAATAAACCTCCATTGATTGAGACACCAGCCTCAATTACTCATTTTGATGTGACATCCTTCATAAAACATCTCCAATATGTGGTAATTCAATTTGAGCATCCTCATTTTCAAATCAAATCAAACGCCACAGTAGGGGACAAACTGATCCATGGGGGTGGGGTGGGGATAATTATTAGAAAGCTTTTCCAAATTGTGACATGACTTTTCTCATCACAGCTATACCAGACAGCATCCAAATCTTTATACAAAATGCCATGTTTTCAAATATATACCCCAAATTGTTGCTGTTAAGTGTCTTTTCTCTGCATTTACTATCATCCATGCCCCTCAACAATTTCTTAAATACTACAGCTTTACTTGTCTTCATTATTCTGCATGTACTTCTAGAGGAGAGGTAATGTAGTACATCATCATTTTCTTAAATGTATTTCATCAAGAACTTAAGGTAATATTTCAGATGAAAATAATCAGCACAGAAAAAAGTGTGCCTATTATCTTCTTTGCCTTATGCACTGCAATTTATTAAACTTTCCAAACCTTCTCTAATTTGGAACATTTAGGATTTTCATTACTTATTTTTTCTAGGTACCCAAGACTCAACTAGTTGATGCTGAGTTTGCAATCTTTGACATTGTCATTATGAAGCTCTAGCTAGTCTGGGGTCTAGACTTAACTTTCTCCTCTTAAATATTCAGTCCATATTTTTTCATCTTCATTTGGCTTCCCATCATTTCTCACAGATATTTGACATAACTTTAATTAACTCTTTTTGAAGTTTGTTCATTGCCCTGAGATGTAATTTGTCTGAGCCATGAGTCAAGCTCATTTAGTAAGCTAGTTGCTCTCTTACAATTTTTCTCAATATATTTGATTGATTGTGTTAATCAATTTTTCTTCTTACCAATTGGTTTCAATCTCATTTCCAAATTACAGAGAAAATAGAAGCAAAATAACAATTAAATATCTTATTTTCTTATGTTTCAGTTTGTTTTTTGACCAGATGTATGGTGTCTCTCTTCATTTTCTTCCTCCAGTTATAGTCAAGTTAACCTGGTCCTCTCCTCTGCAGAAAAGGTGGGTCCCCGACAAAACCCCACCCTCAAGTCTGAAACCGTGACCCAAAGTGAGAACTTACACCCCTGCTTTACTGTTCTACTGTTGCCTTTTTCTTAAACCATCCATGGCCCCTCCTCCCATCCTATGCCTGTAAAAACTGGCAGAGAGGAAGGCAGCTGGACATGGAAGCCTACGGTTGGATGTCAGAGAGAAGCGGCTTGACTCTAGAAAGACAGCTTGGTGGCATAACGTCGGAGAAGAATCTGGTCAGAGATGGTCGGAATTCAGGGGAAGATTATCATCCTGCCCCGTCCCCTTTTCAGCTTCCCTTCCCATTGAAAGCCACTTTTATCAGCCATAAAATCACCTGAATTTACCATCCTTCAATTCACGCAACCTAATTTCTCTTGGACTCCGGACAAGAGCTCGGGAGACACAAGTATGGATACAAAAGGCAGAGGGCCCACTGGGCTGTTAACATTTAAGCTGTTCACGGATGGCAGAGCAAAAAAAGCAGCGTAACACCCCCTCTGGGGCTTCCGGGGTTGCAGGCACCACCCCTAGATACTGCCGCGGGGCCTGCACGGAGTTTGCTCCTGCTACCGCCCAAAAACGCTTGCCCTGACTCCTGCACCGGCTCACCTGTGCAGCAGGTCCCAGTGAGCGGAGTTCGGCCCTGCTGGCGTTGAAGCAGCTGGCTGCTTCCAGCGTTCATGCACTCCAGTTCCACGAGGAGTTGAAAACTGCAGTCTGGGTAAACGAGACACCCCTACTGAGAGTCCTGTGAAGGGGTCAGAGAAATATAATATCCTTTATCACATAGGCTATATATATTAGCTATATGTGTGTGTGTGTATATATATATATACACACACATATATATATATACACATGTATACACATATATATATATACACATACACAGTCATGTACTACATAATGACATTTTTGTCATTGACATGTCAATGTCAATGACATATTGCATGTATGATGAGAGTTATATTGTTATGGTGCTGCTCTATATACTGTCACGTTTATCTTTTATAACATATTTTTACTGTACTTTTTCTATATTTAATACACAGATAAAATGGTGTTATAGTTGCCTACAGTATTCAGTACAGTAACAAGCTGACTAGGTTTGTAGCTTAAAAGCAAAAACTATACCATATACCCTGAATGTGCAGTAGACTACACCGTCTATACCTATACATATACTAGATTTGTATAAGTACACTCTGTGATGTTCAAACAATGACAAAATCACCTAAGGACACAATTTTCAGAACATATCCCTATTGTTAAGTGATACATGACTACACACACACACACACACACACACACACACGGAGAGAGACAGAGAGAGTTACCATGGAATTTATTTCTTATGAGAGAAAGAATTGGTTCACACGATTTTGGAGGCTGACCTCTAGGGTGAGTTGGTAAACTGAGGTCCCAGGAAAGCCAATGATTTAACGTTCAACCTGAAGGCCAGCAGCCTCAAAATCTAAGATCCAGTGTTTCAGTGGGGTCTGATGTTCCAGTTTGAAGGCTGTCAGGCAGAATAAATTCCTTCTTGTTTAAGGGAGGGTCATCCTTTTGGTTTCATTCAGACCTTCAGCAGACTGGATGAGGCCCATCCACATCAGAGAGAGCAAGTGAGCTGCTTTACTCAGTCTACTGACTTAAATGTTAATGTCACCCAAAAACACCTCCACAAAAATACCCAGAATATGTATCACCAAATACCTGGGCACATATTGGCCAAGTCAAGTTGCTTTATAAAATTAACATTACAGTCCCATAAGACTAACTTTATAGATTCTTGAAATTTCTATTTTCTTTTGGTTGTGAACTATTTTTTTAACCTTTAGATGTGTTAATTAAGGACCTTTATGTTAGACATATTAATATCATTAAATCATTTCACATCTTCACTCTCATCCAACTCATTCAAAAGTATATTTACAGAGTTTAGTTTTCAAAGATCTTTAAGATATTTTAATGATACACTTAAAATTCAGACATTGTTTTTATAACTTTATTTTTTTCTAGTTAAAATCTAGGATACTTGTTCAAATCATTCTAAAATTTTGGTCCCCATAAGTCACTAATTTCAGGTTATAGTGATCTCATTTTCACTGGATTTCTACCAGATAATTAACTTTTGTTATTAAAAATTGGTCTAGTGTAATAGTAGCCCTTGTTTTTTCAATATTGTGGAAAATAAAATACAAAAAGCATCAGAAATATACTAATTAGTCAGACCACTCTAGCAGTTTTTCTTTTTTTCACTGTTATTTCCTATTCCTGTTCTAATTTGGTGAGCTTCATTAAAAACACATTACTCATTTCAGTTCATTTTACCTGTTTACGGGTGTTTGACCATTATGTTATGTTCTTGCTCCTAATTCTAGTCTCCCCCTCCATCTCTCTCTCTCTTTAGTTAACCAACATCTCTCTCCTTTTCCCTCCTAAATCATAAATATCCATGGCGACAAAATTTCTTTCTGTTTTTGGGAGGGGACAAATCTACATCCAAAATAAGGAGCACCTTTGTTATCTGCTTTCTGGCTATTTTATTCTGCTGCTCTTATACCATCTGTTTAGTATCCAGTATTGCATATAGCACACTTTTAATTAGCTTGTAAGTTTTTGTTTGTTTCTTTTGGCTGTCTTAGCTTATAGCCATGATTTCACTCTAAAAATGTTGATTGGCAGGCACTATTTCTTTTTCATCAGTGTGTTCCTGGTTCCAAGAAAATTGGAGGAACATATAGTGGAATCTCAGTATAAACTTGTTGAGAGAATGGATGATGCTTCCATCATGTTTTGGCAGTGACTATAGGATTAGATTTGTCTCTGGAATTTTCATTTTAGCATATGTGTTGACTATCCTTCATGCATTTATTAGATAAATTAGATGTTATCTCTAGATAACATATGGTGACCTGGATCATAATTCCCTGTTTATATTAATAAAATCCGGATTTATAACAAAGTAGTGGAGAGAAAGAGGCTATAATAAAGAGATAGGAGACAGAGATAATTCATTTCTCCAATACAAGCAAGTCATCTTGTGGGAAAAGGAGTGGGATGTTCCTGGTTTATAGTCCTTTAGTGATAAGACATGCAGTCAGCCCTCTGTATCGCCACGTTCCGCACAGCGGATTTAACCAATGGCAGATGGAAAATATTTTTTAATCTCGATAAAAAATAATACAATAATTAAAAATATTAAAAACAAAAGCAATACCATACAACAACTATTCACGTAACATTTACATTGTGTTAAGTATTATAAGTAATCTAGAGATGATTTAAAGAATATAGGAGGATGTGCATAGTTATATGGAAATACTGTGCCATTTTATGTCAGGCACTTGAGCATCTTTAGATTTGGGTATCCCAAAGGTTCCTGGAACCAGTCCCCCATGGATATATAGGGAACACTGTACAAAAAAATGGTTCCAGGTTTCCTCCCGCTTTGAAATGTAAACATGTCTGTCCAGGGATAACTGTATTTCTCTGGAGGTTTTTGTCTATTCAATTATCATTTAACTTCCAAGATTTTTCTTTTAGCACAGGTTTTTGTGCAAAGTTGCTTTGGCCATTCTAGATCTTTCAGATTTTCAAATACTTGTTTAGAATTAGCTTGATAACTTAAATAGCAACAAAGCCTTGATGGATTTTGTTAGGCAACAGGGGTACCTTAATGGCGCCGGTTCCGGGTTCTTCTCCCCTCCTTGACCAGGCACTGTCTGAACGCGCCAAAGGAGGGCCAAACAGAAAGAAGCATCTCCCGCCTTCCCTTGGGCCCGCCCCACGTAGGCCCAAGGGATATAAAACCCAGCACACCAGCAGCCCTCTCTCTCTCTCCCCCGCGCGACCTGACCTCTACCTCTCCAATAAAGATCTCTTGGCTGCCACCGGTGTCGTCTCTGACTAGCCTGTCGCCTTTCATTTTGGTGCCGTGACTCGGATTGGGATTCCCCACCTTTAGGTGGGACCCCGATCCCCTTCCCAGGCTCAGTCTAGACCTCCGGCCAGCCTTCACCCATTTTCCTGTTCGCCGAGCTCTTGCCCACCACCGGCCTCATCTCGGTAAGTTTTCCCCTCCCGGGCCTACCTCTCAGGCAAATCGCCAGACCCTAGCCGCTCCCGTGACGGACACATTTTGCCCGACGCCCATACGGCAGTGGTAGGCCCCTATCATTCACTTCCGCCTCCGCCTGCAGGGAACGGAGTTTTCTCCCTCTCCTCCTCGCGTCTCCGGCCTGGGCTCCTCTCCTTCGCTTGTTAAAATCCTGGTACCAGGTGACCCACGGCCTCCCGCCTCTCAGAGGCTCCTCAGTCCTTCTGTTTCGGTGACGATCGATCCGGAGGCTCTGACTCGCTCCGTGGTAAGCAGCCAGCAGGGGGCGCCCTGCCTAGCTCGTCACCATCTATTCCTTCCTCTCATTATGGGAGGCTCTGCATCCCTGCCGACCGACTACCCCCTACAATGTCTTTTAAATAATTTGTCGGCCCATGGCCTCGCCTCGGACATCAAACCAAAACACCTAATTAAATTTTGCACTCAAAACTGGCCCACCTATCCCCTAGACAACCAAAACAAATGGCCTCCTTATGGCTGTCTCCATCCTGATCTTCTTCAGGATCTCTACAACTATTGCATGCGAACAGGAAAATGGGTAGAGATCCCACATATTCATGGCTTCTTCCTCCTACGGGACACACCTAACCTCTGCCTCCCTTGCGAACCCCAACAGCTCCTTGCCGCTCTTAAACTGCCAACCCCTCCCTCTGCCCCCGACTTAGACCCAGCCGACGAGCCCCCCCATACCACCACCCTCTGCCCTGCCTTCCGGCCGCCGGCCCAGATCAACCAGACGCCCCTCCCAGCGGCGCCTGCCCGCCCCCCACCAACTGCACCTACACCACTGCTCCTCCAAGCTTCCCAGCCCCCGAAGTCTGGTGCAATGGCTCCCTACACAAGTCTATCAACTCTTCCACTAGTGGTCCCTGTGTTCCCATCACTTTCTTTCCCCAAATCACCCTATTACCCTTCTCTGAAGGCTCTTCAGCACACTGACACAAGAGAGCAGTTTTCCTACCATTCATTCTCGGGCTATCCCTCACCACCTCCCTACTGGGCTCAGGACTAGGGGCTGCCTCCCTAGGTTACAGCGTGTCTCAGTTTTCCAATCTCAAGATTCCGCTTTACAACGTCAAATCACATCCCTAGCAGGGGTAACACTTCAAACCGCCGAGCTCTAGATTTACTCACCGCTGAAAAAGGCGGTACTTGCATCTTCTTACAAACATTAAAACTTACATAACATTAGGAAGAAACTAATAGGGGCCAACTCGTCCCCATCATTGTGGGACACCCTAAAGACCCCCTCGTAGCCTGGATCCTCCCATTTCTAGGCCCTCTCATGGGTCCTCTTGTGCTCTCCTTCCGTGCCTTCTCAAATTCATTAGACAGCAAGTCTCATCCATCTCTAACCAAACCTTTAACCAGCTTCTCCTTAGACGTTATCAACTCCTAGCAACCAGTAAAGAAGCGGCTGACTCCAGAGACAGACTCTGAGCGCCATGTCTCGGTTCCACCAGTTCCTAGACGATCTCCGCAAAGACTGCTGGCTCATCACAGACCCCTCCCTGCCCTTTGGCTGGCTACAAGGAACATTCATAGACTTCACAACCGAGGAGGTGTTCACATACAGCGCCCTACTGCTTGGCCTTATACTCCTGCTGTGCCCCGTACACAACCCCCACAGTCCTCCTGAACCCCTCCCCCATGACGCCCCCGCTCAGCAGGAAGTAGTCAGACGAACTACAACGCCCATTTCCCCACTTCTTAAGAAACAAAAAGGGGAGGAATGTTAGGTAACAGGGGTACCTTAATGGCGCCGGTTCCGGGTTCTTCTCCCCTCCTTGACCGGGCACTGTCTGAACCCACCAAAGGAGGGCCAATCAGAAAGAAGCATCTCCCACCTTCCCTTAGGCCCACCCTACGTAGGCCCAAGGGATATAAAACCCAGCACACCAGCAGCTCTCTCTCTCTCTTCTCTTCTCTCTCTCCCCCGTGCGACCTGACCTCTTCCTCTCCAATAAAGATCTCTTGGCTGCCACCAGTGTCGTCTCTGACTAGCCTTTGCCCTTCAGATTTAGAGATTGAATTGAATTTATCAACCAATCTAGTTGGGGAGTGGGGGTGGGGGTTGAATGTTAACAATATTGAGACTTCTTGATCTGTGACCAAGGTATCTCTTTCCATTTCTTTGGGCCTCCTTTAATTTCATTCAGTGAAGTTTTGTAGTTTTCACTGGACAGGTAATGCACATGTTCAGTCAAATTTATCCCTGAACATTTAACATTTTGAAGCTATTATAAATAAATTTTAAATAAAATAATTCTGATTGTTCATTGCTAGTATTTAGAAATACAATGGATAGTTGTATATTGCTCTTGTGTTCTGTAAACTTTCTAAAATCACTGGTTAGTTCTAATAGCATTGCTTTTTGTTTCCTCTTAAAGATTTTATCAAGTTCCATCAGATTTTCTTTATAGACAATTATACTTTCCGCAAATAAGACAGTAAGACAATCTTCCTTTTTGCATAAATCTAGATGCCATTTATTTCTTTTCCCTGCCTTTGTTCATTGGCTAAAATATCCAGTACATGGTGAAATGAATATCCCTCTATTGTTGCTGATCTTAGTTGGACAGCATTTAGCATCAATTTTGCCATTAAATACTAATGTTGGATGTATATTTTGCATACATTCATGTATTAATTGCTTGTTGCTCCTGTAACAAACTACCACACACTTATTCACTTAAAACAGTACAAATGTATTATCTTATAGTTGTGAAGATCAAAAGTCCTAAATGACTCTCATTGTGTTAAAAAACAAGGAGTCATCAGGACCCAAAGCTCCCATGCCCTCCTGAGGCCCATCACCCTCCAGGAACTGAACGAAGGATGTGTTCTGCTATCCAGCAACTCTCCAAACCCAGTCCTTTTTGTTTTCTATGGAGGTCTCATTACATAGCATGATTGATTAGAACATTGACCATTGGTGATCAACTCGATCTTCAGTGCCAATCTTCTCCCCAGAGGTTTAGTGTGGGGCTGAAAGTTCTAACCCTCTAATAACGCCTCGTTCTTTCTGGTGACCCCATCTCTCATCCTGAATCTGTCTAAGGGCCCCCAGCCACCAATCAACTCATTAGCATACAAAAAGAGAAACACGGACTAAGATCAAATATACATTTCACAGTTAATGTTAACATGGCTAATTATATTTTATGATTTTGAATGTAAAACAACTTTGCGTTTCCAAGATAGTAATTATGGTGAAATATTCTTTTTATATATTTTTGGATTCTATTTGCTAAACTTTAAACTTTTTTTGCATCTATATTCATATACTGAACTAAAACTTTCATTTCTTACAATATGTTAGAATAATGTGGTTCTCATAGAATGACTTTCGTTATCTTCAATTTTCTGAGTTTCTGTAGAATTGCCATTATTTCTTCTTTAAATATTTGCTATCATTCTTTTGTGAAAAAATTTAATAATAAAGAGGATTCTTTGTGAGAAAGTTTTTAGCTAAAATTTTACTGTTTTCAATACATATGAGATATCTAGGCCATCTATTTCTACTTCAATAAAATTTTGTCTTGTCATTCAAGGAAATTGAAATATTGAACTTAATAAATTTATTTGAGTAAAGTTCTTCCTAAAGTCAACTAAAATAATTTTTTCTAAAGGAGAATAACGTTTATTGGGAAACAGGGCATTTCAATACGAATACACATGCCGTATTAAATTTTGTGTGGATTTAGAAAGGTAAAGGACAAAGCTTTTAAAGGAAACATGAAGATTACATAATTGTACGGACATAATTATCCTTGGCTGCAAAGATCAATAAGATCAATAACAAGCATGATGTCAGTTCTAGGATGAACAGGTAATTGCTGGGCAGATGTCTTTGGAGAAGTATTTTTTGTGTAAGTTTGTGATGGCCTTTGTGCAAGGCTGCAGTTTTAGCAGTCTTTTTTGATTTTTTTTTGTTATTAGGCACACAGCATGAGAACTTTTATACCCTTCCCAGGTTCTCTTTGTCAGGGTTTCTTTCCCTTCCTTTCTCTCTTTTTTCTTTCTTTTTTAAATGTTTTTATTTTCATAGGTTATTGGTGAACAGTGGTGTTTGATTACATGAATAAGTTCTTTAGTGGTGATTTGTGAGATTTTGGTGCACCCATCACCTGAGCAGTATACACTGTACTCAGTTTGTAGTCTTTTATCCCTCACCCACTATCCACCCTTGCATTTTGATTCTGACAATTTTCACAATATTCTTTAGTTGGATAATCACCTAGAGTTTTTTTTAACTTTCTGAATTTTTAAATTGATTATTTGTGACTCTTCTCTTTTTTATTGATAAATCTGGCTAGAGATTTATCAATTTTATTGATTTTCTCAAAGGACCAGTTTTGTTTTTGTAGATGTTTTTACATTGGTGTTGTGATTTTTACTTCATTAATATCTATTCTGATCATTAATATTTCTTCTTATTGCTTTAGTTTGAGTTTTATTTATAGTTCTTGTTTTATTGTTTTGGAGTCAATGACAAGGGCATTGATTTTAGATTTTTCTTCTTTAATGTTATGACTTTCTCCCTTAGTATTGCTTTAGCAGCATCACATGAATTCTGATATGTTGTTCTTTTGTTTCCATTCTGTTCAAAATACTTTCTAATTTCACTTTTATTTGGCACATGTATTATTTAGAAGTGTGTTCTTTCTTTCCGTATGATGGAGAGATTTTTTGTAGATCTGTCTGTTAATTTGCTTCTAACTTAATTCCTAGGTTACTTCCAGGGATTACGATCCTCTTTAATTAATCGAGACTTGATTTATGGTCCAACTTGGTAAATATGTCATGCATACATGAGAAGAATATGTGTTTTGCTGTTTTTGATTGGAGTGTTTTATTATTATTAATTAGGTTAAGTTGATTGGTAGTGTTGTGTAAATATTCTATGTCCTCATTCATTCTTACTCTATTTGTTCTCTCAATTGTCAGGAGAATTAAAATTTCTAACTACAATTGTGAATTTTCTTGTATATTAGTTTTAGTTTAATGTAATTTAAAGCTATGTCCTTCTGATAAATTGACACTATTAACATTATACATTTATCTTCTTATACTCAGTAATATTCTTTGCTTTGAATCACATTTTGTATATTAGTATAGTCATTTCATCTTAATTTTGACAAGCATTTGTATGATTTATCTTCTTCTTTTACTTTTAATCTATTTGTGGTTTAAACCAATAGTTTTTAAATTTTTTTTCTTGCAAGCAACAAATGATTAGAGCTTGCTTTTAAATGCAATCTGAAAATTCCTGCCTTTTAATTGAAGTATTTAGGCCATTAAATGTAATGTGTTAGTGGTATAGTCAGACTTACGTTTTTCATTATGCTATTTATATTCCATTTGCTTCATCTTTTCTCTTTCATTTTTCCCTCTTTCTGCCATATTTTAGATTAATTATTGCTATTGCTATAAATCAATTTGTTTCTCTTCTATAATTTATTTAGTTATATCTCTTTATTTTGTTATTTTAATGGTTACTTTAACTTGTCACAGTCCAGATGAAAGAGATATTATACCACTCTACACAGTTCATAAGATCATAGAATAATATACAGTGAGTCCTCACCTAACGTCATTAATATATTCTTAAAAACTGACTTCATATGAAACAACATGCAGAAAATGCTTGAATAATGTCATTTAATTCAGTATGGTTTCATTACAATATTGATGAGGATAAAAGTTGGTTTCCTTATATATAGTTTATGTTAAAGTCACACTCGCTTTTCAAGAACATATCAATGAGATTAGGTGAGGATTTACTGTACTTTCTCCCTTCTAGGTCTTTATGAAAATGTTGTTATACATTTGACATACACAGTTGATCCTCAAAAAACACAGAGATAAGGAGTGTCAATCCCCATGCAGTTAAAAATCTCCTTATAACTTTTGATTCTCTAAAAACTTAACTACTAATACCCTACTGTTGACAGGAAGCCTGACCAATAACATAAACAGTCAATTACCACATATTGTGTATGTTATATACTATATGTTACTGTAGTCTTACAATAAAGTAAACTAGAGAAAGAAAAGCATTATGAAGAAAATTAGAAGAAAAAGAGAATACATTTACTATTCATTAAGTGGAAGTGGATCATCATAAAGATCTTCATTCTTTTTGTCTTCAATTTGCAGGCTAAAGAGGAGGAAAAAGAGGAGTTGTTCTTACTGTTTCAGGGGTGGAAGAGTCAGAAGAAAACCTGTGTGTAAGTAGATCTACGTAGTTTAAACCTGTGTTGCTGAAGGGTCAACTACTGGATGTGTGAATGTGTATGTGTATGTGTGTGTATTATATGTGTGTGTGTGTATGAGAGAGAGAGAGATATATATAAGTATTTGACATATATGTGCTATAAACTCCACAATATTTTAAGCTGTCAATTACCTTTTAAAGAGATTTAAGGCATGCAACTCATTTATTTATCCCTGTAGTTATAATTTCTGGTGCTTTTTATTTCTTAAGGGTTATCTCATATTTTCATCTGGTATCATATTTCTTCTGCTTGACATTTACACTTGTTTTAACATTTCTTGTAGTGTGTGTTTGTTAATAATGAATTATTCCAGCATTTGTATATGAAAAAATATATTTATTTCTTTTTCATTTTTAACAAAATTTTATTTTGAAACACTCATGCATTCCCAGAGAGTGAATATATATTTCCTCATGAGCCCTTTGCTAAGTTTTCCTCAAAACATCTTCTAAGACTAGAAAGACTATAAACACAAAGCAGTGTGTTTAAATTAAATAGGCAGGATTGCTAGTTTCAAAGTCAAAAAACAAGCAGAGAAAGAAATTAGAACTCTGCGAGTAATAGGAATGAAAAATTTGACCTATGATGTGAGATCTTGCTGACCTCTTGAAATCAAGATCTGAGATACTTTTCCTGCTCTGAGCAAAGACTGCAAAAAGGCAATGATGGATCATATATAAACTTGATGCTTAATGAGGTGGAACGAAGCAGATACAGCCATGTATCCACAATGTTTGGATATATTATACAACTGAAATTCAAATCTAATGCATCTTATTCTCATTTAATATTTCCTATTTCTAAGCTTCTATTTGTCTTCTCATGTTTTTAGGCATCTACGTGGCATTCTATGTAATTTTAGCTTAATCTTGCAGTTCACTAATTTTCAATTCAGCCTCATTTAATGAGCTCTTTAACAAATTCACTGTTTTTAATACAAAATATATAAATATATGTATATGTTATATGCAAATACACATAAATATACATACATTTTTCTGTTTTTTGTTTATTTTGTTTTTTTTGTTTGTTTTTTGAGACAGAGTCTTGCTCTGTCGCCAAGCTGGAGTGCAGTGGCACAATCTTGGATCACTGCAACCTACGCCTCCTGGGTTCAAGCCATTCTCCTGCCTCAGCCTCCCAAGTAGCTGGGAATACAGGTGCGCTCCACCACGCCCAGCTAATTTTTGTATTTTTAGTAGAGACGGGGTTTCAGTATGTTGGCTAGGATGGTCTCGATCTCTTGACCTCATGATCTGCCCACCTCATCCTCCCAAAGTGCTGGGATTACAAGCATGAGCCACGGTGCCCGGCCTGTTTTTTTTTTTGTTGTTGTTGTTGTTTTGATTTTCCTTATAAAGCTGACTATTCTTTTCTGTGTATGATGAATTATATATTTTTGTGAACTGATTACTTTACATAGAAAAGGCACAACTTTGTAATAATTATAAATTTAGGATGATGTTTTGTTGTACAAGTCAGACTCAGGATAATGGGAGCAGCTAATTCCCTTATAAAATTATCTAAGATGCATTATTTTGTTACGATGACTTTATTTTTGGTTTATAATTCTATATTTTATTTGTTGGAATTGTAATTTTTAAAATATATCTGTTGGCTTTGAAATTGCTTATCATTTGACACAGGGAATAAAAGTGAAATGGCATAATCATTAGATTTTATTTTTTGGAAGATAAAATTTGGCAGTACTCAAGCCAAAAATACTTGATTAAGACAAATAAGATTACACAATACATAAAGAATCCAATGGCTGGGCGCGGTGGCTCACGCTTGTAATCCCAGCACTTTGGGAGGCCGAGGTGGGCGGATCACGAGGTCAGGAGATCCAGACCACAGTGAAACCCCGTCTCTACTAAAAATACAAAAAAATTAGCCGGGTGTGGTGGCGGGCGCCTGTAGTCCCAGCTACTCGGAGAAGCTGAGGCAGGAGAATGGCATGAACCCGGGAGGCGGAGCTTGCAGTGAGCTGAGATTGTGCCACTGCACTCCAGCCTGGGCGACAAAGCAAGACTCCATCTCAAAAAAAAAAAAAAAAAAAAGAATCCAAAGCCATTTTAAAGAAATGAAATAATTCCCAACACATGTATCTTTTATTTATTCTGGGAACATTCAAAATATTCTCTTTCAGTTATTTGAAATGTATTGTTAATGTTAACTATAGTTACCCTACTGATCCATTGAACATAGGTCTCATTTCTTCTAACTGTATATTTGTACCCATTAATTGACCTCTCTTGATCCTCTGCTCCCCTCTATCCTTCCTGGCCTCTGGTAATCACCAGTCTAACATTTTCATGAAATCCACTTTGTTAGCTACCACATATGAATGAGAACATTTGATATTTGTTTTTCTGTGCTTGGCTTATTTCACTTAACCTAATGAGCTTATGACCTCCAGTTCCATCCATGTTGCTTAAAATGACAGAATTATAATTTTTATAGGTGAATAATATTCCATTGTGAATATATAAAACATTTACTTTATCTATTCTTCCACTGATAAGCACTTAGGTTGATGTCAAATATTGGTTATTGTGAATAGTGCTGTATCTATCTACCCAGTAGTGGAATTAATGGATCATGTGGTAGTTCAAATTTTAGTTTGTGTTATGAAATAAATTTGACTTGGTTGAATATAGTAACGTAGAATAACAGAATGTAATACTTAGTAAATTATATGTTTGGTTATTCAGGCTTTATATAGAGTGACAAGAGACTCACAGGAGAACTTGAATACTCATCCCTAGTAAATTGTATAATTTGTTTGTCATGCAAGTATCAATTATTATAAAAATAAGTTCCACTTATTGAGGAATATATGGAAGTATAGGTCAAATATTAAATTTAATGTACATGTTACTGCTAATATTCATTATCTTATTCTCCAAAACAGTAAGTAGAACTTTTTTAGAGTATTATTTTAAAATAGAGTAACTTCACCGTATAGAGGCCTGACAAAAACTACCTCGGCTAGGTGATCAAGATTAGCATGATCGGTGATAAGTCATGTTGGTAGCATGTATTCTGGAAATGATGTGATGGAAATTGAACTTTGCCTTTAACATCTTCCTCCCCAAACCCATAATCCCAGTTTAATGAGAAAAATGTCAGACAAAATTAATTGGTTGACAATCTGCAAAATACCAGACATGTACTTCTCAAAACTGCCAGGTCATTGAAAATAAGGAAAAGCTGAGAAATAGACAAGAAGAATCTAAGTAAATGTGACAACTAAGATTGGGGTACATTTCCAAGATAAGACAGATAGCAAATCAGATAAACACATCTCATTTTCTTAATATTTGATACATTCAACATTCATAGCCTGAAACACAAATGTAATATTACTAAATATTATTTAATTTTATTGATAATTTATTTGTTATATAACAGGAAAATACAGTAGTTTGAAACATATACTTAGCACCTTATTTATTTATTTAATTTTTTGAGACAGATTCTTGCTCTGTCGCCCAGGCTGAAGTGCTGTGGTGCAATCTCAGCTCATTGCAGCCTCTGGCCTCCTGGGTTCAAGTGACTCTCCTGCCTCAGCCTCCCGAGTGGCTGGGACTACAGGCGTGTGCCACCACACTGGCTTTTTTTTGTTGTTTTTAGTAGAGACGTGGTTTTATCATCTTAGCCAGGCTGATCTCAAACTCCAAACCTCAGGCAATCTGCCTGCCTCGGACTCCCAAAGTGTTAGGATTATAGGCATGAGCCACTGTGCCTGGCTAGCACCTTTATTTTAAAACTGGCCTCCGGGAATTTGTTAATAATTTGTAGAACATCACATTTATATCAGCTTCAGCAATGAAATATGAGATAAGCTAGAGAATCTTTGTCCAAAACTGCCTAATGGAGAGCCCAGCTGCAGAATTAATTGAATATATTAAAATACAATGCTACTGATCCAACTAGTCAAAATTTATTTGTGTTTCTCAAAAACGTACAGTGGGAGTGAGAGAGAGAGGGGCAGAAACCGAAACACGAAGTTTGGTAAACAGTGCCCTTTTATAATTTTTGAAGATGTATATTTTCTTCATAAATTCTACTGTGCACTTTTATGAGTGACATAAAATGAAAAAAAGTCTAATACCTGATTTAATGGTAAGAGAAGAGGCTTTAGTGTTAGTTGGGCATAACTTCTTAATATTTATGAATTCCATAATCACTGACAACTTCAACAAACTAAAAAATCAATTTTATGAAATCTTTAGCATAATTTTCCATTTTTAGGTTTAAAGTGGTTTGTAACTTTATTCTGTTTATCATAATGTTGTATGTTATTTTCTTCGAGCTTTGAAATGGACTTGAATAATAAAATAATGATAACATAAGAAAAAGATTGTGCAACCTTTTAATTTCTATAATATCTAGTGTAATTATAAAAAAATACTTGAAGATGTTTTAACATCAGAGTTTGTTGAGGTTGTCAGGCTAAGATGTTGCAGTACCCCGCATTCTTCACACCCAGCATCCTTCTCCAATGTCTGATCCCACTTGGCTGATAAATTTATTATGTTAAATAGCTATCCAAAACATTTTGCAGGTTCACATTCTCCTCCCATAGTCCATTAATTAAGAAACATTAATTAAAATATCTGCAGTTTGTGTAAGCTCTTACCTTACGAGAATGCTGTCACTCTGTCCTTCACCAGGTCAATGGCAGAAAAAAGTAACCAGAAAAGCCTAGTTAAGACTTGTTTACATCTCTCTCCCTTGACTACTCACCCCTCAAAGTTATTCTTTCTGCTGAATTTTGTAGACTGGCACTACCAACTAACCAAAAACAGAAACTTGGATATTATTCCTGTCACTTCTTGCCCCTTCCTGGCCATTATTTGGGAACATTGCACGTAATAGCCACTCAATTAACATCTATTAAAACAATAAAGAAATACAGCACTGATTTCATACAATATCATCTTGGTACCTGGATTTTCCACTTGACAACGCTGTGAAATAATTTGAGATTATAATCCATAATTGAGAGGTGAAGCCGGCTGGGCTTCTGGGTCGGGTGGGGACTTGGAGAACTTTTCTGTCTAGCTAAAGGATTGTAAACACACCAATCAGCACTCTGTGTCTAGCTAAAGGTTTGTTAATGCACCAATCAGCACTCTGTAAAAACGCACCAATCAGCACTCTGTGTCTAGCTAAAGGTTTGTAAACACATCAATCAGCACTCTGTAAAATGAACCAATCAGTGCTCTGTAAAATGGACCAATGAGCAGGGCATGGGCGGGGCCAAATAAGGGAATAAAAGCTGGCCACCTGAGCCAGCAGCAGCAACCGTGTCGGATTACACGATGTGGAAACTTTGCTCTTTTGCTTTTCCCAATAAATCTTGCTGCTGTCTCCATTTGGGTCTGCACTATCTTTATGAGCTGTAACACTCACTGCAAAGGTCTGCAGCTATACTCCAGAAGTCAGCGAGACCACGACCCCACTGGAAGGAAAAAACAACTCCGGATGCGCTACCTTTAAGAGCTGTAACACTCACTGCGAAAGTCTGCGGCTTCACCTCTGAAGTCAGCAGACGACAACCCCACGGGAAGGAAGAAACAACTCCAGATGTGCTACCTTTAAGAGCTGTAACACTCACTATGAAGGTGTGAGGCTTCACTCCTGAAGTCAAGGGAGACCAAGATCCTCTGGAAGGAAAAAACTCCAGGCACATCTGAACATTGGAAGGAACAAACTCCGGACACACTGTCTTTGAACTGTAACACTCACCGCGAGGGTCTGTGGCTTCGTTCTTGAAGTCAGTGAGACCAATAACTCACCAGGGGGAACCAATTCCAGACACATAATGGTCACTGCTTAACATCTGCCATTATGCTTGAATGCTAATACTTATTGGTTATTTCAGAATGGGATGTAACCAGTGTAAAATGGTGACATCATCTCCTAAATTATATACTGTTACAGTCCGTTACTCAACCTGTTCATCTAAAATAATATGTCAGTATTTTTCCATGAATAATTTGAGCAATTTTAACATATTCTGTATGAAGAGTAGTCAGGAATGAGTCAGACTATTTCTGTCATTGATTTTTTTGTGTTCTGTCAAATTGTAGGGAAGACTTTCAAGTGCACGGAACAAAAACAAGACTGTTTATAGCATGACTGGATCTTTAGGTAATACCAAGTTGCCCTGACAGCTTTTTCTGTGATGCTCTTACTCCTTCAGTACTGCCACAAGGCTGGCCCCTGGCATCCCTCCACATTCAGTTGTGTCATCTGAAAGCATTTTCCACATCCATTTTTTCTACAATACACATATCCCATGTATCATTTCATGTTCCTACCTTGAATTTTTTAAAATTGCATTGGTTATTTTAAATTAGAAGAACATCTTTTTTTAACTTACTCATTTTTGGTCTCACCACGAAAATTTAAACTACATGAAGACATGGACTACTCTATCTTTGATATCCATACTAATTCCCTGACAGGGTCATACTTACCTATATGATGAATCGGCTTTATGTTAAGGCACACGTCTTTTGATTCAGAAAATGATATCAATCCAGAATAGAGATCATTTGACCATAAATTTATTTGGATCATATGGGTAAGTTATTTGACTGAAATAAACCCTCCAAATATGTATTTCCTCAGGTTATACAAAAGTCCAACAAAGTGTAAAGAAGAATTTTGAAAAATGTAAAGTCAAATTTATCTCTTACAATGCTAAAGTTTTTTCTTAAAGTGAGGAAGTTTCAGTATAAGATTCAGACAGAAAACTTGATTACAAGGAGCAGGCAGAATGTAAGACAATGGAATATAAGACAGTGAAACTGGACTGTTAACGCCTTAGCTACAGAGGCAGCAGTTGTTTAGAATTGATAGCCACTTGCTAAGTGGGAATGAAGGCTAAATATTGTCTTATCTTTTGTTTTTGAAAAAAAATAAAACCTAGATATCAATTTAAAGGCACTATGAATTCAAGTTTTGGAAGTTAAACTTTGTAAACAGGCTAAACAATGAAGAGGACTATAACCCGTAGGTCTTCAATTTTTAGCCACACAGCTACATGCTCTTATCAATCAACTTAGGGTCGTTTTGGAATTATTTTTACTCACATACACATTATTTTGAGGGCCATACTAAGACATAATACATAAAATTCACTTTTGTGGTTTTTATTGTAATAATTAAGCAGCATTGTTTATAACCTTAATATATATTCTTTGAAAAACTTAACACAGTCCTTAGTATTTTTCCCTTCAGAAATTGATTTTTTCATTTTTACAAACATTGTGAATTAAGTAATAATGTTCCACTTTGTGATGGCTTCAGAGAAGCCATCTCTAAGAATCTCAATCGCATATATGAATATAATGACAGAAATGTCAGATTAATGTATTGCATCAGTAAATCTTAACTGAACTTGTGATGTACTCCAAATAAACCTCTAAAATATTAGCCTTGAACTCCTGGGCTCAAGCAATCCTCCTGCTTCATCCTCCTCAGTAGCTAAGACTACAGCATGCCACCACACTTAGCTTTTTTTAAATTATTTTTTTGTGGAGACAGAGTCTTGCTATTTGCCCAGATTGGTCTCAAACTCCTGCCCTCAAGCAATCTTCCCATCTCAGCCTTCTAAAGTTTTGGGATTAGCATAAACTACCATGCCCAGCTCTTTGCCCATATTTAAATCAGCCTATTTGTTTGCTCGATTTTGAGATGTTTGAGTTCCTTATATATATCTTGATAGTTGCCCCTATTCAGATGTATGATTTGAAAATATATCCTACCATTCCACAGGTTTTTCTCTTCACTCTGTTGATTGTTTTCTTGAATATGCAGAAGTTTTTTAGTTTAATAAAATCCCATGTGTGTATTTTTGGCTTTTGTTGCCTGTGCTTTTGAGGATTTATCCATAAAATCATTGCCCAGCCCAAGGTCATGGAGCTTTTCACCTAAGTATTCTAGTAGTGTTACAGTTTCAGTTTACATTTAAGTCTTTGATCTATTTTGAATTGATTCTCATCCTATGTTCTCAGTGGTGACAAAGGTCGTTAGAGTCTTCAGTGGTGATGACTGCTGTGGTCCTCCTGATCTCTTATTCTCCCACCAAGGTAGTTGTGGCTGAGGGGATCCCTCTTGGCAGTAGGTCTGGCATGCAAGTCCACTTGCAGTAGTGGTGTTACCAGTGTGTGATGAGTAGCAGCTATGGAGTGGTCACACAGCTGCAGTCTGAATTATGGTGTAAGTAGAGGAAACTATGGCTCTCGGATCTGCAGTGGTAATGGCCCTGGTGTCCAGGGTACATGCAGCCCCACTGCCATGTTGGTAACTATATGTGATGTGCATATGCTTATGAAGCAGCCAGGGAGCCAAGAGCAGGAGCGCAGTTATGTGCAGAGTTACAGTGACTCTGGTGTTAGGGTGGATTTTAGCTCTTCACAGTTGCTGAGCTGGTGCCTGGAGCACAGACATGCTCAGAGAGACCTTGGTTTCAGGCCTGGATTGATAACTAGCTCCCTCACCATATTGATGGCTCTGGTTTCAGAAATGTGGGTGTTTGCAGAGCCCAGGTCTGGAGTGTAAGCACTCAAGAGGTAGCCACGGCTTTGGGATTGGGCCCAGTGGGGTTGGGAGAGATGGCAGCTCCTTACCCAAAGTGGCTGAACAGTGTCTGCTTCTTAGGGAGTTTGGAAAAGATGCCTGGGGTTCCTTGGCAGGAATAGCTGTTGGTTAACTTAGTGGCAGAAGATGCTGGTGTCTTTTGCAGAGCAGGCTGCCAAGAACTGTGGTGGTACCTGCTGTATGGCTGACACCAATAGCCTCTGACTTTCTTCTTTCTTCCTATCCATTTTCTAGCATCTCAGGTATGCCAATATAAACAGAAATCATATCTATGTAGATATTCTTTGGTGATTTGCTGCACTGTGTATGTTACAGAAGATTCTTTAATAGGACTTTGAGCCCTCTCAAAGTTATTTTGCTTTGAGGGTAGCTCTGTGTGTGTTTATGTGTATGTATGTACGTGTGTCTCTGTGTGTGTGTGTGTGTGTGTGTATTTAAGGGGGTTGAAGGTTGGTATCTCCTACTCTGCCATCTTGGTGATGTTATACCGTCTTCTGTTTCAAAATGTATGTATATTGTTTGATCCTAATGGGATCAGCGTTTCATTCCACAGGAATGTCTAACCTTCTCAGTGTTATGTGTTTGAAAAGGAATTATCAATTTGTTTTTTGACCACTATTTTTTGAGCCCCTAACCAATCAAAGTGATTTGTAAGTCAATTCATTTAATCTAAAAACAGCTCATAAGTATTATTATGTGTATTTTACTTCAGAGTAAAGCAAGTCTTAAAGGAGTTAACAACTTACCTAGTATTATCAACTATGGGGAGGAGAGCCAAATTCTAAACAAGGGATTTCTGACTTGAAAACACATCCTTTTAATCCTCTCCTTATGAAAATGCTGGGTGTCTAATTCAGACCCTGAAGTCCACAACTGCAAATGAGGTTCTTGCTATCCAAAAAGTGATAGACATTAATAGAGACAGCAAACTTCAATAATTCAGAATATGTGTACTGTCCCGGCTGCCTCGTATATTCTTTTCATATCAAAACTATTAAGATTTATGATCTATTAGCTTCCATCTTCTCTATTCTTCAAAAACACTCCATCGTTATGATGTTTTCCATGCATTACTTGCCCTAGGTCTCCTGATAACAAAGTAATATCTCATATTGCCTTGTTCCGACCACATAAAGGTTCCTGGCCCATAAGAAGTGCTTAGTAAATATTGTTATTTGCTTATCTGATTCTTCATCTGGCAACTTGCAATTATTTTTATTATTTCATTTTCAAAATATCCTGTGAATAATTGAATTGATTTTTATGTCTCTGTTCCTGACTCTATTTCCATTGTGTCAGGAATTAAAATGTTTAATACAAATGGACTCCTTTATTACTGTGAATTCCAATGGGAGGGAACTTTCAGACTGACAGTGTTGAAGCTGAGAGCGCTCCTTAAGGTGGGCTGATATAATTACTATCCTTATAGGTCATTGTTGCACTATTATTGTTTTCTATTTCCTGTAGACTCCCCAAGAGAATTTCAGATGTCCATGTGGTAAGTTGACCTTAAGTGTACAAATTCTCACTATTATTTTTCTGAGTTCAAAAATGTAAAAACTGTGTAGATACTTTTTATTAAGCTGATTTTATAGCAAACAGTACATTAGTGAGTAGAATCATGGATGCAACTTTTCGAAAACAATGTTTTATTACTCGTGATTCTATTTTTTCACACACATACTCATAACATAATGTGCACAACTGTCACTGAGACTCCAAAACACTGATCTAATAAAAAGTTTAACAGATAATAAGATCTCAAGACATTTGAAGCATGTGGTTTAACTTTATTGATTCACTGAAATAGCAGCCACCACTGCCCTCAGATTATAGATCCAATGAAAGTAATGGCATATCCATGAAAGGTTTAAACCCCCTCCCTTAGTGATTTGAAAACCAAAAAAAAATACATACAGAATATGTAATACTCTATTTTAATACCTTATATTATAATCACAAAAAATCATAGCATTTTTCTTTCAGAAATAACTTATGAAATAGTGAAAAATAATTAGGTAATACAACTAATTTATCCTAGCTGCCAAACTGTCCTTTAGCCTATATAGTAATACAATTTGGAATTAAATGCAGAACTTCAAGATGTAGTACTAAATATTTTAGGACCATATCAGCTGATCACAAGCTCAAATGCATACGGTGTTAAATCATAACGAATATGATCACTTTAAAGTGTACGTATACTTTAGTTTTAATAGCATAAACAAAAATAACCTATTGAATATAATCTGTTTTTCTAACATTCCAGAATTTACATGGCAAAGTACTTTGTAATTTTGCTTGAAATGTCCAGTAAATCCGGAGAATGACTGAATAAGCACATTTATGTGTGTGCGTGTGTGTGTGTGTGTGTATGTTAAAAATATAAATCAATTATTCTTAAGAATACCAAAGTATGAGAACAGAACACTATATTACAGTTTGATAAAATCTTTATCACTTAATAATACATACCAACTTGAACTCGTGCTACATTATAATTTTTTTCATTCATCAAATGACTAACCAATATGTCATTAAATAAAGAACCTAATGTTGTAGGTATCTTCATTTAAAATAAATATAAAAATATGTTAAAGGAATACTTGTTCAAAGCATAAAATTTATTTGAAATGCAAAATTGAACAAATGAACTTGTTACTTTTGTGGATGAATTCACTGCTTACCAGAATTGAATCAATTGAATACATTTATCTTACAAAAGAAATGATCCAGTAAACAGTGAATAGCTCATTTTAACATTGTAAAAGTTACAAAAGTCACCATGCTGTGCTACAGAGAAACATTTAATATAGTGAAAAAGAAAAAACAGAAATCATCTTTACCAACAATTACTACAATTTTCATTGCAATGTCAGAGGTGTTTTTTGAAATAACTTTTTTTTAAATAGGATAAACGCTTATCCCTGCTGAGATTTGGCAGTGCACTGGAGTGTTACATAAAGAAAATCTATTGGTCTTTTAGTTGTGGAAATGGGTTCTATATTCCAGAGAAATGCAGCTGTAAAATACTAAAAGTAAATTGAACTAAAGGAATTTCTTCCCACAACCCATGTCAAACAAGTAAGAGGCATATTTAATTGCTGTTTGAATCATTTATAACTATTGTCATGATGTAATGTATCCTGGCAATTACAGCCAGCTTTTTTCATTAGGTTTTCAGACTTAATTTCAGAAAATGAATTCATATTTAAAGCACAGAGCACCTGGTCTATGACTAAGCATTGCATCAATACAAACAATTGGACTGTTTGATGAGAGGAACATGCTTCTGGATTTAGTTGGCATTTTGTGACTACGGCTGCTAATTGCTAAATGGCTTGGCTGGTTTGACAAACTGACAATGATCCATGTATTTAAACTCTCTTTTTAGCTCTGTAGATCTTGCTCTGTATTGAGTGTGAGTTTTCAGAGTTGTTCCAAAGCCCAAATAACAGAAATTTATAGTAATTTAGAATAGTTTTAGAAACAAAATGTGAGTTTTCAAAGTTGTTTTAAAGCCCAAACAAATTAGAAATTTGCAGAGTAATTTAGAATAGTTTTAGGAACAATAGTGGCTAAGGTTCGGACTGTAAACTAATTGGTTCATATCTTTGTAAGGACTTCAGAGGGCAAAAATTAGGATCAGAAATTCAAAGTGAAAATACCTTCAGAAAGTCTTAAAAATAACACAGGAATATTATTATTAGATGGTTACGTTAATGGTATTTGCAATTTGTTTATCAACAAGTTCTATGTTTATGTTTCAACATATATAATTCAGTCTTCCCAAGAAAAAAATATACTTATTTTTACATAGATATATTGATTAAAGGAATTACATATTTATGTTTCTAAAACACTTTCTTACCTATAATCTCATTTAATATCTACAACAGCATAAAGTAAATATTGTTGTTATTAGTATTCTATTTATAGATTAGACACAGAAAAAAATATTTTAAATGTCTTCCTGAACTGTTCCTTTATTTATTTCCCTTCTTCTCTAAGTCTAGTTTGAGGGTCCATAGCATCTGCATCTCTGGGAAGCTTTTAAGAAATGCAGAATATTGGGCTCTATCAAATAACTACTGCATTAGAATCTGAATTTTTAATAAGACCCCTAAGTGGTTCATATAGACATTAAAGTTCGAATAGCAGTGATGTAAATTACATAAAAGTAATCTTTTAGTGGTTTGAAAATAAATATTGGCCTCTAATATTAAACCTTCATCCTATGCACGATGGCACAGAGCAGACCTCATTCACAACATATAAATACCCATATTTTCCTGGACATATAACTGGGTCACATTTTTATACTGTGGTTAGCATATCAGGAGACACATTAATAATTAGTATTCCCTGAACTACATAATCCAGAAGAGAATACAAAACCGTATCAAGTTACATGAAAAACAGGGATACTAAATTAAGTGGTTTAAAAGTGGTAGAAAAAATTAAGGACTACCGCGTGCTAAGCCAGCTTACCATGCATTGGTTATTGATTCGCAATTTTTACTATTTGAATGAGCCTGGTAAGACAGAACGTTCAGACACCAGGTTAAGCGAAACAACTTTATTATTCACAGATAGGTAACAAGGGACAATGGAAGCCTAGGATTTATGGCAAGCTGATCCTGCAAGGCTCAGCAGAACTTCCCAGGGTAAATGGACTCTTGTCTGCATGTGCTCCATGTTGCACCACAGCTGAGAGACCCCAAAAGCAATGAGCTCTGGGTTTTATGCCCAGGGGTCATTGAATTCACTGGGCTACAGTGTTGAGGTGTATCCCGTTCTAAGGACAGAAGAGAGCCCAGGCTGTTGCAAATAGTTCCTCCTTATATCAGGATGTTGCATTCCTAGAACACTCTACATTATTCTGAGAAGTACAAGCAGGAAAGGAGGGGAAAGAGCTAGGCTGGTTATGGCCATCTGGGAAACTGTCCTGCGTGAAGACACACACACGTACACACACACACACACACACACACACACACAAAGAAAGAAAGAGAAATTACAATCAGCTGAATTAGACAAGAATTGTTAAGAAAGCTTAATTTGAATTTGAAATTGAAGATAAATACAATGTCAACAGATACCTAAGAAGTGTTTCCTAGGGTGTAAGCAAAAGTCCAGATGTAAGGGAAAGGTATTTTTGTTTTGCTTTTTTTCCCTTGGGTAAATAAGTAGTCTGTTAGCTCAACTATGTTACACAATGGAAGTTAAGAAATTCGGCTTGTAGGCCGGGCACTGTGGCTCACGTCTGTAATCCCAGCACTTTGGGGGGCTGAGGTGGGTGGATCATGAGGTCAGGAGTTCAAGACCAGACTGGCGAAGATGGTGAAACCCCATCTCCACTAAAAATACAAAAATTAGCCAGGCGCTGTGGCAGGCACCTCTAATCCAAGCTACTCGGGAGGCTGAGGCAGAGAATTGCTTGAACCCCGGAGGCAGAGGTTGCAGTGAGCCAAGGTGGTGCCATTGCACTCCAGCCTGGGAGACGGAGTGAGACTCTGTCTCAAAAATAAAAGAAAAAGAAATACAACTGATAAAGTAAATGGGGTGATATTTGATTAAGAGTCTGGAAATCTCCTTAAGGTGTTTCCACTTTGTTAGGTATCGTGATTCTTTAATGATTTTCATTAAGAGACTGATGTGATTGTAACAAGGTTTTCACAAGATCTGTGCATTGTTTGTAAAAAGAATGCTACAAAGGATAGAGAAAATGTTGAGGAAACAGCTTTCTCCTGAATCATTCAGGATATGAATGGGGATAGTGGTAGTAAGAGTAGATGAAAAGATTATTAAAAATAAATGTTGGAAATGGAGAACTACAATATTGAGTGCCAATTGGGTAAGATAAATGAAGAAGAACACCGAATAAAAGTTAACTAAGTGGGTTTTAATTTTGCTTGATAGATAATGGGCAAGCCATGAACAGAAATTAACAAATCAGAAAAAAATCAGTTTGGGACATATTGATATAAATTGGTCAGCTTTAGGATATTTAGTGTGTCTATGTTTCTATGATAATGAATGAGAAGAGAAAAACATATCATTTATGTATCTGAGAGTTATCAATAAAAAAAAATTTAGCTGTTGGCCAGGCATGGTGGTTCACTCCTGTAATCCCAGCACTTTGGGAGGCCAAGGCGGGCAGATCACGAGGTCAGGAGATCAAGACCAGCCTGGCCAACATGGTGAAACCCCGTCTCTACTAAAAATACAAAAATTAGCCAGGCGTGGCGGCATGTGCTTGTAGTCCCAGCTACTCAGGAGGCTGAGGCAGGAGAATTGCTTGAAACCAGGAGGCAGAGGCTATAATGAGAGGAGATCGCACCACTGCACTCTAGCCTGGGCAACAGCACGAGACTCCATCTCAAAAAAAAAAAAAAAAAAAAAATTAGCTGTAACTGTGGAAGTGGATGACATTCTAGTGAAACCAAAGGGACAGGAGGGTAAGGATACATTTTAGTCTTCTTTACCCTTTTCTGGCTATGATGCTATCAGCATCCCAGTCAAAACTCTTACTGATTTTGAACTTTATTACATCTAATTATGGCATCCTTTTTTTTCACAGTTAAACAAGTTGTTAAAAGCTGGCTTTCCTCACTCTAATAAATGTAACAAAACAGCAAGGTCCACTGCCACATCCATTCTTTCTTCTCTCCTATATAGAGAGAAGAAACTTGCTTTCCCTGTGGCATTAATAGCTTCCCCTACACCCCCCAAAAATTTCTGCAACTTTCTTTGCTGCAGCGAGTGTCATGTAACACAATTTTTTACCAATAAGATAAAGGAAGGTGTTCTTGGGAGCCTTTTAAGGAGACTGTATTGATTTGACATGAGCTTCATTTGTGTTTTACCATCTTTCTTATGAAATATCAACTTTATGGCTGGATTTCTGACTGCCACCTTTCAAATATAAAAATGAGGACATAACAAATGAACAGATGCAAATGATGGTAAAAGGGACTGATTTGCTTTGAAAATATGTTGATGCCACAGCATCTATCCTAGATTTCCTTTTTAAAATTTTTATAAATATGCTTTTTGGTCACATGTATGTTTCCTTTAGAAAAGTGTCTGTTCATGTCCTTTGCCCATTTTGGATTTTTTTAATTGTAAATTTGTTTAAGTTCCTTATAAATGCTAGATACTAGACCTTTGTTATATACAAAGATTGCAAATATTTTCTCCCATGCTGTAGGTTGTCTGTTTACTCTGTTGATAGTTTCTTTTGCTTTGCAGAAGCTCTTAAGTTTAATTAGAACCCATTTGTTGATTTTTGCTTTTGTTGCAATTGCTTTTGGCATCTTCATCATGAGATTTTTGCACATTGCTGTGTCCCGAATTGTATTGCCTAGGTTGTCTTCCAGCGTTTTTATAGTTTTGGGTGTTATATTTAAGTTTTTAATCCATCTTGAGTTGATTTTTGTATATGGTGTAAGGAAGGGTCCAGTTTCAATTTTCTGCATATGGCTAGCCAGTCACCCAAGCACCATTTCTTCAACAGAAACTTTTTTCTGCATTGCTTGTTTTTGTCAGCTTTGTTGAAGAGCAGATGGTTGTAGGTGGGCAGCCTTATTTCCAGGCTCTGTATTCTGTTCCATTGTTCTATGTGTCTGTTTATGTGCCAGTACAATGCTGTTTTTGTTACTGTAGCCCTGTAGTATAATTTGAAGTCTGATAGCATTAAGTTTCAGAAAAAAAGCTCAATATCACTGATCATTAGAGAAATGCAAATCAAAACCACAGTGAGATACCATCTCATACCAGTCACAATGGCTATTATTAAAAAGAACAGATACTGGCGAGGTTACAGAGAAAAGGGAACACTTGTACACTGTTGATGAGAGTTTTCATAAGTTCAAACATTGTGAAAAGCAGTGTGGCAATTAATCAAAGGGCTAAAAACAGAAAATTCAACCTAGCAATCCCATTACTGAGTATATACCCAAAGGAATATAAATCATTCTTCCATAAAGACACACACACGCATATGTTCATTGCAGCACTATTCAAAATAACAAAGGTGTGGAATCAACCTAATGCCATCAGTGCTGATTGGATAAAGTAAAACGTGGGAGGCTGGGCGCGGTGACTCAAGCCTGTAATCCCAGCACTTTGGGAGGCCGAGGCGGGTGGATCACGAGGTCAGGAGATCGAGACCATCCTGGCTAACACGGTGAAACCCTGTCTCTACTAAAAATACAAAAAATTAACCGGGCGTGTTGGCGGGCGCCTGTAGTCCCAGCTACTCGGGAGGCTGAGGCAGGAGAATGGCGTGAACCCAGGAGGCGGAGCTTGCAGTGAGCCGAGATCGCGCCACTGCACTCCAGCCTGGGGGACAGAGAAAGACTCCGTCTTAAAAAAAAAAAAAAAAAGTAAACGTGGGACATATGCACCATGGACTACTTCACAACATAAAAAAGGAGATCATGCCCTATGCAGGAACATGGATGGAGCTGGAGGTCATTATCCTTAGCAAACTAATGTAGAAACAGGAAACCAAATAATGCATGTTTTCACTTGTAAGTGGGAGCTAAATGATGAGAAAACATGGATACAAAGAGGGAACAACAGCCACTGAGGCCAACTTGAGGACAGAGAGTAGGAGGAAGGTGAGAATCAGAAAAAATAACTATTGGGTACTAGGCTTAATACTCGAGTGATGAAATAATCTGTAAACCAAACCACCATGACCTGCATTTACCTGCATAACAAATCTGCATATGTATTCTTGAACCTAAAATAAAAGTTAAAAAAAATGAAGTTCTTACAAATAAAACAATTTTTAAACATAGATGGAGATGGAGGCCATTATCCATTGCAGACTAATGCTAATGCAAGAACAGAAAACCAAATATCTCATATTCTCACTTAGAAGTGGGAGCTACATGATGAGAACACATGGACACGTAGAGGGAAAAAACACACACAGGGGCCTATTGGCAGGTGGAAGTTGGGAGGAGGGAGAGGATCACGAAAATACCTAATGGGTACTGACTTTAAACTTGGGTGATGAAATAATCTGTAAAACAAATCCCCATGACAAATGTTTACCTATGTAACAAATCTGTGCTTGTACACTTGAACTTAAAATAAAAGTTAAAACAATTACGTAAACAACTGTTTCTCTTAGCCAAGTTCAATTCCTAATTGATAAAATTAATTCAATGTGTTTTTGACTCTGTCTTATTCAATCTGAATGTGCACACTCTATATCATTATGGGCAATGTGTACATTTCAAGGGAAAGGAATGTTGCTTTACCACACTGGGCTGCATAATCAATGTGGCTTAACAATGTGTTAAACTAGGTGTACATTGTAAAGAAAGGTGTGGTTTTTAGATGACAGGTGTATTTATCACGGTAGTATTACTTCAGTTTCTGTTCCAATTGTCTTATGTTGGTAGGAGCAAACATGAATGCCATCTTAGCAACCACAGCATCAAATACAGCTACCAGCTGAGAAAGCATAACATCCTAAAATTCCTTGATTTTATATTCCTATCATGCTGGGCTACTGCGCTATGAAATGCATGCAGATCTATTAGGGGGTGATAAAAAGCAACATGATTAACTGGTGATTTATATCCTTTGAGACTGACAGCATATAGAGAATAGTGACAAATGGGGGATCTGGTTGGATTGAGAAAGGTTATACTAAAAATAAAAAGCCTGATTACTTATCTTGTGTAATTCATCATTCTTACCTTCATCAGTTATCTCCCCTTCTCCCTGCACAGTAACCAGCGATGCTAACTCCCACCCTCACTCCCAAAAAAGTACATGCTTGACTTACATGACTTGTACTATTAGAGAAAATTCAGGTTTTACTGTTCAGGAACATATGAAAGTCCCCGAATTATACTCTGCAAATGATGATATTATAAAAATATTCAAATTGTATGAGGGGATTTAAAAAGTCCCACTCATATTGCAAGTGCATTTGCCTTATCCATTCAAAAGCCCAGTCAAACATAACTAGGAGCTGATATATCAATGCTCCGAACAATCCAGGTGAAAAAATTATCTGACTTTTATTTAAAAATGTGCAAAAATAAAAAAAATTCAGATTTTTGAACACCATACTAGACCGACTGCATCAGCATATTTAGAGGTGGTAACTAAACATTTTAAATTAAAGTAAAACAAAATGAAGATTCTTTTAGTTGGTCTTGGTTTTTTAGAAACAATAATAGCTATGTAATAAACTATTTTAGTATTTCAAAATTTGGGCACCTTTGCATTTTCACCATTACATAAAAATTCATTAGTTTAATATTGTCATGAAGGCTTTTCCAAATACTTCAAAATCTTATTTTAAAACTAAGTAATTTTGCAATAATTAGCACTCTTCAGTCTCATATAGTAAAACTCGTGAGCATAATTATCAGCATCAGCAATTTCTAAAAATTTGTTAAACTTACTTTTAAGCATCTGAATCAATTCAGCATATTCTCTTCAAACATTCCAAACAAACTGATTTTTACTTTTTTTTAATAAATGGTATTCAAAATTTTAAGATTGTATTTAAATTGTCAGAAATGAGGGCAATATTGCAAACTCTCGAAGGATATAGAATCTCATAAGCACAAATGAATCTATTTTAATGATGGTTAGTTGGTGGAGGCTTCAGATGATTTCAATTGTGTTGTTATCTCTATTGTCTGCATGACCTAATAGCAGAAGAACTTCACTGTGAGAGAAGAAAGAAAAGAAGGAAGGTAGAGAAAGGAAGAAAGAGAGACAGAGAAAGAAAAGAAAGAAAGAAAGAAAAAAAGAAAGGAAGAAAGAAAAGAAAGAAAGAGAAAAAGAAAGAGAAAGAAAGGATGAAAGAAAAGAAAGAAAGAAAGAATGAAGAAAGAAAGAAAAGAAAAGAAAAAAGAAAAGAGAAGAGAGAAATAGAGAAAGGAAGGAGGGGAGAGAAAGAAAAGAAAAGAAAGAAAACTTATGACCTAAGGAACATGCTTTCTGACTGGAAATTGGATTCCACAACTCAATTGCATCATCTGCCTGCTGGTCATCAGAACCCACAGAAAATAACTCACCATCCTCGATATAAACCTAAGAATTTATGTGTATTCCTCAGAGATGAACCTGCAGAGCGGGTTGGAACCTTTACAATTCATAACATGCCATTGTTCGTACTGGTAATCAAACCAGTTTAACTGCTGAAGAATAAGATCACCGCAATCATTAGCAAAGATGCAAATAAACAGAAAATTAGAATGACAGTAATACTCTGTCAAGAGGTTCCATGGTAATATGATTTGTTGTTATACAGCAATTCCTGTACCACATCTTGTGATGTTTTCATGAACCAGTTCTAAAAAGAATTTAATATGCAAATATGCCAGCAGAATTGAGAATACAGCACATACCTAGTGCTTAATTTTAAATATGCATGAAGCATAATATCTTCATGTTTAATTCTACTATAATTTTGGGGGGTTATATTTCCACATTCAATTTTTATATTTCTTCTTTTTATTATTAACATACAGATATGAGAGCAATTTCCTGAAGAATAACTTTCAAGGCCTCTTCCTTGACAAAGATAAAGTTGTTATTACAGGGCATGACTAAAGTAATCTCCTTTCTGTTGATTCACTAGCACACAATGTGATTTTCTCTTAAAATTTTTATCAAGATTATTTATGCACAATACGGGCTTAACAACCCATAGTGATAAATGAAAATACAAAAGGGCATTTTACCATGAACATATAAAGGTGCTAAACTTATTTCAAGGTACATCAATAATTTATTTAAGGCAATCTTCATAAAGTTAGGACACTAGTTTTGTTTTTATTGTTATGCAAAACTGCTTGTCTAAAACTCATTTTTAAAGGATAATATTGTAGGAGTTTTAATGGAAACATACAAGTGGATTATTTAATTTATTTTTAATTAGTGTACTTATTATTCTCATGTCTTATGATGTAGATTAATCTTTCTCTTTATATATACCTGATACATGTTTCCTGAGTAAACTTAGAGTGATTATTTCCACTCTGGTGTATGTTGCCACACAGGGGTGTAAGAAAATATTCTTGATCACTCTTATTATTTTGTTAATGATTATAATATAAATGGTCATTAACTTTGATACCGAACACTAGGTTAATGATGTTCAGATATTCCTTTTATAGTTCCAGTTCAAAGTCTAGTTTATAAGAAAAGAGTTTTAACATAAACAAGTTCATTAAAAAAAGCTAGTGCTTCTTGGTGATGAAATTGAGATTAAAACATGCTATTTACACATCAAAAGCCTGATTAACATAAAATGCCAATAACAATTACATAGCCCAGGCACACAGATCAACTCATGAATCAACATAAACTACTTTTATCGGAACCACTAACATTTTAGGACTTGTGAATTTATCACTGATTTACTTTTATAAGAAATTTCAAGTATGACAGTCAAAAACCCTTAAATTTCTAATTTACAAGGCAGTTGAACATAGTCACTAGAAATTAAGAGCAAATGCATCAAACTTCTCTGTCTACCACAAATACATTTTTCTTCCTTTTATATATGTACTCTTTAGGGTCACCAGTGGACTCTTCTCAATTCCCAGTCCCCTTCCCTGAAATCAAAACCTTCCTTCCTATTCAGAATATCAGTGACAATTTTCTCTCTATCCTCTATTTAACCTCTCTCACACTGTAGCTAGTGCTGACCTGTTTTATTTTTTTTCTAAGCTATAGTAAAGTTGTTTGTACTTTCACTTTGCCACAGAATTTACACTTGCACTGTTATTACCAACTACTCTGGAAATAGAATTGAGAACCTGCTATGAGTCCGAGGTTTTAGGTCATTTCCCATCCTCTAGCTGTGTACTGTTTTAGCCTAGGAATGGGAAAATGGAATAGTGGATATTATCAGCTTCTAATCTCTATCTTAGATATTCTCACCCCTCAAAACACACACACACTCACACACACTTACAATTGGTCCCATTTCTCCATGGTTGGGTCCAAGGAAGGAACATTAGAGAAATTCCTCATGACCACACGGGAGGCATATGTGGGAGCTGTCATTGGCCTGGTGGGTGATTAGAGCTGTTTCTTTCTCTCACATACACTTACATGGCTTTCTCAGATGTCCCATCCCCTGAACGTTCAACAGATAGCCTCTTGGTAAGAAAGTTGTTTTTGTTTTTTCGGGGTAAACTGTTTACAATCTCTTTCTATAAATATTCTTTCTAATACAGTCAGCTTGCACAGCAAACTCATAGAGCTCTCCCCTGCTCCCAAACCACCTCCCCTCACCTCTTAATTCTTACTCACTTTTGCTGAGGTGATGGGATAAGGGTACTAGCGCTGGTTTGTAGCATGTATTTGCAAGTCCTATATCAGTTCATTCCTTAGGAAACACTGGGCATTTGTTCACTGCCAGGAAGTATTCTGACCACTGAAAATGAACAAAAGAAAAAAATCTTCCATCATTGGGCTTAAAAACTTTTTAAAAAGACTCATATATAATGATTTACATGATGATAATTGCTAAGGAAGAAAAATAAGTAGAAAAGGCAATATGAAGTATGTACGTGTGGGTAGATGGAGTTGAACTTTTAAACAGCGTTTCCAGAGCAAGTCTCCCTGAGAGAGTGAATTTGACTGGAGATCTAAAGAGGAGATAGGGGATAATATTTCCAGAAAAAGTGATCAACCTGCTCAAAGGGCCATGAAGCAAGAGCACACCTCGATGTCTAAGAAGCATGCAGAATCCACAGCCAATAGAGTAGAATGAAATGGGTTAAGAAGGTAAAGAGAGGTAAAGTGGGGAGGACCAAGAAGTGCCATGTGCCACTCATAGGACTTGTGGGTTCTAAGGATTCTTGGATTTTTACCCTAATGAGTTAGGAGGCCACTGGAGGGTTTTGAGCAAGGGATGGGAATAAACTTGTTTGTTATGCCTTATTTTGGTCACTATGATTGCTGTGCTAAAACTACTGTGAAAAGGGCAAGGGCAGGAATATGGAGATCAGTTAATAGATTCTTGGAATTACCTGGCAAGAGGTAATGTGACTTGTACCAGGATGGTGGCAATGGAGTTGTTGAGAAGTCAAGTTTGGTATGTATCTAGAAAGTAAAGTCAATGTGATTCACTGAAAACTAGATGTTGGTGAGAAAGAGAAGAGGCAAGGAAACCAAGCTTTGTGGCTTTAGCAAGTAGAATAAGGGGGCAAAATCTCAGGGGCTGAGATGTTAAGATTGCAGGAGCAGGCTTAAGAGTAGGAGGGGTGGGATCATATGAATTTTTAGATGTAGATTATGCTCGTATCTATAGGTGTCAGGTAAGATATTAAATACATGAATCTGGAAGTCAGTAGGTAATTCATCACATTTTTCCACCAAATGTTTGATTTCCGACATCTGGATTACAACAAAAAGAGAGCAGTTATTGTATATATTCTAATCTAATGCATTGTACCATGCACATTGTCTCATTTGATTGAAAACTAAAAGAATTCCCTGTATTATTTCCCCACTGTAACAAGTTAGGAGAAGGAGACTAAAATTTTATAGTTTTTTGTCATTTTAGATAATAGATAAAATCACTTACTATATGTTTCTGAGAACATTAATGGTTAAAAATCAAGGTTCTAGTTAGAGCAACTCATGCCATTTTGAAGATCAAAAAGTCTTTTAAAGAACAAAACTTATTTTCTAGCCTTTCTCTTAAATGATATATCTTTTCTTTGTCTGGGTCCCAAGTGCCTCTACATTTCTAAGATGCATGATATACGTTTGTCTGTTTCCAGATTTCCCAGACTTCATGTCCACCCTGTTCACACAAATACAAAAACTCAAAGTCAGACAACTCTTATCTTGATTCCTCAAAATCATCTACAAAGAACTTCTTCAGTGGAGGGTGCTTTGGCTTCTCCAGAGTCCTTAGGAGCTTCTAGATTTTGGAAGACACTCTGACCCACTCATTCATGGAACAACTTTCATGGGAAGGGCAGAGGAGCACAGAGGCCAGGACACACCGTACCGTCTGGAGAGGTGGACACAAGTTTGAGGTCTGAGGACAAGCAGCATGAGCACATCAGAATTTACAAACACAGCGATGTGCCAGCCCCATCAATCATTTTAGACTTAATTTATTTAACAAGTACTTATTGAATGCCTTCCAGGAAATAAGACTTGTGCTAAACTAGCAGTTTTTGAAATGGTCCAGGGACCCCAGGAGTGCCTAAGATGCTTTCAGGGGGTTCATGAGATCAAGACTATTCCATGGTAATATTAAGAAGTCATTTTGGGCCGGGCGCAGTGGCTCACGCCTGTAATCCCAGCACTTTGGGAGGCCAAGGCAGGCGGATCATGAGGTAAGGAGATCGAGACCATCCTGGCTAACATGGTGAAACCCCGTCTCTACTAAAAATACGAAACAAAAGTAGCCGGGCTACTGGGGAGGCTGAGGCAGGAGAATGGCATGAACCCGGGAGGCGGAGCTTGCAGTGAGCCGAGATGTCGCCACTGCACTCCAGGCTGGGCGACAGAGAGAGATTCTGTCTCAACAAAGACAACAACAACAACAACAACAAAAGTCATTTGCCCTTTTTGCTAAGAAATTTCACTTTCATATGCACCATGACACCGATTTAACAGCTTCTCCCAAATGTCACAGATCTTTTAATTATTTTTTCCTTGAGAGTTATATTTCTAAATTTATTTTAAATACTATAAGACATATATTCAATTAAATCTTCCCTACTGTAAATTCTATAATATTAATAATTAATAAGCTTTGGATTGCACAAAAACAACCTTCAAAATATAATAGATCATATATATATATATACCATGTGCTTCCTGATGTTAAGTGAAGGAAATGCTTATTCTGCAGCTGGGCTTTGTGGGGCTGGCTTGGACCAAAGTTTTCATGTCTCCCTCTTTCCTGGACCCAGGATGAAGGAGCGACTGCTATATTGAGTAAAGTACTGTCCTAGTTGAGGGCAGAAGCTAGAAGGGGAGAAAGATGATGAAAAGATCCTAACTATACAGTGCATTTAAAGTTCCAATTTGAATATGGTTTATGATGTGTCTGTTTACATTCAATTGAGAATAAAATCCAATTCATATTTATCTCTTGGTCTAAAATGCAAATGAATAAGTTAAAAAGCAATTATATTTCAATCACACATATTCCATTTATACTGAATGAGTCAGCTGATGTTTACATCCATTCTATATTCTTCAGCAGTTGCTTTAGCCATTTTTATGGTATGACCCTGTATTCATCCCACCAGATAGTGCTTTTTCTAGATGTGATGATCCTTGGCACATTGTCAGCTGAGGAATACTGTCATGTATCCATGGTTGCCAAGAAGTTTTTTCACAAACAGAAAGGGCCACAGAATCCAAAAAAGCAAATAAACTATTGAAGTTTATAACATAAAGTAAGTTAAACAAACTGGATATGAACTTCTCACAGAAGGACTCTCTTGATATTTTTATATAGATATGTACAATAGTTTCTTACTCTTCTGAGAGAGATTCTAAAACTTTTCATCTCTGAGATAAAGAAAAAAAAAACAAATCATGCCAGGGAATGAAAACATGTTTTAAAGTCAGCACGATTACATTTTTTTAGGTACTACTGTGAGGGGAAAAAGTCATTGGAACAAGAAGCAGAACTTAATTTTTTGGATGTGCAGGAAGGGAATTATTTCTGTTTCAAAGTTAAATCAGGAAAGATAAGCTGAGATTACTTTGCTCTATAATTTAGGTATAACCAGATTTACTTAAAAATTAGGTGGGGATATTTTTCGAGGGAGTAAAGAAAATTGTATTTGGTGATTAATTAATATAATCCAATTATACATTACTTCATTTCAAAATTACTTAAGAAGTGTGTTATACCATCATAGTCTCCATCCAAAATACATTTGATCAGTGGCTACCCAGCCTCCCCGACCCTCAGTTCACTTTAAAGTAGATTTTATCTGAGATCCAGGACACATATTCTGGATACGTGTATGTGTATGTACACATATACATGCATACATTAATGTATATGCATATTCAAAGATTCTTACATACATATGTGACATACATATGTGACATACATATGCATATATGTCATATATACTTACATGGATGAAACAAACATTTCATGAAACTGTAATTACTATGTTTTGCTCTGTTATTTCTGTTCTGTTTAAGTTTTTAAAATTACATAGTAAATGTATTTTATGACACACCAATTCACAAAGCACTGTTTTAAACCATTTGTTTCACCTTTTGGTTATAAATAAAGACATATACAAAAACTGCTTTAGAGAGAATACAAACGTATTAATTAATATTTGATATCTCAGGAAAGGCCAGAGAATCAGTTTTGGAGTTTACACAACCAGAACTTACACTCAAACCATATGATCAAACTTCATAGGACCCTTCATGACTGTTGCTGAGCACAACCGCTGTTTGTGTCACAGACACTGGACACTGTAAGCTGCCTTTGAAAGATCTGGCTCTGCTGACACTGAAGATGCATAGGAGGGCACCATTTCTTGATATCTCAAGTTTATGAATAAAAGGCTCAAGCAATATTTCTGATTGTTGGGGCTTGTATTAGCTTCAGCTGCCAAAACAACATACCACACACTGAGCAACTTATACAACAGATATTTAATTGTTCACAGTTTTAGGAGGTGGAAGTAAAAAATTCAGGTGCCTGCAAGGCTAGTCTGATGAGGTCTCTCTTCCAGGCATGCAGGAAGCCACTTTCTCTCTGTGTCCTCACATGGCGTTTCTCCTACATGTATACTGAGTAAGGAAGAGAGCTCTGGTAACTCCTTTTTTTTTTTTTTTTTTTTTGAGACGGTGTCTCGCTCTGTCGCCCAGACTGGAGTGCAGTGGCGCAATCTCGGTTCACTGCAAGCTCCGCCTCCCGGGTTCACGCCATTCTCCTGCCTCAGCCTCTCCGAGTAGCTGGGATTACAGGCGCCCGCCACCACGCCCGGCTAATTTTTTGTATTTTTAGTAGAGACAGGGTTTCATCATGGTCTCGATCTCCTGACCTCGTGATCCGCCCGCCTCGGCCTCCCAAAGTGCTGGGATTACAAGCGTGAGCCACCGTGCCCGGCCTGGTAACTCTTCTTACAAAGACACTAGTCCTATGGAGTGAAGGCCCAACCTTTTTGACCTGATTTAACCTTAATTACCTCCTTAAGGGGCATACATCCAAATACAGTCACATTGGTAGTTAGGGCTTTGGCATGTGAATCTTAGAGGGACACAATTCAGTCTATAACAAGGCTCATGTCACATGTCTGAATATTGCCTGATGCAAGCCTCAGAAGCTGATTTTCTGGTGAGTTTCTACCCGGGTGAGGCACGTACTATCAATATGGTCAATTTCACAAACATAGGAAACATATATAAACCTTTTAGACCACCAAAAAGTGTGATAAATGATATCTGCACTGTGAAACAAGGAAAATCTGCCCCATATTTATAAATCTTCACAGTAAAAGATTTTCCAATTCAGAAATCTACAACAATAAGAAAACCACAAATTAGTTGCAAAATATAATATAGCACACAATATTGATTTGACTAAAAGATTTAATCTTGTGTACATTGTTACATATTTCTCATATATATTTTCAATAATTCATTCTAGTTAATGCTTTATTTAAAACAATGGGGGACAGTCTAATTTGATGTATGATAAAGGCAATATATTTTCCTGATGACATGTATTATGTCACCTTAAATTACATAAGACATCTGCCAAATCAATAATAATTCAGTTAATCTGGCAAATGCATAACAAATAAAAACAATTATACACTTGAAAATTATGTTGATTCCTTTTCCTTTTTATAAATAACAAATTAAGTTCTCTGTTAAGACATTTAACACTGATAGTTTTAATGCAAGTTGCTTTTACAGATAACATGGTACTATTTTCAAAAAATTGGAAAATGGTGTCGTAAATTACACATTATTATTATAGAGACTCAACATCCCTTGGTGATTTATAAAATTGACCTTGTCAATATTCATAAAAGTGGTGTGAATTATATCTGATAAAAACTTATAACAATCCACGTAAGCCTGATGTTTAGCTTCTCATATGCATGACCTAGGCCTGATTAGGAGAGCAATTTTGTCACTCTTTTTTTTAAATTAATTTTTATGGGTACATAGTAGATGTATATGCTTATGGGGTATATGAGATATTATGATATAGGCATACAATGTATAATAATCACATCAGTGTATGTGGGGTGTCCATCACCTCAAAAATGTATCATTTCTTTGTACTACAAATGTTGTAATTATTTCAGTTATTTTTAAATGTGCAATAAATTATTTCTGACTACAGTCATCCTGTTGTGCTATCAAATACTGGATCTTATTAATTCTATCAACTATACTTTTGTACCCATTAACCATCCCCATTCCTCACTCCCCTCTACCCCTCCCAGCCTCTGATAACTATCATTCTACTTTCTACCTCCACGAGTTCAATTGTTTTAATTTTAACACCCACAAATGAGTGAGAACATGTGAAGTTTGTCTTTCTGTCCCTGGCTTATTTCACTTAAATCATGTCCTCCATTTCCATCCATGTTGTTGGAAATGACAGGATTGCATTCTATTTTATGACTGAGTACTATTTCACTGTATATATGTTCCACATTTTCTTTGTATATTCATCTGTTGATGGACACAGGTTGATTCCAAATCTTGGCTATTGTGAATAGTGCTGCAATAAACATGGGAGAGCAGTTATCTTTTCAATACACTGATTTATTTTCTTTTGGGTGTATGCCTAGCAGTGGGACTTCTGGGTTACAAAATTAGTTCTATTTTTATTTTTTTGAGGAAAGTCCATACGCTTCTCCATGCAGATATACTAATTTACATTCCCACCAACTTTATGAGAGTTCTTGTTTCTTCATATTCTCACCAGCATTTGTTATTGCTAGTCTTCGGGATAAAAGCCATTTTAACTGGGGTGCGATATGTGTCATTGTAGTTTTGATTTGCATTTCTCTGATAATCAATGATTTTGAGCACCAACTCATGTACCTGCTTGCCATTTGTATGTCTTTTTCTTTTTTCTTTTTTTCTTTTTTTTTTTTTTGAGACGGTGCCTCACTCTGTCACCTAGGCTGGAATGCAGTGAACATCATCTGTCTTGGCTCGCTGCCACCTCTGTCTCCCAGGTTCAAGCGATTCTCCTGCCTCAGCCTCCCCAGTAGCTGGGATTATAGGCACATGCCTCCACATCCAGCTAATTTTTTGTACTTTTTAGTAGAGACGGGATTTCACCAGGTTGGCCAGGCTGTTCTCGAACTCCTGACCTCAGGTAATCCACACGCCTCTGCCTCCTAAAATGCTGGGATTACAGGTGTAAGCCACTGCGCCCAGCCAGTACGCCTTCTTTTGAGAAATGTCAATTCAGAACTTTTGCCCATTTTAAATCAGATTATTAGATTTATTTTTCCTATAGAATTTTTGAGCTCCTTACATATTATGGTTATTAATCCTTTGTCGAATGGATAGTTTGCAAATATCTTCTGCCATTCTGTGGGCTGTCTCTTCACTTTGCTGTTTGTTTCCTTTGCTGTGCAGAAGTTTTTTAACTTGATGTTATCCCATTTGTTCATTTTTACTTTGTTTTCCTGTGCTGTTGGAGTAATACTCAATAAATCTTTGCGGAGACCAATGTCATCGAGGGTTTACCTAGTGTTTTATTTTAATAGTTTCATAGTGTGAGGGCTTAGATTTAAATCTTTGATCTTGATTTAGTTTTTGCATATGGTGAGAGATAGGGTCTAGTTTCATTCTTCT
This sequence comes from Hylobates moloch, assembly GCF_009828535.3. Lineage (NCBI taxonomy): Eukaryota > Metazoa > Chordata > Mammalia > Primates > Hylobatidae > Hylobates > Hylobates moloch. The sequence continues at coordinate 23,540,113 of NW_026652289.1, read as the reverse complement.
GCATATGGATATTCAGTTTTTCCAGCGCCATTTATTGAAGAGACTGTTCTTTACACAAACTATATTCTTGACAGCTTCGTAAGAAATGAGTTCACTGTAGATGTATGGATTTAGTTCTAGGTTTTCTATTCTGTTCTGTTGGTCTATGTGTCTGTTTTTATGCCAGTACTACACTGTTTCCTTACAATAGCTCTACAGCATAATATGAAACCAGGTAATGTGATTCCTCCTGTCTTGTTCTTTTTGCTGAGAATGGCTTTTGTTATTTTAGGTCTTTTTTGGTTCCACATAAATTTTAAGATTTTTTTTTATTTTTGTGAGAATGTCATTGGTATTTTGATAAGGATTGCATTAAATCTGTAGATTGCTTTGGGTAGTATGGACATTTTAGCAATAATTGATTCTTCTAATCCATGAAAATGAAATATATTTTATTTTTTTGTGTGTCCTCTTCAACTTTTTGTATCAATGTTTTATAGCTCTTATTAAAGAGATCTTGTACTTCTTTGGTTAATTCCTAGGTATTTTATTTTATTTGCAGTGTTTGTAAATGAGATTACGTTCTTGATTACTTTTCAGAATGTTCGCTATTGGCGTATAGAAATGCTACTGATTTTTGTAGGTTGATTGTTCGTCCTAAAACCATACTGAATATGTTTATCGGTTCTAATAGATTTTTTTTTGTGGAATCTTTAGGTTTTTCTAATATAGAATAATATAATCTTCAAACAAGGACAATTTTACTTCTTCCTTCCCAATTTGGATGCCTTTTATTTTTTTTCTTTTGGCTGATTGCTGTAGCTAGAACTTCCATTGCTATTTTGAAAAATAGTGGTGAACGTGGGCATCCTTGTCATATTCCGGATATTAGAGCAAAGGCTTTCTGTTTTCCCTCATTCAGTATGATATGAGCTGTGTCTGTTGTACATGGCCTTTATATTGTTGAGATATGTTCCTTCTATACCCAGGTTTTTGAAGGTTTTTATGATAAAGGGATATTGAATAATATCAAATGCTTTTTTAGCATCAGTCGAAATAATCATAAGGTTATTTTCCTTCATTCTGTTGATACACTGTATCACATTGATTTATTTGTGGATGTGGAATCATCCTTGCATCCCCAGGATAAATTCCACTTAGTCATAATGACTAGTCTTTTTACTGTGTTGTTGAATTCAGTTTGCTAGTATTTTGTTGAGGATTTTTGCGTCAGTGTTCATCAGGAATATTGGCCTTTAGTTTTTTTATTGTTGTTTTGGTTTTTTTTTTTATATGTCTTTGTTTGGTTTTGGTATCAGAATAATACTGGCCTTATAGATTGATTTTGGAAGTACTCCCTCCTCCTTTATTTTTCAAAATAGTTTGAGTAGGGTTGGTATTAGTTTTCATGTAAATGTTTGCTAAAATTCAGCAGTGAAGCCATCAGGTCCTGGGCTTTTTCGTATTGAAAAAGTTTTTATTATGGCTTCAATCTCTTTAGTTTTTTTGGTCTGTTCAGGTTTTGGATTTCTTCATGATTCAATCTTATCCATGTCTAGGAATTTATCCATTTCTTCTAGATTTTCCAATTTATTGGCATATAGTGCCTCCTAGTACTCCAACGATTCTTTGAATTTCTGTAGTATCAACCGTAATGTCTCCTTTTTCATGTATGATTTTATTTATTTGGATCTTCTTTCTGATTTTTAGTTAATTTGGCTAAAGGTTTGTCAACATAGTTCATCTTTTCAAAAAGCCAAATTTTCATTTCATTTATCTTTTGTATATTTTATTTCAATTTCTTTATTACTGTTCTGTTCTTCATTATTTCTTTTCTTTTACTAACTCTGTCTTGAAATGTATTTGTCTGACATAAATACAGCTACTCCTGCTCTTCTTTGGTTTCTATTTGCATGGAATATGCTTTTCCTTCCCTTTATTTTCAGTCTATGTGTGTCTGTATAGGCAAAATGTGTTTTTTGTAGGCAACAAAAAATAGCAAGATTTGGATCTTGCTATTTTATCCATTAAGCCACTCTATTTCTTCAGATTGGAGAGTTTAGTCCATTTACATTCAATGTTATTATTAATAACTAATAACTCACTACTGCCATTTTGTTATTTGTTTTCTGGTTGTTTTGTAGTGTCTGTTCCTTCCTTTTTTCCTTCCTGTGTTCCTATCGGTGAACATGATTTTCTTTGGGGTATGTTTCAATTTTTGATGATGATTATTATTATTTGAGTTATTTTGAGACAGGGTTTTCCTCTGCTGCCCAGGCTGGAGTACAGTGGCACAATCATGGCTCACTGCAACCTTGACCTCCTGGGTTCAAGGGATCCTCCCTCCTCAGCCTTCCAAATAGCTAGGACTACAGGCAAGTACCACCACGCCCAACTAATTTTTAAATGTTCCATAGAAACAGCGTCTCCCTATGTTTCCCAGGCTGTTCTGAAACTTATGGGTCTAAGCAGTCCTCCTGCCTTGGCCTCCCAAAGTGTTGAGATTATAGGCATGAGCCACTGTGCCTAGACTTTAAAAAAAATATTTTGTATATCTCTTGTATCTTTCTGACTTGTGGCTACCATGAGGCTTGCAAATAACATCTTATGACCTGTTATTTTAAACTGATGACATCTTAACTCTGATTGCAAAAACAAACTAACAAAGAAGCAAAGGGAAAACTAATACAAACTCTTCACTTTCCCCTTATCCCCCTGATTTTTAACTTTTTGTTATTAGTTGTATTGTAATGTCTGTCTTGAAAAGTTGTAGTCATTTTTAACAGGTTAATCTTTTATCTTTCTAATTAAGATATAAGTACCTTATCCACCACAATTACAGTGTTATAATATTCTATGTTTGTCTGCATACTTACTATTATCAGTGACTTTGGGGCCTTAAGATGATTTCTTATTGCTTTTTGAAGTAATTTTCTTTCAGATTAAAGAACTCCTTTTAATATTTCTTGTAGAAAAGCACTGGTGTTGACGAAAATTCCTCAGGTTTTGTTTGTCTGGGAGTCTTTATTTCTTCTTCATGTTTGAAGGATATTTTCATGAGATATATTATTCTAGATTAAAAGTTTTTTGCTTTTTGTTTTTTTCAATCAGCACTTTAAATATATTATGCTACTCTGTCCTGGCCTGTAAGCTTCCATTGAGAAATTGGCTGCCAGATGTTTACAGACTCATAGAGGCAACACCTTAATGGTCTTGGGTATAATCCAGAATAGTTCTCTGGATTACCAGGAAGAGAATCTTGTTCTCTTCCCTTTCTTTCCCCCAAACAAATAGAGTCTTTCTTTCTATGTTAAGCTCTCTGGAGCTGGTGGAGGGGTGACACAAGTACTCCTGTTGCCACCACCACTCAGACTGTGCTAGGTCAGACTCAAATCCAGCACAGCACTGGATCACACCCAAGGCCTGTGGCAAGTACTGCCTGGCTACCACTGGTATTCACTCAAGGTCCAAGAGTGATCTTGTGGTGAATGACGTCAGGCCTGGATCTTTCTATTTAATGCAGCAGCCTCCGCTCTGGCCCAAGGTGGATCCAGAAATGCTGATGAGGGGCCAAAGCCTGAAATTGGTGTCCCCAGGAGAGCCCACTTGTTGCTCCATCACTCTATCATCAAGCTTGCACTCAAGCTGTAAGACAAAATCGCATTTATTCTCCCTTCTCCTTTCCTCAAGCAGGAGTCTCTCCCCATGGCTACCACATCTGGAAATGCTCTGGGTCACCCCCAAATCCAGTTCTACACTGGGTGTCACCCAAGGCCCACAGTGAATACTACCTGATTACCACTAAGGTGTATTCAAGGCCCAAGGGCTCTTTAGGCAGTAGGTGATGAATCCTGTCAAGACTGGGTGCTTCCCTTCAAGGTGTGGGTTCCTTTCTGGGCCAGGGTGTGTCTACAAATGTTATCTGGGAGCTAGGGCCTAGAATGAGGGCCTCAGGACTTTGCCTGGTGCCCTATTCTACTGTGTCTGAGCTGGTCTATAACTTGAAAGACAAAGTCCTTCTTACTCTATCCTGTTTTCTCCACATATAGATGAGCTAGGAGCTGCAATGCCTGGGGTTGGAGGAGGGGTGGCTCAAGCACTCCCTTGGACTCTGGCCGAAGTCTCACTAGGTCATGTGCACCTCACATCTGCTGGCTCTGAGCCTAGCACAGCACCAGGACTTGCCCAGGAATTGCAGTCCTTGTGGCTTAGATCATCTTTCAAGTTTATTTAGGACCCCAGAGTACTTCAGCTCATGAAGGTTGGGCTAGCTGTAACTCAGGTTCCAAATGCTAGGATGAATGATTCCCCTCTGGCTAGGGCTGGTCTAAAGGCTCACTCCCTGTGTGTCAACTGAATTTGGCCTGTGTTGCTTTCCGCAGTGACAGAACGGCACTGAGTTCCAATGCAGAGGTCCGCACTCACTATGCTGTCTTTTCCCCAAGCACACAGATTCTCTTTCTGCACTACGTGGCCACTGCTGGGTGATGAGGGAGGGATGGGGTAAGCAGTTCAAGACTGTCTCTCCTACACTCTTTAGTGCCTCTTTCCTTGAAATCATGTTGAATTTCAGCCCTGTGATTGTTACTTGATTTTTTGTTCTTATAAAGGCACTTTCTTGTGTGGATAGTTGTTCACTTCGATGCTCCTGTTGGGAGGACAATTACTGGAATGTTCTGTTTAGCCATCTTGTTCTCTCACTCTATCTTTTAAAACCAAAGTGTAGGCCTGGCGCGGTGGCTCACGCCTGTAATCCCAGCACTTTGGGAGGCAGACACGGGCGGATCATGAGGTCAGGAGATCGAGACCATCCTGGTTAACACGGTGAAACCCCGTCTTTACTAAAAATACAAAAAATCAGCCAGGCATGGTGGTGTGTGCCTGTAGTCCCAGCTATTTCGGAGGCTGAGGCAGGAGAATGGTATGAACCCAGGGGACAAAGCTTGCAGTGAGCCGAGATCGTGCCACTGCACTCCAGCCTGGGTGACATGGCAAGACTCCATCCCAAAAAATAAAATAAAATAAAAAATAAAAATAAATAAATAAATAAAACCAAAAAGCATTCATTCTTGTGTAGCAGATACAATATTCAAATTTAAGGTTCCTCCCCAGATGTAAGCTCATTACTAGTAAAGGAAATTTTTAAAGACAGAGCTCCATAGAGTGCTAGGTTTCTTTGTTGGTAAACAAGAGAATAAGGATGAAAGGAAACATTCTTGGGTGCATTTTTTTCATATAGCCATCTCGTTTCTGGGGTCTAACAATTATTGAACAAGGAGAGACATTATAAGAATGTTGTTTTCCATTGGCTCATGATGGGCATGCAATGACCAGCAGCTACTGGCTTATCACTGCTTTCGCGAGCTTCCTTCACAGCATGGCAAAACAGGTTTATAATCTTGATTTTCAGTTACTTGCCATAATTTATTATACTGATACTTAGCATTTTGCCATCAAAGATGCGAAAGAGTTAGCAATAGTTCATGCCCTCACTTTTGCTTTATGAGAAATTGGGATCATTTACAAATCTTTGATAAAATGATACTGGGATCTATTTTGTTTTTCCTACTTCATCTAATTGCCTCATAAACAGACACTCAAAATTTCCAGAACTTAACCCACCCAGACCTGTGCTGGCCCTTGCTTCTACTGGGTTATCAGAGCAATTGTTAAATTTTCAATAATTTCGTAAGCTCTTCGATGTCACATTCACAACTTATATTGGCAATGGTGAGATTATTTAAAGGATGGAGATTAGCAAACACCAACAGGAGTTCTCCATTTCCTTTTTCAGAAAGCCAGTTCTTCCAGCACACATTGAGCCTAACAATCATATTAGATTTACAAGGGATCTTTTGACACATTTATTTGACAGAGAGAAGTCAAAATGTTTGTTAATTTTTCTACTGATGTGGTTGGGTACAGGTGTAGTTATTTTATCTATTGGCACTAAAAATTTTTTCTTTGTTGGAAAAATACCTTGAGCTACCAATTTATATTTGGACAATGAGAATCACAATGGTCTGGAAAGAGATAGGTGAATTAAAGTATTACTAAACTCCTGTACTTATGCCAGTGTGACAGTTACTGAAACTGGAGACTGAAAGAATGGCTTGGGTTAAGACGAGATGACTGTGAGGAGGATGGGGTCACAAATAATACATGTGAGTTATTGTTAAGGAATAAGTACTTTCTGACATATCCTAAGATTGATATTACACTGAAAATGTAGAGTGTCTTTTCTATCCTTCTCTCTCATTCTTTTTCCATTGTAATTATTCTACTACTCTGGTTAGTAGATTTATTCTCTATTGAGAGTAAACAGAAATTTTCAAGGCTTAATAAAATCAAACAAATGTGTCATATCAAATCAAAACAAATGTGAGTGTGTCTGAGAGAGAGAATTTCAGAAGTTAATCCGGTAAAATTTTGTATGGGTTATACAAACTAATGCATTGTGTTTAGGGTTTTTGATTTCTGATCTAATATATGATGGTTACTTTCCTTTTCCAAGTGTTTATTTATTTGATAACTTGGTAAATAATATCTTCAATATGACCTCTGAATTTTAATCTATAAAATAAAATTAGCAAAAAATACTTTTGTAGCTTACATTGACATTCTAATTATATGGAAGGATACTCTGAATGGTTTCATTAATATATTAAGTCTTCTCAGCAAATACTTTGCCATGATGAAAGCTGACATTTATAATCAACCTCTAATATCACATTTCTACAGACTTATTCCTTTGCTTACATTTATTAGAGTGCATTTGAATCATAATTTACCTCCTAATTTTTCAGCTAATATCTGTGCAAAAAATTTTAATGCTAGAAGAAAGAAAATAGCCACCAAAATAGATTGCCTCCTTTAACACAAAACACTGTTTTAGAGAAGTAGCATATGAGAAATTATTGTGAAAAGGACATAATTTCACTATTTATTGAGTTTTAAATACTCTAAGCTGTAGTTCATATGTAACATAAATAGCTCTGTGAAAGGAAGAAAAACTATATTTCAGATACTTGGGAGGTTATTAAGCTCAGAAAACCCTGGGAAATGAACTTGAATCTGTGGAAATATTTGTTAATCTCACAAATCTACCAGTTCTTTTCTCCACTTAAAAGTTAATTCATATACACATGAAATACTATGCAGGCATAAAAAAAGAATGAGATCATGTCCTTTGCAGGAGGAGCTGGAGACCATAATTCTTAGCAAACTAACACAGGAACAGAAAAGCAAATACTACATGTTCTCTTATAAGCAGGAGCTAAATGATGAGAACACATGGACACAAAAAGGGAAACAATGAACACTGGAGATTACTGGATGGTGGAGTGTGAGAGGGAGAGGATCAGGAAAAATAACTAATAGGTACTAGGCTTAATACCTGGGTGATCAAATAATCTGTACCACAAAGCCCCATGGCCTAGATTTACCTATGTAACAAACCTGCACACGTACCCCTGAACTTAAAATAAAAGTTACACAAAGAGCTAAGCATCCTGGGAGAAAAAATTCAAAATTTTTGAGTAAGCTTCATACAATTTTCCACAGCAGCTGAACCATTTTACTTCCCAACCAACTTGCCAACTCTTACCTTTTGTTTCCCTTTATAGTAGCCATCCTGATAGATGAGATGAGATGACATCTCACTATGGTTTTGATTTGCATTTCTCTAACAGTTAGTGTTGTTAAGTATCTTCTCATACACCTTTTGGCAATGTGTATGTCTTCTTTGGAAAAATGTCTGTCATATAATCCAACAATCCCACTTCTGTGTTTTTATCCAAAACAATTGAAATCAAGGTCTCCAAGAGATGTCTGCATTTTAATGATTATTGCAGCATTATTTACAATACACATGATATGGAAACTAATGTCCATCAGTAGATAAGCAAATATAGCAAACGTGGCATATACATACAATAAAATATTACTTGGCCTTAAAAAGAAAAAAATTCTGTCATATATGACAACATGGATGAATTTGGGGTACACTATGCTAGGTGAAATAAGACAGTCACAGAAGGACAAACTGCACTGTTCCCCTTATACGAATTATCTGAAATAGACTCATAGAAACAGAAACGAGAATGATGCTTGTCAAGTGCTGAGGGATGGGGGAAATGGGGAGTTGCTATTCAACAGGTATAAAGCTTCAGTTATGCAAGATAAATAAGTTCTAGACCTCTGTTCACCATAGCACCTATAGTTAATATTACTGCATTGTGTATTTAAATTTTTGTTAAGACCATAGATCTCATGCTAGTGTTCCAACTGCAATAAAGAAGTCAATTCACAGTGAATATATCGTTATAAATAGATATTTATATTTTCTCTGTGAAGCTTCATGTAATACTAACTAACTTCTTAAGAAAATTTAATGGTCTTCCAGCTACCTGCTCTGTCACATTCTTAAGTGCTTTATTTGGGGATGTTACAGCCACCACCACAATATGGAGGAGCTACTTTTAAGTTTCATCATATTTGCAAGTTTTATCTTTCGTATAATTTTTTTAAAAGTTCACTCTTCTAACAAAATAACTGTATTGAGAAGATCCAGTGATTATGAAAGAAGCCTCAGTCAGAAATCCTTAAACTATTTTTAGCAAAGATCCTCTGGTATCTAGTAACAGATCAGGGTAATATCAATAGGAAGAATCCAGTACAACAGAAATAAATAGACATTAGCTGTTTTCTCAGTAATTATATAGGAAAAAGGGACCAAGACTCTCAGTAATGAAGGCAGTAGATTTTATCTTTAAAAACAAGGAAACTTGGTTGTATATTCCTAATCTTGCCTTGAAAAACTATGTCTACTATTATTAACTGATTGACTTGAATCCTCAATGATATTGTTTGTCAGTCATAATTCTTTGCGTTATTCTCATTTCAGCCAGATTCAGTTTCAGCTAGATATTTTGATGATGTACAGACACATGTACCCATACACAACTCACAGCATTACAGCTTACTAAATAGAACGCCAAGCTAATAATGGCTTTGACATTATTGTTGCATACTTTTCCTTGTTAAAAACATTAAGGAGGGAAAAATAGTGTGGGCAGACTCGTAATTATAAAGCCATAGTCAGCCGGGCACAGTGGCTGTCGCATGTAATCCCAGCATTTTGGAAGGCCAAGGTGGGGCGGATCACGAGGTCAGGGGTTCAAGACCAGCCTGGCCAACATGGTGAAACCTCATCTCTAATAAAATTAAAAAAATTAGCCAGGCATTGTGGCAGGCACCTGTAATCCCAGCTACTACATCAGGTAAACTCAGGAGGCTGAGGCAGGAGAATCACTTGAAACCAGAAGGCAGGGGTGGGTGAAAGAGCGAAACTCCATCTCAAAAAAAAGAAAAAAAAATAGATAGTCTCGGATTACTGTCCATCACTTTTAAATCAATCAAAGCTATCTCACAAATGTTACTTTAGAAGGTGTACCTTCTATTTTTTTATGGAAGTCTATTTAGCATCATGTAGCTGAAGAAGGTGTATATCTGTGACATGCAGGGAGAAATAAAAAAAAAAAAGAATTCTGCATTTGAAGACAAATATGTTTCTAGAAAATAATTTTGTATCTCCCGGCTTAATTGCTAACCATATTTCAGGACTTTTAGTTCTTCCCTTGACATTTAGAATTCAGCCTTGAAATAATAAATATGAATTAGAGCCAGAAGATTTTTCCTTTTCCTGCCCTTGAGATTTCTGTTACTTCCCAGAGTTTAATCTTCTCTTGGGAGAGAAATGTTACGTATTACTCTCCCTTTGCCTTGGATACTCATCTATTTGGGTCAAGTTGAGGTAATCCTGGGTCTTTCTATACTGTTTTAATCAGGTTTTGTCCTGATGCAGTTGTGTCCCATGCCTCCTTCACTTTCTCCTAATCACAATTTCTGGGCGCTAGCAACCAAATGTCGATTAAGGTATACTTAGAGTCCACCACCTTGTAATCTACTCCAGTTGAATTCTCCACGGTTATGTGGTCATTGCTGGTAGTCATAAACAACTTCTTTTGCTTTTCACTGCAGTTGCTTCAAATGTCACCATTTGCACTTCATCTTGCTCTCATTCCATGCTCTCTTTTTCCACATTTTTGGGTCTGCTAATGGCCACATTCTGGTAATGTCTCCAAATCCAACTTTACCTGTAAGAGTCTTGGTCCCCTGATTCTAACACAAATTGTGATGGAGCTCTACTCTGATTATTTTTTCTGCATTAGCTGCTTTATATTGTTACAGCCTTGATTCTGTTGACAGTACACAACTTCTGATAGATTGTTTTATGCCAAATGTAATTTTAGCTTCCTAGGTCAGTTCAGTTCACCGAATATCATTAAGCATTTATAATAGTGCCAGGCATGGTGCTAAGTGTAGGGGAAATAGGGACAAATCAGACACCATCCCAGCCCTTAAGAAACTATTAATTTGATTAGGAGGAAGAAAGGAAATTGCAAATCAATGTAAATAATAGTTAATAGTTCTGATGATTTTGCTATTGCTTCTACTCTAGCCTGCTCCAGCCCCCACCTTTACTGTTACACAATCTACAGAGAGTCAATGTGGACAGCCTTGACTACAGACACGTTACGTGTCTGATTAAAACAGGTTTGTGAAAATACAGCCTTTCTTCTGGACTCTCCAACAGATCATCAGTGTATCATCTTATTCTCAGTCTTATAAATCCTACACAATTATTTATAGCATGCCTAAAGTAGAAATCATTAAACTCTAAATGGCAAAGCAGACTTCACTTTTTTGCATATAGTACTTTAATCAAGTGGCTTCTTTATATGCTTTCTTTATGTAATAAATCAATAAAATCATCTGAGTCCTATCAAACAGTAAAATACATGAGAATTGTATTTTTATATAAATAGTATAGAAATTCAAAATATTTCCATAAAGTTTTAAACTGCTATATTCCTTTATTGACATTGATTAAAGAATTATACTTCTCAGTGTGTATGTTTATTCTAAATATTTGCCTCACCTTTAGAATAAAGACAGAAGTCATAAAATAGAAGTGACAGACTTTACATTTCAATTTGTTTCTGAAACAAATGCCATCCTTAAATTTTTTGAGCAGAGTAATAGCATCAGCTAAATTCTTCATTATCTGTAATTTACACTCAAGTCACAAATTTGTATTCAAGTCAGGAATATTTTTTCAGTTCTTTGCCCTGAATAAGTCTATTATACTTTCTACACAATAATTTTTGCTTATGAATTTTTATGAAAGCAACCTGATAATATATTATAACTGAGTCTATATGCACATAGGGAATTGGAGAATTGTTCCTCTCACAGACATACGCAAATTGAATAATAGTTCCACCTAAGATACCTGCTTATTTCAGGTCAATAGTCTTTTGCCTTGGATTACAAATAATTTTCCAATACTCTATTTGGCATGTATGGGCATGGTCTTAATCTGCCCTACCATATCTGGTTTCAAAATGCCAGTGCTTTTTGGTACTTAATAATTAAATATGGATGATAAAAAATTCCCTGGCATTAAAGTGGTACATTGGACAGTAAAATTCACACTAAGACACTAAAATTTAAGGTCATAGTCAGTAGCCAGATGGCTTTTCTGATGTTCTAAAATACACATGAAGGATTTTATTAATTTAACAACCATATGGGATGGAGTTGAAATTAGTATCTATGGGCAGTTAAATCCAGATATAACCTGGATATAACAGTGGGTACTATTCCAACTTTTGCTGTTTTTCTCTCTGTTGACACTACATGGAATCATCTTAGTTCTTCTTTTCCATGTAGATGCAGGAATAGAATACCTGCCTTCTGTCAGTTTTATATTGTTAAAAGTACTTAAAATTGAAATGAGAAAACACTTAGGTATACATCCGGAAGGTGGTAATTGATTCTTATACAAATTCTACATCATTGCCCCATGAAATCTATCAAGGAGCATGCTTTCAACAATTAACATTAATTTTATATTTTCTTTACTGGCTCCTGAAATATTTTGTATCAAATATAATGTTCAAATTTAAAAAGTAAAAATATCAATTTTCAAAGTAACTGTACATCCACAGAAGAAAATTAGATGTGGTTTTTGAAATGACATTCTGCTCTTGGATAAGCTGATCAACTTCCTTCAAGTGTAATCTATCACCTGTTAAATTAAGGTGATGCAGCTCTAGATGACATCGGACCAGCAGCTGGCTATGACCCGTGGGCCAAATCCAGTTCACAGTATGTTTTTGTACTGCCCTCATGCTAATTTTTAAAAAAACATTTTAAAAGGTTGTGAAAAAAATAAATAAGCAAACAAATAATAAGAAGAATATGACAGAAACCATATGCTACTAAGGTATTTACTATTTGGCCCTTGACAGAAAGTATGTTAACCTTTGTACTAGATAAGAAATCTTTATACAGAATTGAATCTGTGGGTGTCAACACAGATACTGGAAGGCAACAAATTCACAAATGTAAAAAATTCACACTAAAAATCACCCTACATAAATATGGCAGAGTTTTCAATTGAGTAATACTAAAAGATGAAAGTTTAATTGCTGAATACATATAAGCAAAGACAATGTTAATCAGAGCCAGATTCTGTGAAATCCAATACAACAGATTATGGAAAATTCAAATTAATTGTCAGTGTTAAGCTATTTTAATAAGCTTAATTTTTCACAATTCTACAAAAATAATTTCATTTCTTTCTCAATGTAATAGTGAACAATTTTTTAGTGACTTTGGATTTTATAAACTATATTCATCTATGTCTTCTCATTTGATATTTGAAACATCAAATGTGTTTTGTTGAAAGATTTACATAAAATTACATAGCTACTTAGCGATAAAATGAGATTTTCTGTGCCCAAGCCCCATGCTCTTCCCCCTATATAGGGCTGCTCCTCATCAGGTGAAAAAATGTATATAGGTAAATAGAAAAATAATTCATTGTTAATTATGGGTATAGTTGTATCTATTTTTGTAAAAGAAGAAACTGCAAAATAACTAAATAAATTTTATCAGAGGCGAAAAAGAGTTTCCAATGCATGTAGACATGACTAGAATTAATCATATACCAATCTCCAATAAACAAGTTGGTTGCAAATTTAAATAAAGAATTGAATTCACTATATTTTAGATTTAGTGTGTTTTTCAGTTAATGCAAATAAAAGCTGGAAGAAATGAAGTAAAAATTCATAACCACTAGATTATAAAATAACTGTTTATTTTTAAGGTAGTTTAAAACATCTTTAGTAAAACTGTGTTCTGTAGAATTCTACTCAGAGATGGAACAGTTCAAAATCAAGAAGACTGTGAAAGTACAGAATTGAGATACTTGCGTAGCCCTTCTAACATTTCATAAAACCATAAGATGCAGAATTAGAGTACTGGTGGTATAACATACATTTTTCCTTCAAGTTTACATTGCTTTACTAAACATCTTCCTTCATACAAATAAAATGTAAATATATCATTTAATTCAGAATCATAAATATCGTATGTTCTAGTAAAGTAAAAGATAAGAGATTGCATTTCCTTATTGATATTCATTAACTTAATATAAAAGTTACAGTATTACTAAGTCATGTAGATATCGTTTTTACCACAACCATTAGTGTTGTTTGTAAAACTATAGCTTTATTACTCTACTAAAATCTTTTATGCAGTATTATATAATATGAAACACTCTAGTTTTCCCCGTGGTATATAATCTTTCACACTTTTAGGTTTTTATAACCTCACTGACTAAAACACTCTCAAAGTTACTGACTTTTTAATACAAAATTTTGAGTCTCAATAGCAAATACATTTGATAAAATAACCAGGCTTTTTAATGGGCTATTATAGATACAATGTATTGCATCAATTTCAAACCACAATTCTCAAAACTTAAGGTAAGGGCTATCGCTTAGACTTGCAACTAAGGAAGTCAGATCCATGAAAAGGTTTGTTTTTACCTGTGATCTGATGGTATTCATCACAAATTTCCTACTTGGAGAATTTATGATTTTATATTTCAACTTTACATTATAAGACAAGAAATTCAAAAATTGTATTTCCCAAGCCTCTAATTGTTTATGTGGTCCAACCTTCATGCTCTATTTGCCACATCATAAATGCCTCATATATTACAACCTGAGAGAAGCTTTTAAGTAGTAATTTTGAAAACCAAACTAGAAAGTGCAAGTCAATTTCTAACCAAGTTCAAGTGTGCCTATTAATTTCTGTGACTTATTTGAACCATAAAGACCTTTTCACTTGAACATAGTGGAGTCATTACTGTGACTTTGCTACACAAAATTCAGCGGAGAATAAAGTTAAAACGTGATTCTATCTGTGTAACAAGAGAAGGTCAAATCTGTTTTTGTTTAGGGTTTTGGGGTGGGGGATGGACTGCTCAGTCTTTTTGAGCATAACAGCTCTGCCACTGTACGTGGCATTGGTTTAATTTTCTTACTTGTAAAGAGAAAATAATGGCTTAAATAATTAGGTAATATTCCTAAAGGATTTAACTCCTTAGGGAAAACATAAAGCAGGATAAATGTATTTAATTATAATTTGGTCATGCCTAGACTATCATGCCCTGCTTATATTTTTTCTTTATTATAACTTTAACTTCCAAAAATTATAGCAAAAAAATGAACACAACCAAAGTTCCAAATCATTCCATCACATAAAATGATGCATTGCTCTGGAGAGTTTAGCAATATAGCAACTTAGAAAGATGAGCATGTATTTAAAGAGATGATACATTCAATTGTATTAAGTCCATATTTTCACAGAATTTCCTGCAATGTATAAAGGAAGTTTCCGTTCCCACAGCTTTCAATGTGTTCCTTCTCTAGAGCAAAATGGAATTCCTTATAACATTGACAGGTAAATCAACCCCTCAAGCATCTGCACATCTGAGAAGATTGGTCCTCTCCAGTTCATAGCCCTAAGACTGCCGACTCTAGTACTAAGAAAAGTACATTCAAAGTACAGCCCTACCGTTTTCCCATAATTTAGTCCCATGCATAATTAGTTCATCCACCTGAGCTTCAGTTTGCTCGTTTATAAAATGGGTTTGAAAATGTCACACTCAAAGGGTTGTAGAATTATATGACATAATTCATGCGAACTATTTCGGGTAGTACATGTTACAGAGTATGAACTTAGAACATAAATGTTCTCTATTACTCATTTTTTTTGTTGTTACTTACAAGATTATGTCTCCCTATCCCTGGATGTGTGAAAATTTAAACTAATCCCAAGCATGCTCATTTTTAAAGCAGTGTTGAATTGCCCACACAAGAGCTTTTGTTACCCAAATTCTGAGGCTTTGTTCCTGCTGTCACTTCTATTTTGTTTCCCTTTTTCAAACTCTCGATGTTAAAGGTGTCATTCTTGACACCTTTAAGGTTTAGATAAAATTCCTTCTTTAGTCAAGCCCACTTTGGATACATACATATCTCCCATTATAATATATTCTTAAATACTATAATTAATTGTCTCCTAACTTCCCCTTTCCTGGTTTTCTACCATCAATCAGCATTATAGAGTGCAAATGATGTACATACAGCACCCTTGTGGATATGCCTTTATAAATCAAACAAGTAAGTTGGTTAATTTATACAATGCTTAAATTAAACTAAATTGCTACATTTCTTTAGACACAATGAAGTAAGTGTTGAAAATATTACCTTAGTCTTAGTCTAGTATGTAGTATATTGTGGGAATTCAATTACATTTAATTTGATTAAAATTAATGTTATTATTCTGTAAATTAGATATAAAATCTTTCTTTTTGACGTTTTGTCTTAAAATGTTTAATTTTTTTTAAGTCTTTAGTTTATTTATTTTTGCATTTTTTTTTTTTTTTTTTGAGACAGAGTCTTGCACTGTCGCCCGGGCTGGAGTGCAGTGGTGAGATCTCGGCTCACTGCAACCTCCAACTTCCAGGCTCAAGTGATTCTCCTGCCTCAGCCTCCCGAGCAGCTGGGATTTCAGGTGCCTGCCACCACGCCCAGCTAATTTTTTGTATTTTTAGTAGATATGGGGTTTTACTATGTTGACAAGGCTGGTCTTGAACGCCTGATTTCGTGATCCACCCGCCTTGGCCTCCCAAAGTGCTGGGATTACAGCTGCATTTTCTTTTTTAAATTGTATATTTCCTTCAGACTTGCGTGTGATTTTGCCAAATACTATTTTTTATAATTATATTCCATCTATTAAATGCAATTAAAATACTATTAAATAGGATAAACTTCTTTTTTGGTTCAAATGAAATAAAATGATATCATTGTATATACTCTGGGCCTTGCCAACATTTTCAAAGAAAGGGGTAAACAACAAAATATGTGACTTAAATTCTCATCGTTTGAAAAATTATTTTTAATAAAAGTAGTAAAAATTCTACTACCCTAGTAAGTATGTTCCAGAGATTTTTAGCCTAAAGAAATTCTAAGAAAGTAAAAATTACATGCACAAAAATGCCAATTACTACAGTATCAAAAATAAATACAGGGAAAAATAGCTTTCATTAATTGAATAATCATAAAATTGATGTAATATTATGCAGCATTTATGATTTTATCTCACAGTACTATGACATATAAAGAATGTTTACAAGTTTAAACACAACATGCAAACTGTAAAATTATATCTTCTCTCTGATTAAAAGTGCCCAAGTTATATTGTTAACAAATGTTCAGAAGAATTAATTTTCCAAATTTCTAAAACAGTGCTGATTTTACCATGTGTAGAATGACTGTGCTCCTGAAATTACCAACACCAATTATCCGCAGAAAGGGAACTCAGCTTATTCTGCTTTATAGTAAGAGGTGGGAAGGGATGATCCCCAGTCTCTCCTGCAAATAGAGAAAGCAACACAAATTTCTTTGGAAGCAATCAGCTGAAGAGCAACTTGGCCAAAGGGTGTATATCTTCATGTTAGGTTTACAGGGACATTTTTTTTTTTGAGATTTATTCATGTTTTTCTGCCAAGGAGTTTAAAGCATGGCCGTGAGGTAACAAAAAATTTGAGATATTAAAGTTGTATGATATTCGTATTAATGTTGTTTAAACCATACATGAATGAATAAATCTAAATTAGACAAAGGAGATGTTGAAGCAATACATCCTCCTCAGCAAAGAGTGTTTTTAAAAGAAGCTAATTTCTCAGCTCTGGTACGTGATTTAAAATTATTACAGACATGCACAAATTATTCAAGGGAGGAACACTGGGGTTTTGTAAAACCATTCCATGTTTTTTTAATGACAAAACAGAGCTTGTATAATAATAATATTACAGCTATCCTTTCTAAAATCCTTACTTTTGCTATTCACCAGCTAAGTACTTTAAGTCTCACAAAATCTTATTGCAATCAGTAATATTTTTATCTCTATTTTACTTAGGTAGACTCTGAGGCTGAAAGAGAAGAAATGACTTGCCTGATGTCAAACAGTTTCAGAAAACCAGATTTTCTTTGTAGGAGGACAGTCTCTCTAGTTAAACATTGTGCTTAATTTTTATTGTTTATAAATGTATCTACCTAATCAACAAAGATGTGCGGAATTGGAATCTTATAAATAAAATAAAAATGTACTTAGATCAAGATATAGGAACTCATAAAGGTATATAATATGTCCCAAATTTTCTAAGAAATATCCTGATATCAAAATATAAGATCAGCGATGTCACATAATATTTTTTAAAGGTGTTCTTCATGAACACACTTTTTTTATATTGATAAGTCTTGGGCCATGTGTAACACCTTTCTATAAATGAAAGAATAAAATTAGGATGTCACAATTTTTGTCATCAAGTTGATTATATTTATTCCTGAAGAATATCCAAATTTGTAAAACTGAGACAGTTTTACAGATGTGTCAGAGAGAATATTAACCAAGAAAGGCATAGCATGAATAAGGTTACTATGTAGTGGAATGGGTCATCAATAATTATAGATTATAATGATGTTATATTATTATCCTCATTTTACAGATAAAGAAAATAAGCAACTTGTCATACTACCACAGCTAATAAATAGAAACACTGGTATTTAAATCAATGCATGTTTGATTTTAAGCCTGTGCTTTACCTAAAGAAAATATCCCTAAAAGTTCATAGAAAGAAATATCAGCAGTTGTCCATGAATTCAATTGAAATGGTTCAGTAACAGCATTGGTCACAAGAGACTACCAATTTGGGGAATGAATAACAAAATCATTTACTTTTATGGTTAGATGGTAATGGGTTTAGATGACAATTTTAGCCAATGCATCAATAGCCTATTTTGGGCAAGGTTGTTGATAGACCAAGAGATACGGTTTTGTGATTCTGGTTTGTAATGCAGTGAGAACCTATACCACACAGAAGAGAGCTATCAGTAAGGACTTAGGAAACCTCATGAATTTATGTGTGAATTATAATGGAATCCACAAAAAAAGATAACATCTTCAAGATAGAAAAAAAATGAACTCAAGAAGATCCAGTTTTACACATACATGCTTTCTCTCTCAAGGAAAATATAATATCTTGTTAAGCTGTAAGGTTAGTTCAGATAAGCTCCAATATATTGCTTTTCGTACCAGGATGCAAAGATCTTTTTATGTTCTTAAGATAAAGAAATATAAGGACTCAAAGTTGATTTTAATATATCATTTTTAATAGAATTTTCTACCCTCAAGAATTAGAGATCTTCATACCACTGTTAGAGCAGATGATTCAGAATGTTATTCTATGAAAATCAACTTTTATACCACATTCTTTAATTGTGTGATTATCAATTTTTATTGTACTGCATGGGCTTAAAATTCATTTTCAAAACCTTATGAACCAAATGAAGGTGCATTCTTTCCTTGTTTTGACAAAATATTTATAAATAGAATGTAAGCATCTTAAAACATCATAGTTTCTAATTCCATGTGTGTAGAAATGAGTCACCAGGGATTTGACCCAGTGATGTATAAACAATGCAGGGATAAATTTAAATGTAAAATTCTGAAAGTAAAAGCAAGCCAAGGGCCTTTTTTGTTTAACGTATCTGTATTTCCTCAAGATTACATTTGTCAGCTTTCTAGTAAAACCTGAAGAAAAGCAGGTGAAATTTGCAGCTTGTCTGTTCTTGGTTAATTGGGGACCAGGAACTAAACAGATGACTAAGTGTCTCTCTTCTTGGGTATTTGGGAAATAAGGAAATTGAACTGACAAATACCTCAACTTACATCTGAACATATCAATAGGACATACACATGAATTCCATTGTATTCATCACTCTGTTACTTTGTGTTTTGCCTTTATACAGGTAATATTTTAATATAATACTAAGAGAAAATTAGCATTTCATGAACACCATCTTTGTGACAGATATTATTTCAAGTACTCTAAATATATCGATTGATTTAAATATAGTGTTATTTTTTCTGTTTTGAAGAAAAGAAATCTGTAACACAGAAGGCTCAAATGAAATGTCTAAATTTGAACAGATAATATGTGGGAGAATTGAGATTCAAACCCAGCACAATGGTGATGCTGGAACACACACACACACACACACACACACACACACACACTAAGAATTTTATACACACATATATAATTTAACTGTGTATGTTTTGCATATGTATCCCAACGCATGTTTTTTGTTTACTTATTGAACTGTGTGTGTGTGTGTGTGTGTGTGTGTGTGTGTGTGTACATTTCTTTGCAACGGTAGACTGTCACATAAGATCGGTTTCTTCGGAGAAAGAGAACCAGTAAATATGTGTGTGTGTGTGTGTGTTCGTGTGTGTATAAAATTTTTCTCTATATAGGAATTGGCTTATAGGGTTGTAAGACAGGCAGGTCCAAAATTTGTAGAGTAGATTAGCCGGCTGGAAACTCAAGTCTGCTGCTGCAGACTCGAGAATTTCTTCTTCCTCAGAAAAACCACAGTTTCGTTCTTCAGGCCTTACAAATGATCTAATGAGATTCACCCAGATTATCAAAAATAATTTCTTTTACTTAAAGTCAACGGATTATAAATGTTTACCAAATCTACAAAATACCTTTACAGCAACACCCAAATTAGTGTTTGATTGATTATCTGGGTACTATAGCCTAGACAAACTAACACATAAAATTAACAAACATAATCGGCAATAGTACAAGTAAAGGAGAATGCGAAGAGCTGGAAATTGCAGATCCGGAGCAGAGGTAGACAGTATAATATGGCAAGACTCAGGCATTAAGGAGACTACTCTTTCATAAGTCACATTGAAGTTTTGTTTTGACTAGGATTTTAAGTTCCATTTTAATCAAGTTTGGGGGGATTTCTGATGTAACATGTTACAAATGAAGAACATAGCAAAAAGAGTGCAGAGACCACCATTTTCAGGAAACGACCAGCGTGAGCATTAACTGACACTCAAATGACATGACAGGTGTTAGTAGTAATGAAAATATCCACACATACTCCTTCATTTTCTTTGTGATGAAATCTCACCAAACTGTAAATCTCCGAAAATGAAGATCACCTCAGAATGAAGGGAAAACCGTAAGGACAAGATGACAAAAAATAAGGATAAAGAAGGTAAGAAACCCTAATGGGGGGAGAAATAAAAAACCAAAAAGTGGGAAAATAGGAGCAAAGTAATAAACAATGAGTCAATAATGAAGGAGAAAACAGACGAGAAAAATAAAGTTAAATGCCTCTATTAACAAATAGAGATACATAAAAATGACAGATTTTTTTCGAAGAGAAAATGATCATCATAAATCTTAGTACATTTCTTGAAGTAGCAAATCAGCTAAAATGTTTAGAATTGAATGTATATATTAGAGAGGGAAGTAAGGACTCTGCAATTATGTTATTAACTTGATCGATACCCATAACCAGACAATTTAGCACCACCTTCACCTCCAATTCACCTTAGTGCTTATAATCTCCTATTGATTGTCAGCTAATCAAATAATTACAATAGCTTCACTTTTCTCTCCATTAAGTTACCATGATCTCAGTGCCAACCTTGACTTATTTAAGATGGATAAAAGCTGTATTAACAAAATGTATTAGGTAGAGTATGATCACTTTGAAAATTTAGATGATATTTGATTATTTAAATAGAATTATAATGACTAAGCGTTACTATGATCAATGAAATGTTAAAAATAGCCTTATTTACTGTATCAAAGTCTACTCACATTAGGACATTTCTGTAGAAATGAATAAAATAAAACTATTGTTCAATCTCAATTATTAGCAATAACAGTTAAAAGATTATAAATTACCAAATGTGCTATCCCATTTAAATAGGGTGCAGTTTACAATACACACTGTTGGTTGAAATGTAAATTGGTAGAGTGTAAGCGTATAAGCAAGCATCTGTGTGTGAGCATTCCCTTTTCTCTGCCTCCTCACCAGCATCAGTTGTTTTTTGTCATTTTAATAACAGCCATTCTGACTGGGTTAAGATGACATTTCACAGTGGTTTGGATTTTCATTTACCTGATGATTAGTGATGTTGAAGATTTTTCCATATACCTGTTGCATATCTTTTTTGAGACATGTCTAGTCATGTCCTTGACTGACTTTTTAATGAAATTATTTGCTTTTTTGTTTGTGTTTTTCTTCTTACTGTTGAGTTATTTGAGTTCCTTGTTTATTCTGGATATTATGCCCTTGTTGGATGAATAGTTTGAAGATATTTTATTCCAATTAACAGATTGTCCCATCACTCTGTTGTTTGTTTCCTTTGTTGAGCAGAAGGTTTTCAGTTTAATATAGTCCCATTTTCTTGTTTTTAAGTCTTTGATTACATCTGGAGTTGATTTTTTTTTTTTTTTGCCTATTCCATTCTCACAAAGAGTGCATAAGGGTTCCAGTTTCCCCACATCCTCACCAACACTTGCTGTTTTGTTCTTTTGATAATACATCATCTTAACTGTGTGTGAGACAGTTCTGTTGATGAGCTTGGACTGATCTTCTTCTGCTGCTTTCTCTCGGTAATTTTCAAGAATTACAGTAGAATGTGCTAGAAATGCAGCCTTGAGATAGGGAAGGACTTGCTAGAACAGGATGTCCTTTTTTTTTTTTTTTTTTTTTTTTGGGATGGAGTCTCGCTCTGTTGCCCAGGCTGAAGTGCAGTGGCGTGATCTCGGCTCACTGAAAACTCTGCCTCCCAGGTTCACGCCATTCTCCTGCCTCAGCCTCCCGAGTAGCTGGGACTACAGGCGCCCGCCACCAAGCCTGGCTAATTGTTTGTATTTTTAGTAGAGATGGGGTTTCACCGTGTTAGTCAGGATGGTCTCGATCTCCTGACCTCGTGATCCACCTGCCTCGGCATCCCAAAGTGCTGGGATTACAGGCGTGAGCCACCATGCCAGGCCTCAGGATGTCCTTTAATGATTGAGCACAGCATGTCATGTTTCTCCAAGGTCATATAATCCAGGCCAGGCTGCTGTCGAGAGCCCTTCAGCTGTGGTGCAAGTGGAGCACACACAATTGGAACTTCATCTGCCCTGGGCAGCTTCCCTGAGCCTGGGGGACTAGTTCCCAATGAATCTTAGGCTTCTGTTGTCCCTTATTATCTCTAAATAATAAATCAACTTCATGTAACTTGTTGTATGTAAGTGCAACAAGTTCTGTCTCATTAGACTTAGACAAGTTTGTAACCAGTGTGTAGTAATGAACCTGCTTCACAGCAGGAGGTGAAACTGCGGTTTCACTTTGCATTTCCCTAATGATTACTGATGTTGAGCATCTTTTACATACCTGTTGGCCATTTGTATGTCTTCTTTGTAGAAATGTCTATTAAATAGATTTTTTTTTATTGAGTTGTAGGAGTTTCTTATGTATTTTGAATATTAACATCTCAGATAAGTGATTTGAAAATATTTTTCCCATTTCATAGGTTCCTATTTCATTCTTTTAATGGCTTAATGCTAATTCTAAATAATGTCTAATTTCCAGTATACATTTTTATTCAAAACATAAATATGTTGAATTATGTTTTTTAAAAGTCTTTAACTTATTTTGGTATGGTTATATTTTTGTAAATTTTTAATTTTAATTAGATTTTAATTTAATTAAAATTTATGGTAGATAAATAATTATAGTGATTATTCAAAATTTGTTTAGGTTTGCTTCATTGCTTTGCACATATGTATGGTTGGTAAATGTTCCATGTTCACAGGAGAAGAATATTTATGTTATGTTTCTTTTTTCTTTTTTTTTTTTTTTGAGACAGAGTCTCCCTCCGTCGCCCAGGCTGGAGTGCAGTGGTGCGATCTTGGCTCACTGCAAGCTCTGCCTCCTGGGTTCACACCATTCTCCTGCATCAGCCTCCCGAGTAGCCAGGACTACAGGCAACTGCCACCACACTCGGCTATTTTTTTTGTATTTTTAGGAGAGACGGGGTTTCACTGTGTTAGCCAGGATGGTCTCGATCTCCTGATCTCGTGATCTGCCCGCCTTGGCCTCCCAAAGTGCTGGGATTACAAGCATGAGCCACTGCGCCCAGCCTATGTTATGTTTCTGTATTCTACAATGTCCAAACATAATAATTTTGTTATGCACATATTTCATTTCTTTCTTTTGGCTGGATCTATCAATTACTGAAAGAGGTGAGTTAAAATATCCGCACACAATGTGGAATTTATTGATTTTCCCTTGTAGTTATTTGATTTGGCTTCATGTAATTATGGCACATTGCTTGCATTTGTAACCTTGATTCTTCACCTCTCCCTGAATCCACACCCTTTGTTTAACCTTCTAGTGCTTTCCCCTTTGACTCTAATCTTTGTCTTTAGCAAAAACATGGCATGAGCTTGAACAGTGCTTGATCAATTGTGCTTGTTTCTTGCCATCTGCTGATCACAACAAGTTCATGCCCTGGCTTGTCTTTTGCAGATATCCAGCCAAGATGATTCAAACTAGCTGGCAGCTAGCTAATGACCAGTTATATGAGTAAAACTATGTGAGCCAGAAAAACTAGATTGTCAATCCAAGCCTAGACAGTTGACCTGCAGACTCATGAGCAAATACGTTTTTTTAATACTCCTGACATTGTGTGTGCTCTATATGTGTGTGTGTTGGCATGCGTGTGTTGTTTGTCATTTAAAGATTTTATTTGCAACAGAGAAATTATACAGCATTTTAAGTTTTTAAAGGTAGACACATTCTATTATATACTTGGGGGTTAACAATATTTTATTATAAAATGACTCGCTTCCAGACAAGAAATATTTTTTTCTTTTTTCTCCTTTCTTTTAGATTGGTTATTACTCGCTAAAACTATATTACTCTCTTATACTTAACTTTCCTTCATCTCTGTGTTTTATGTGGCTCCTTTACATAATGTAATAGAGTGACTTTCATAATCAATAGAAAGTTTTATGGTTTATGCTGACTTACTTGTGCTACTTGTAAGATGAAGAAAACAGCAAATACTTGCAGAGTAAAACAGAGATTGGAAGGAAGCCTACTACTTGCAATTTAATTTTATATTTTATTCTCAAGGATACGTAAAATATCAAAATACTTTTTTTGTATTTCCTGTTTGATAGGTAAAATGGTTAATTTTAGGAGTCAGCTTTACTGGATTAAGGAATATGCCCATAGTTGGTAAAGCATTATTTCTGAGTATGTCTGTGAGAGTGTTTTTCTGAAGAGATTGCCATTTGCATTGGTGGATGAGTAAGGAAGATCTTCACTCAATGTGGGCAGGTACCATTCAATTATGTGAGGGCCCAGGTAGAAAAAAACAGGCAAAGTGAATATCCTGTCTGTTCTGGAGCTGTGACACACTTCTTCTCTTGTCCTTTGGCATCAGAACTCCAGATCTGGTCTTTGGACTCTGGGGTTTGCACCAGTGGCCCCCTAGTTTCATAAGATTTTGACCTTGGATTGAAAGCTACACAATCACCTTCCCTGGTTCTGAAGTGTTTGAACTTGAACTGAGCCACATTACCAATTCTCAGGGGTCTCTAGCTTGCAGAGGACCTATCATGGGAATCATCAGTTTCCATAATTACATGAGCCAATTTCCCTAATAAATCCTCTATCGATCTATCTATTATCTATCTATCTATCTACCTATCATCTATCTATCTATCATCTATCATCTATCTATCTATCATCTATCTATCTATCATCTGTCTATTATCTATCTGCCTATATCTATCTATCTATCTATCTATCTATCTATCATCTATCATCTATCTATCTCTAATTGGTTTTGTCTGTTTGGAGAACCCTGACTAATACAATATGTTAAAAATACAATATGTTAACACTGGACTCCCATAGAGTCTAATGTTATAGCTTCAGGACTGAATATATGTAAAGGAATTTTAAATACCTTGCCAATGAGTGGTTCAGGCCCTAGGAAGTTCTCCTGTGAACCTCTAACATGTATATTGCAATGGAATTTTCTGGATACTCACATTATATTATGTCTGCCTTGCCCCATGACCTTGAGTTAGGAGAAACATATAACAAAACCATATTACATCCACCATCACCCAAAATAAATTTAACTCCTCAGCATATCAATGATATTATGAGACTGCACAGCTTTGAAATGCACATATATGTCACCACTACTGTGTGGTAGCTTTAACCTAGAAGGAAACAGTAGTTAATCTGCAGCGTTCATAAGTAGGACTAGAAGGAATGTGAAGCAAGTGAAGGAAGAGAATGAGGGTGAAAGTCTTAGAAAACATGAAAAAACAATATGCTAAATATGGTAAGCAATAAAAATAAACCAAAAACTTTGCTGATGTAACATATTACAGATACCAAAAAAAAGATCTCTTATAAAAAGTGATATATGAAGTCTATGGTACATGAATTCTGTGTCTTTTCATCTATCAAAGTCTAATTATTCTCTAGGTACAAATAGATAACTCTTGTTTCCCCAGGGCATAGGTATGTAAGCAGAGCACTACCTAAAAACAGATGAAAAATAAATAGATCTATTCAAGTGAAAAAGTTTAGCAAGTGCATCTATTATGTATGGCACCAATTATTTTATGAACTTGCTGCTTTGTATTCAATACAAAAATGACAAACGAGGACCCTAGTACATTTCTATATAGGCCTTGTCTATGTATATAAATCATATTGGAAATCTGAGAGATTCATGAGACTAGTACAGGCCAAAAGTGCTATTTTACCTGGGTAAATAAAAGGTAAGAAAACAATTTTATCCTCATGTGACTTATTTTTTTAATCTTTAAAATTATAAATAGGGATGTGAAGCCAGCTGAAGACACTTTGTTTCATGTGCTTTCAGAAATTTATGTAAGTTAATCTTTACGCGCGCACACACACACACACACACACACACACACACACACAGAATTTGGTATCTGTATGAAACGACAGAGCCTCAGAAAAGATGATTGTACAAAACCATATGATAAAAATATACTGCTGAAATATAAGAGCATTTCCGCTGGATTATAAAACACATTTATCTTACCATGTTGTATCATTAAAATGGAAATTTTAGATTAGGTTATAGCATATGGCATTACAAAGGATGGGGCTTTCAAAATAAAATACACTTGAAGAAGTATAAAAATTATTTTATCATGACACTTTCTTAACATATTTCAATATTCAGGCATTATTCTAAGATTTAAATAATACTATACTAAAGCTTACAAGTTTGTATTTTTCACCTTATCTTTTATAATTAATTAACCTTAATGTACATGTAATTTATTTACATTATGTTGACTAACAGTCTAGCTCACTGTCAGAAAGAAGTCAAATTGTTGTGTATTAGGAGTTAATTTTTATAAATGATATTTTTATTTGTATCCAAAATGTCTTGCACTTAACAGTGTTTTTTAAAATTTTTTTGCTATAGATATAAAATGATATGAAAATACTACATATTTCAAAAATAGGGTCCTGATAAACTAAGAGAATGTGGTGTTCTATATGTAGTAATTGTCAGGTTATTTTACTTTTAAATTTGTAAAAAATTATTAACAATATGAGATATTGTTTATGTTTATAACATATAGAGAGGGAGCAAGAAAGAATGCAGTATATCAATTAATTGTTTATATATAGTAAAATAATATGTGAAATAGATTAGTGTGTTCAATCATACTCATGTTATTCATAATACATAAGTCCATTTCCTCCAGTACATTTAAAATAAAACCAGTTTTCTGGTCTATCATTCCTCATTCTGGTGCTTTGCCTTGCCTCTTGCTGCCCCATCTCCCCATATTTAAAGTGAATTTTAACTTCAACATGTATTTTCTGTACAAGGCGCTTAGAGTTTCCTGAATGACACTTCTTGTTTTCATAGAAAGGTCAATTTTTCCATTAGCTGGTATATTTGCAAATTGGGAACTGAAGAGCAAAATTATCACTCATGGCCATTACTTGATTATACAATCGGTGGTGTAAATATGCACCGGGGCCATAATTGTCTGGAAAATTTTGTATTTAATATCCTAGTAAACATCAATGTGACATTATGAGAAATGTGGGAATTTAGTTGTACTTCCTGTCACTTTCATGTATCAATATAGTTACAACTCCAAAATGACAGGTACCTGTACATGACTTTTACTTGCACTCCTTGCACATAAGTTCAATTTCACAACCTATTTTACCTTTTAGTTTATGTTTTTATATTTTATTTATATCATTTTAACCATAGTTAAAGGTGTTAGTTACTGAGTACAAGTTTTGGAAAAGGTTGAGAAATTTTCAATACTTTTTTTGCAGGATTTTTTTCAATTAAAGAAACAGTCCTGTGATTTATGGGGGCACTGTTACTTTTAATGAACTCGGGGCCTATAAAGGTTTTAATAGAGGGATGAATAAGAAGCAGTGAAGGTGAATTGACAGCCCCGCCTAGAAGAGAAAACCAGAGAGTTTCTTGGTAAAGAACAATAAAGTCAAGGGAAGGAAGCAAGTGTGGGTGGCTGCAGACCTCTTGAGTTATTTTTTTTCCTTTGAGGTGCAGCATTTAGGGTAGCTATCGCTCTAGGTTCTGCCTGCTACAGCAGGTGTTTCTTTCCAATAAACAATTGGTTTATGCACAACTCTTTTCCCCTAATCACAGTAGTCAGTTTCTTCCTCCAGTTCCTCTCTGGCACACTATTTTTATTAAGAGCACCAGTGAGAAGCCAGTATGTGATCCGAATTCTCAACCAGAGAGCTAAACAAAGGTAGTTCTTCAGAGCTTTCTAATATGCAGTGGGACTATGCTTTTTAAAAATACCACTTTCTTTTCAGTCAACACTTGGGGACAACCTACTATACTTTCCAGCATGATTGGTATATCTCTCTGCTGTTAGAGAGAAATAACCTCTAGATACCTTTTCCATTTCAGCGGAGATAACGATGCACTGAAATAGCTCTCGGGTGTACCTGAAACCATGACATTGCAAGGGAGTTTATATTTTAAAGCAAAGAAGTTACATTTCAGTAGATGTTAGTGTCTAATAAATATGCAGTGCACTGAGAGACTTCCTAGAAAGACAGAGAGTTGGTACACATTTCGCAAATTGTTTGACAGACATTAAAAGTTACATAAATCACAATAAAATAGACACGAAAACTTCATCTACAGTAAAACTAGACAAGTTCCCATCATCATCCCACACATTCTGAAATGGCAACCTGATTCAATGAAATTTAGATGAAGCTGAAAAATGATACAACCAGCTAATACTCCATTTTCTGGCAAGTGAATGTAGTGCAATTGTAGGACTATATACAGTTTTTCTTAACAGTAATATTTCTTATCCTGAAGGTGTAAGAGCTGAAGCCCTGGATAGAATATAGAGAGCAAAATGAGCAAACTATTTAGAGATGAGACTTGCAAGTCGGCCTGGAGTAGAATTCCATCATTGAAAGCAGTGATTCTCAGATTTTAGTGTGCATAAGAATTACTAAGAAAGCTTGTTAAAAACAGATTACTGGATCCCCTTCCCAGAATTTCTAATTTGATAAATCAGTGTTGCTTGAGAATTTGTCTTTAAACAGTTCTTGAGTGATACAGAAGCTGCAGGTCTGAGACTACACTTTGAGGTATAAATGACTTTTTAAAATGTTTTTAATGTGTCTTTGACGTAACTTTCCAAAGAGAAAGCAAATTGTTTGTAGACATGGAAACAAGCTGCCTCTAATAGCTGTGGGATGTGGGTGGGGAAAGACTTGGGAATGGCACACAGAAAAAGCTACATTGCTTTCTCAAAACCAGAATCTAGTATCATGCTGTGATGGCTTCGTGCTGTGTGACCTTGGCCAGGCTACATTTCCTGTCCAAAAATTCCCTATTCAGCTTCCACCATAGGGTGGGCTATTTAAAAAAATATGTATTGACACAATCATTCTATAATTTAACCTAAATGTTTTCAAATATAATCAATTTAATTATTAGATTATAAATTTTAAGGGCATGAAAATCCACAAAAAATCATAATTCTTTATCCAAAACTATGTAGTAAACTTTTATGCTTTTAGAGTAGTCAATGTAAGGAAGGAATCACCAAAGTGAAACTAACCCAGTACTCCCATAGGTAGTTTTTTGGATAAATACAGAAATTGACTCATCTGGTTTTAAAGCTTGAAACTTACAGTTATTTTATCTGAGTTCCTTCCTCAGAAAACCAGACCTCTCAAAAAGTATCAAACAACTGAAACTCACCAGATCATCCCATCCAGACAATGACATGCCAGTCCCCTTGTTCATCATGATTGCTTCCTTAGGCCTCCCTAGTTCCTGTTTTGTTACACATAGTTACATTTCTTCCCCGATATACAAACCCCTAATTTTAGTTGGTCAGGGAGATGAATTTGAGACTGATCTCCCATTTCCTTGGCTGCACACCATTAAAGCCTCCTTTCTTGGCCATAATCCATAATTGTCTCAGAGATTGGCTTTCTATGATTGGCTTTGTGTGAGCAGGACCTAGATTGAACCTCTTGTGTTTTGGTAACAAAAGGGAGAAGAAAAAATAAAATAGAAAAAATTACTATAATTTTCTCATACATTCTGCTAGGTAGAATATAAAAAACATAAAAGTGGGTCTTAATAAAAAGCTTACTTTGAAGACTAGAAAGAGTTAAAGTCTAATAATTTCAAGTCAGTAAACAAGCCTTCTGTTATTAGTGTTGTACACCAATAGACAATTAATGTTGAAGAATCTGGGGATGAAGTTTTAAGGGTATTGAAGCCAATTATAAAGATATTGCAATAATCTAACCTTGATCAACTGAGGTCATTAAAGGAAACAAAGTGAGACAAAAGAAAATGAAACTTTATCGTAACATTGGAGTAGAAAGTTTTAATCACATTTTGTATTGATTTTACAGAAAAAAAGATTGGATTTCAAAGTTGAGTTGTCATCAATTCATGCAATGCAGAAGTAAATACATTTTATAATGTATTTATAACTTACAAAAGTCTTTAAGAATTCTTATTTTGTGAAAGTGGCAGGGCAAATAAGCTTGTCTTTAGTTAACACAATGCCTCATTCTTTTTCCTTGACGTTGGCCTCCTCTTTAACATTAAAAAGCAAAAGAAGTCACAGGAAGATTTTAAAACTACATCAATTCAGTACGGTGTTATACAGTTTTTCTGAGGGGTCTCAGCTAATTCAGTTAACACCCTTTTTTTTTTTTTAATCTTGTCCCTTTTCTTTCTTTGTCAAAAGGGTTCCTTCTGCTTTCCACTGACATTGTGTATTAGTAATTTACTTAGACTAAGTGAGAAAATTAAAACCTTAGGTTGCATCTGCAAAACAAAGTTTAATTTGACATGAGTTTATTTATCCTACACACACACACACACACACACACACAGACTTATCTAAATGGCATGAAGTAAAAAAACAAAACACACACACACACATTTGGTTTCTATTGGGAGCCATCACTTAAGGGATCACATTACACTAGAATCAGAGAAGAAGTGGTAGAAAAATTTGGGGTAGGTTAATAACAAAATACATTGATGTTTCAGACAAAGTACAGGTGACAGAAGATGAAGGTAGGATAAACAATAAGATTGGGCAGGGTGCAGTGGCTCACTCCTGTAATCCCAGCACATGGGGAGAACAAGGCAGGAGGATTGCTTGTGGCCAGAAGTTCAAGACCACCCCTGAAAACATAGTGAAGCTCTACCAAAACAAAAAGGCAATTAACAAATTAGCCGAGTATGGTGCTATATGCCTGTATCTGCAGCTACTCAGAAGCTGGGGTTGGAAGATGCTTTTGTGTCCGGAATTGGTGCGTTCTTGGTCTCCCTAACTTCAAGAATGAAGCCACGGACTCTCACGGTGAGTGTTACACTTCTTAAAGATCGTGTGTCCGGAGTTTGCTCCTTCTGATGTTTGGATGTGTCCAGAGTTTCTTCCTTCTGGTGGGTTCATGGTCTCGCTGACTTCAGGAGTGAAGCTGCAGACGTTCACAGTGAGTGTTACAGCTCATAAAGGCCTCTTGGACCCAAAGAGTCAGCAGCAGCAAGATTTATTACAAAGACCAAAACAATGAAGCTTCCACACCGTGGAAGCACACCCCAGCAGGTTGCCACTGCTGGTTCAGGTGGCCTGCTTTTATTCCCTTATTTGGCCCAACCCACATTCTGCTGATTGGTCCATTTTACAGAGCGCTGATTGGTCCGTTTTACAGAGAGCTGATTGGTCCATTTTACAGAGAGCTGATTGGTGCCTTTACAATCCTTTAGCTAGACACAGAGCACTAACTGGTACATTTACAATCCTTTAGCTAAACAGAAAAGTTCTCCATGTCCCTACCTTACCCAGAAGCCCAGCTGGTGTCACCTCTCACTTTGAGCCCAGCAGTTTGAGGTTATAATGAGCTATGATTGTGAAAAGGGAGAGTTCCCTGACCACCGCCCCCCCCCCCCCCGCCACACACACACACACGATGTGTGATAGGAGTGTGGCTCCTCTTTTAGGTCACCACTGCTACTCAAATCCATTACAGGCATGTGTTACAGTGACTCCTTTAGTTGCTGATGGCTTAAGTGTTCAATGGACCCTCTGCCTTCTTGCAAGGGCAGGGGGCCAGTGTGATTGCTTTCTGTATCCTGAGATCTTGTCCAGCATTGCAGAAGAATTGGGTCACGTGTACTTGAAGGATGGCATACGAAAGGGTTTTATTGAGTGGTGAAGGTGGCTGTCAGAAGGATGGATGGCAGCTGGGAAGGGGACAGAGTGGGGAGATAATCTTCCCCTGGAGTTTGGTCAGTGGACAATTCTCCAACTGTCCCCAGCTGAACTCCTCCTGACGCTTCTTCTCTTCCCTCCTTCTCTGCCTCTCTTCTGCTCTTCTGTTCATCTGCTAGTATCCTCTCGTCTCCTCTTGTCTCCTTCTGGAGCTGGGGGTTTGGGGTTTATATGGGTACAGGATAGGGGGCTTGGCAGGCCAGAAGGCAACTTTTGGGCACGAAAACAGGAATGGCTGTTCCCATTTAGGTCGACGGGTTTCTATGGTTTGCAGGCTTGTTAGGGGGGCCTCTGTGGGGGAACTGCCCTCTTTTACCCAGTGTTTCCCTGTCTCCTGTTCATATTAATTGCACCACTGCACTCCGACAGAGTGAGACCCTGTCTCAAAAAAAAAAAAAAAGAAAAAAAGAATAAGATTGATTATGGTTCTATACACTTTATTTTTTTAAGAATATAAATACCAAATAGAGTACTATACAGTTTGAAAATACAAACATTTGCCAAGAACAACTTTATTGCTATTGATTTAAATATACATACAGATACATACACTAATTATGTAATCTTAGGAGATGCTTTATGTTCCACTAATTCTATTATTTTGGCAACGATCTCTGACACAATAATACAAAAACGAACAGAAAGATCAAATTCGTGATCTTTAACATTTTCAGACAATATATGCAGCTGATGTACCTATTATTCCTTTGACCAAAAACTCATTGGTGAATTAAGAAATAGCCTTATGGGAGTGTTTGTTTTCACATTTGTAAGAGTTTGTTTATAATTTTTAAATCCTTATCTATCACATTGCAAGAATTCTTTCAGGCTAGTAAGTTGGGGAGGGAGCTGGTTCTACGAAATATTTCTAGAACAGAAGAAGAAAAGGCAGATTGTTTCCATATATATTTTAGTCAACTGAAAGCCAAATCATTTATGGCCTTTCGTATTCTCATTTGCAGCTCTTCAAGTTGTACCTGAGCTCTATGAGCTTCTCTGACAACCTAAATTGCTTTGAGAACAAAGACTATTTAAAATAAAATCATACTAAGACTGATTTGACACAGTCATGTGAATATGACAGAGACATCAATAGGAATTGGTGGCTGTACTGAAAAGTTAGGTCTCACATTCAAAATAACACAAGTCGTTGAGAACAGCCTCATTTGATAGAAACTTTCTCAGAATCATAACTATATTACACATGTCCACACCTACATAGGGACTGGATAAATCTTCAGTGTTGGGTATAGCTATTTATCTTTTTTTCTGCATTGGGAATTCAAGTGAAGCCTTTGCTAAATCACTGTTAACCATGGTACTCCAAATGCTGTTATACTAGTTACATATTTGGTTGAAGAGTTTGTTGCAATCAAATCGGCATTACTGAATACAAGTATGGAGATTCTCCTGAAAAAAAAAAATACAGATGCTTGAATAGAAAAGCAAAAGAGGACATTATAGTGTTCCTTCTCCAGGAAATGGGACATTCCAGTGATGCTCATACTAAAACAATGTTATTGTTTCAACCTATGCATTTTAACTATAGTTGGAGCATTCCAAACCCTAACATATAATCACCATAAATCCAAATACACTGACAACGGCTCTCACATTCCCTTTGTCCAACTGATCTGGAGACCGATCAATTGTTTGATCGGTCTCAATCAATTGGAATATGTTTTAACAGTTTACCTACAATAGAGACTTAAGAAATGGAAAATATCACACACACACACACACACACACACACACACACATACACACTCCCACATGACAAAATTTCTTTGCTTGACTTTAGACAGTTTTCTGAACCTTCTTCTAGGTCCATCTGTGCAGTTCCTTATAAATACAATTTTAATAAGAACCTAGCTGAGTTGGTTTAGCAAAAGCCCACAATAATGAGAACTGATCACCCTCAATATCTGATCTGGTTCCTTATCTTCTACTTCCAGGTGATGCCTGCCTTCGGCAAGAATCCAGTTAGGTCTGTTTAGCCCGAATATCCCTTACCTCTGATGTTTTCTTAGTAATTCCGTATCCACTCACTCTCACACTACTCCTTGGCTATAAATCCCCACTTATCCTGGAGGTGAGCCCAATCTCTCCCCCTCACAGCAAAATCCCGTTGCAACAGCCCCAATACCTATCACAGTGGTCCTGAATAAAGTCTTTCTTACCATGCTTTAACAAGTATCATTGAATAATTTTTTGTTCATCACACACAACTCTCATAATAAATATATATTAGCCTAGACACATATCCAAGTTGGAAGAGTAGTATGTTTTTTGTTTAAAGTCAATTTTTTTCTAGCCTAATAAATTAACTGCAATTTAGAACACATTTTATGGAACAAATATCACATATGAAAGGAACTTACCTGCCTAGGGTTTTTTTTTCCTTCTTTTTATTTTCAGCAACACTGCATATATTTTGGGGATTGTCAATATTTAATTAGCCAACCGATCTCAATCACTAATCTTTTGTGTGAAAGTCTCCACATCACCATGTGAGCTATAAATATTTTTCAAGATAAATTTGGCACAATGGCTGCCTTTGATGTCCTCGCTCAACAAGTGTGCATTTGGTACCCACCATGAATCAGGCACTCTTCTAAGTATTATGCCTAATGAATTTTATGGATAGGATCCTTTCCTTTGAATCTCCATCTGATGGTAGAATTGGGAGTACAAAAAAAAAAAACATGATAAACACTTCAGTGTGTAAGGCAAAAGACACATTTATGGCCGCTCTAGAATGCGTGTCAATATAAGTGTTTTCAAAGACGAAAGCTATTAAAATCTTCTGAAGAAAAAGGAATATGTCAAATCTGATTTCTGCTTCTTTCCAACCCTGTGCTATTCACTTAGTATTTTAGCTTTGCTTTTCTCCCCAGTAAAACAGAGATAAGAATGTCTGTACTTTCTGCCTGTCCCACAGAATTGTTGTAAATATCAAGTATTTTTGTTGTTGTTGCTGTTAGTAGTGGTAGCAGTAGTAATAGAAGTAAGTAGAAGTGTCACTAATGTAACTTTGGGCAAGATCTATTTTAAATAACTAAGCCTTTTAACAAGTTAATCCACTTCTTTTTTTTTGAGAGGGAGTTTTGCTCTTGTTGCCCAGGTTGGAGTGCAATAGCGTGATCTCAGCTCACTGCAACCTCTGCCTCCCGGGTTGAAGTGAATCTCCTGCCTCAGCCTCTCTTGTATCTGGGATTACAGGCGCCTGCCACCAGGCCCAGCTAATTTTTTGTATTTTTAGTAGAGATAGGGTTTCACTATGTTGACCAGGCTGGTCTGGAACTCCTGACTTCAGGTTGACCCACCCGCCTCAGCCTCCCAAAGTGCTGGGATTACAGGCGTGAGCCACCATGCCTCCAATCCACAGATACATCAGTGAAGATGGAATGGGCCAAAGGATAAGAGAGAGAGAAGGGTAAGGAAAAATCAAACAGATATCAAAGATTGAACAGGCAAGTTCTGAATCCAATGCCAGATCAGGAGCCTGTTAGAAAATTTTCCTGTTCTACTCCATTTCCTCTACAACTAACTTATTTTCTAGTTCATCTCACTGAGATATTGTTAGTAAAAATATTTTTCACTGAGTTTTTATAATGCATGCAGTGTGCATTGGAAGGCATAAGAGTTTTCTTTAAGTGGATAGGTAGCAAAGCCAGAAATCAGAGTATAGCATTTATAAACCACTCATCATATGGGGAGCATACACCCTGGAAATCAGAAACAATTGCATTTCACCCTAACACCCTGGAAGCCAGAAACAATTGCATTTGACCCTGATAACTGAATGGATTCTGTGCACCGAAACCTTACTCTTTTAAACAAAATAATAAAAATGTGCTTCAGGGGAGGTAAATGACTCCCCAGAGAGGGGCAAAAGACGCACTCCTCTGTAAGCTTTAAAATGTTAGTTATAAGAGGGAGAGATTGCTATCCCTGTCATTTCCCCAGAAGGAAAGGCGCGGGGAGTAGAGAAGACCGGCACAACATGAGTTCAGGGAACATTTTCATTTCGGTGAGCATCTGCTGACAGGTAGTAAATCCAGTGGTAACTGTCATGTAGTGTGGGCGCCTTTCTTTCTAGTAAGCATGGTGAGAGCACCTTATACCTGCTGGCATAATGGCTCTTGTTGTATTTGAGCTTAATGGGAGTTTAAAAAACTATAAGAGAGGCTGGGCGCGGTGGCTCACACCTGTAATCCCAGCACTCTGGGAGGCCAAGACAGGAGAATGGCATGAACTCGGGAGACGGAGCTTGCAGTGAGCCGAGCGAATCTCCAGCCTGGGTGACAGAGCGAGACTCCGTCTCAAAAAACAAAAACAAAAACAAAAACTGTAAGAGAAACTAAAAGAAAAATATTGGCTGTATTGAAAAAGAAAAGCTCTTTTTAACAAAACTATATTATTTTGATGCCTATCTCACCCTTATGATTTTATATTTTCACAATTTTGCATAGTGTATTTTATAAATATTCTGAAATTTCTTGGTCTGGATTTAGATGGATACTCTATATGTGTACTGTTATTTTCAAAAGGGAGAATGGAAGAGTTTAAGCAGCAGTAGAGACAATAATGATGTGGCTTTGGCTGCCAAGGACTTGATGGACAAGTATTGCTTAGAGACAAATGTAATTGCTTATTTCAACCTGTATGTACAAAAGGAGGTCATAGATGTTTTAGATTTACAGTTCGATTGAGGCTATTTCTGAAGAACAAAATAACTACTTCTCTCTTGAATACGCTTATCATGTTTGTTTCTTAAACAAAATTTTGAATTCATAAAACACGTATTTAATATAATGAGATATATTGAAGCAATAAGTTATGTTAAATATAGTGAATTAATGTTAAAAGATTGATGAGAATGATTAATTACAAATATAAATATGTGTTGTCAGGACAGTTACAAAGTAATCTAACTATACAATAAGAGCAATGAGACTTGGTACTGGATTATGCAATTTCCTATAACCAGGAACTGCCCCAAATTTATTTACCACAAGTCCTCTTGGATCTCATCAAATGACATCATTCCAATATGTACAATATTATTACACGGTTATGCTCTGTCAAGGACTGTTCTAACTGCAATTTGATCCTGAGACACCTCTGAGGAAATCTCTCTATCTCAATTCCAACAAAACATAATTTTCCCCTTCTGGTAAAGGTAGTTCAAGTTTATGGATTCTAGCAATTGAAATATGTGACTTCGAAAAACTCGGAATAACTAAGGGTTGTCAAGGTCACAAAGTGTTTTATCAGAGGAAATTGCAGGTATACTACAGAGATTTGCTGTCAGGGTTAATTTTTCTCACTGAATAGCCACAAAAATTATTTAAATATTTTACTTTGTAATTACAGTGCTGCACAGTATCATTCAAAACTCACCGCTGGCTCTATTTTTGGACATTTTCCAAAGCTTGAATAGCATCATCAATAAATAACACTTGTTAACTGATCGCACACTGTCAGGTCATGTGTCTGAATAATTTGCTGTGTAATTTTCTCACATTAGTCAAATTAAAATGTGGAAATGCATATGCTTTTCTAGCCAGTTAACTTGATGATAGGTGATACGTTAAAATTAATTATCTGCCATGTCATATTATTCTAAATTTGTATGAGTTTCTCATTTGACCCAAAGATTTGCAAACATTGTGTAAATATAGGACACTGACTAATTTTTCCACACATGTTCATATCTATTAAATGGAAAGTAATGTCTTCCAAATCTTATACAAATTTGGTTGCATATTAGTTGTGGGGACTTGAGGTAGGTCAGGTATAAAGACAACTAGATCCAAGCAATACAGATATGACCCAGGGTTTACTGGGGACATGGACTAGAAGAGCAGCAGCAGAATGGACACTGTCTCCCAAACACTGATTGTTCTACAGCCTAGGCTGGATATAGATGTTCTGTGTGCACCACAGAGATGCTTGCCTCAACCAACAAGCTGAACATGCAAAGAAAAAGCTACTCCATATGTCATCCCTGCCTCTCCACCAGGTTTTTGTGTCTTCGGGTTAGCCTAAGAGGAAAAAGAACACTTAGTTTCCGTAAGCAACAAGAAATACATCAAAGGAACAGTCTTGCAAGCCAAGAATGCTGACATCAAATAACTTTCTGCCCCTCTGCAGACTAATCAGTCATGATGAGCCAGCTTTGAGCAAAACAACAGGAAGGGGAAGGAAGTGAGCCTCCAGGCCGCCCAAATTGGTTCCTCATCAGCCCACCCTTTGGTGCTTGGGATATCATTAAATATAAGCTTCCCAATTAGTTCCGATTGATGCTACATCTTAATGGGTTCCACAGTACTGTCTGAGAATAGTGTCGTTTTCTAAGTGTAGTCTGGTATGCTTGATAGCCAGGAACACCATTTGAACAATATTAAAGAGACCACAAAAAAAACTGGATTAGATGCAAAAGGATTGATCCAACTTTCTGAGGAATTTGCCTTATGAGTCATCACTAAGATTGCTTGTTATGAAATATTTGGAGAAAAAGAGAGAATTATTTACTCTCAACCCACTCCCCTGTCATTTCCCAGGTTTGAGCAAGTATATGCCCACAGGAACTTAAGTCTGTCATAACCACCTGAGAATGAGGCAGTTGATTGATCAGTTTTCTGAAGTGATAATTTCTTTGTTTAGTTGTCGGCATCATCCTAAGTGACCTCTGGGGGCAGAGGAGGGTGGTCTGAAAACCAGCTGAAACACAAGTTTACAGTTGCTCCAGGTACCCTTGATAGGAGCATACGATCTGTCTATCCATCCCCTTAGATCAAAACACCCACTGGATAAAACTTTTATCTATTTTCAGACATTGCAGATGACACACACACAGAAAAAAAAACAGAACTATATTATTCTGAAGAGAAATGAACTATACAATTCCTTCTCAAATAAGGAAGAGAAGGACTGTATTTGGAAAAGGAGTGGAGTATGGCAGGAGCTCAGCTGAGTCGGAGGAAGCCACACTGCCAGGTGTGGGAGTAGCCGATAAAGACAACAAGCCAAAATAAAAATCAGTCAAGCCTCCCATCGCTTATTGCCATAATATAAGCAAGCGGCTAACCTGGAGAAGTCACCATTTCCTCTGTTCTGTGTTCTCCCTAGGAATGGCACAAGAAGAAGGTCAGGAGGAATAGTTCAGGCGTGAGAATTATATCAATTCAAGTGAGAACTATAGACCTCTCGACACATAATGACTCAGCAATTCCATCCAAATCCCTGCACTGAGAGATGACCAAACTAGAATGGCTTCTATAATAGCAACATAAGGCTTTGTTCCTAGGATGACCCCGGCTCTCTCCCTACTCTACACCCTCCCCTTTCCACTTATAATGTCTGCCTGAGAAAGCTCAGTGTTGCCAAATGAATTTACTATTTGTTCCATCAAAAACCTGCTGATAAGCAGATAGGCTGTGGAAAACCATCTTGGAGCAGCTACTTCAAAAGACTGTGCTCCATTCAGGCTGCTATTACAAATACCATCGACTGTGTGGCTTTTAAGAAACATAAATGCATTTCTCACCATGCTGGAGGCTGGAAGTCTGTGATCACAGTGCCTGCCTGTTGACAGCCCTCTTCCAGGTTGCAGGCTGCTGTCTTTTCATTGTATCCTCACATGGTGAAAGGGATAAGGAGGTTTTCAGGTGTTTCCTTTATAAGGGTTGTAATCCCATTTATGAGGACTCTACCCTAATAACCTCATCAACTTCAAAGACCCCACTTCTTAACACCCTCATAGTGGGAATGAGGTCTCAACAAATAAATTTTAAAAGTACACAAATGTTCACTCCACAGGCAGCTTGCAATTATGTATCTTTTTTTTTAATCTCTTGTGATGGACGTGAAGCTAACACTCTAAACTGTTTCTTCAAGGACCTGAGCGCTATCTCTGAAATGCAAACATGCAGGGAGATAACTTGTTCTTTCACCCAGTCTCTGTGGGAGGACAGGGACTAATTCCTGTGGGCCTTTGCCTCCTTGTCACCTGTCATTACCCCTAGGTGATGAGATGGCTCACTAGAATTATCTCCAAAAAGCGAAATTAAAAACGAAACAGGGCACCAGGATGAGCAAAACACAGCTTATCTTGGGTTTCAAGTATCTTCTGAGGGAGTTACTGAAACACACTACTAATGCCTCATGATACTAGATAAAATTTATTGGGGGAACCTTCAAGAAGGGATGTAGCACAGTGCATGCTTTTCCTTATTATTCTAAAGCCTTACACTGGGCATAGTTGTTCTTTATGCAGTTTTACTGAGATCACAACAGATATAGTTCGGCTCTGTGTCCCCACCCAAATCTCATCTCGAATTGTAATCCCCATGTGTGGAGGAAGGGAGGTGGTTGAACCATGGGGCTGGTTTTCCTCATGCTGTTCTCATGATAGTGAGTGAGTTCTCATGAGATCTGATGGTTTTATAAGTGTGTGGAAGTTCCTCCTTCACTCTCCTCTCTTTCCTGCTACCATGTAAGACGTGACTGCTTCCCCTTCTGCCATGATTATAAGTTTCCTGAGTCTTCCCCAGCTGTGAGGAACTGTGAGTCAATTAAACCTCTTTTCTTTATAAATTATTCAGTCTCAGGTATGTCTTTATAGCACTGTGGAAATGTACTAATTCACCAGCTGAAAAGAGTATGTTTGGACCAGTAGGAGTGAGAATACCTCAACAAAGAGAGCAAGCTCTGTTCCCACCCTATGTTGCTATCTATAGCATAAGCCAAGAGGTCCTAGGTAACACCTGTTTTTTTCCAAGAAACCAGAAAATATATCAAGGAATTCCTAGGCTCAGGAACATATCTAGGAAATATGCATAGTGAGTATCATGTCTATTCACAGAGGGCCTAGAGAGCAGCTTTGCATGGCAGGAACACACAGATCAGCCAGAGGTGTTGTCTCTCTGCAGAACACTTACTCTAGTGGAGCCGTGTCTCTGCTCAGCTTCCGACCTGGCTAGGAAATCATATTCCAGGGCTATTGCAGTTGCTTTCTCATCATATAACTATATTTCTCCCACATTTTTCCTATAGCCAGGAAAAAAAGTCAAGGTTTAAAAAAATGACATATTTTGTTTGAGTTTTGATTTATTTTTAGTAGGTTAAAAAGAAGTTCCATATTGTACTTGACCTCAGTTGGTGTGTTTATGTAAAAAACAGGGCTCTTTCCATCTTTCTTTTATTTATTTATTTACACACTTATTTATTTATCAGTTCAAGGTCTTTTGCTCTGTGTGAGTTTACTTTGAATGGTGTTGGGGACAAATATAAATAAAACAAAGTTGTAGACATTGAGAATCTTAGAATAATGTGGGACTCAGTCCATAAGGAGGTAAGAACCACAAACAATATAGGGAAATATAGACGTAAATTAGACAATTTCAACACTATATTACAGTAGAAATGCCTAGAGAATGAAGTTGAAAACCATGAAAGAGAAGGAAGGACCTACCTGCCTGAGGGAGGAGAGGATGTCAATAAATTATTAAAAAGAAAATGTGACACTTGAAAAAAAAAATAAAGGAAGCAGGCACTTTACAGATGGATGTGTTTGGAGGTGAAATTTTAGGCTGAGGAACAGAATTAATAATGACTTGATATTAAGAGAAAACGTATCATTGGAGAGTTTAACAGGCTTCATAGAATGCCTGGAACGCAGAGTGTGCAGAGAAGAGAGGGTTAGTGATGAGTTTAATGGATACACATGACCTCCATCCTGCCTCGCTAATAAATCTATCTTTGAATTTTATGTCATGGTCAGTTGCTGGTATATTTGATGCAAAGAGAAACCAAAATAGAATTGTATTTAGAAAGAACACATGGGCAAAATATGGAGGATAGATTAAAAGAAAGTGAAATTAGCATTTGAGAGGCCAACTAGGAGCTGACTCTAGGAAACCAAATAGGTGACTCTTCCTTTGAATAGCTTTCCATTTTTATCACAAATTCACAATTTGTTACCCATTTGTAATTTTACATCTAGTCACAATTAAATTCAACTATAATAAACAGAACTCAAGAGCCAGTGTTTGGCA
The DNA here is from genome assembly GCF_009828535.3 of Hylobates moloch. Classification (NCBI taxonomy): domain Eukaryota; kingdom Metazoa; phylum Chordata; class Mammalia; order Primates; family Hylobatidae; genus Hylobates; species Hylobates moloch. Next base: position 23,497,873 of record NW_026652289.1, on the reverse strand, counting down.
GTGAGATTAAGAAATTAAAAAAACTGAAACAGAGCAACAAAAATATAAATATAGAAATAAATGGAAAGATCAGAGTTAAAAAGAGAATATGCAAAGTGGCTTGGAGTTTTAAAAATTCAAAGGGAAATTCAGTCAATGAAAATAAATTAAAGCCAAAAAGGATTATGAGCAAACGCTCTGGTTAAAGAACCCGCCCTACACACTCACCATATTTATAACATTCTTATCCTTTTATTACAGCAAACATTCAAATGAAACCATTAAAATCACTGCCACAGTTTGATTGCAAGACCTTATCAAATAATGGATTTGACAATATTTATCTTCAAAGACTCAACATTCCTTCTAAAGCCCTGAGGCCTTGAATCTCCTCTGAAGCTATAGATCATCTTCACAGATACGACTTTGATCTGATGACCATCTTTGTGAGGAAATTTTCCTTTAACTAGTGTGTGTCCTAATTAAAACAGAGGTATCTGCTGCGATTAAAAAAAAAATCGAGGCATTTCTTACTAAGGTTTCATCTGAAATATCTTCATGGTCAGTGGAAACTCAGAGATCCAGGTGCATTATACCCGCACACTAATGTTTTGGCTCCCCCTGGAGGATATTAGTACGTCACAGAAGTTACTAAGTGACAGAATCAAAGCTAGTTTCCACAAGCAATATAAAGTTGAAAAGATGAAAGATGAAAGGAAACAACAACAAAAAATAGGGGGTTCTGATTATAGGATAGAATAAATGTCGAGACCATCCTGGCTAACCCAATGAAACCCCGTCTCTACTAAAAATACAAAAATTAGCCGGGCGTGGTGGTGGGCGCCTGTAGTCCCACCTACTCGGGAGGCTGAGGCAGGAGAATGGCTGAACCGGGAGGCGGAGTTTGCAGAGAACCGAGATCGCGCCACTGCACTCCAGCCTGGGCGACAGAGCCAGACTCCGTCTCAAAAAAAAAAAAAAAAAAAAAAAAAGAGAGAAAGAAAACATAGAATAACTGGTGCTGAATTTGCCATCCCACAATAAACAACTGTAAAGCTAGACAGGGCATTTGAGACTAATGTTATTAGTCAAAAGAAAAGAGGCAACAAAAGACTGATCATTGAGGGAAGGGAAAATCGGGAGGCAAACCTCAGAATCACCCTGGCTCCTTGTCTGGTGAAAGTATCCTTAAAAGTGGCAGAGCAAGCTGCATTCTTAGCAGGGCATAGTGGTACTACTGGACCCAAGAGCAAAAATCAGAGTTCAGATCAGCAATCTTGGATCTACAGGGCAGGACACTGGAAAGGAGGTAGTGTCAAATGGTTGGTGAGGAGGAGGCAGAAATCTTCATGAGGGCTTCCTGTGATGAACTGCTTGAAAGAATGTGCAGAGCAAGAGTGCATGAAGCTTACAGTGGAGCAGTTTCAGCCAAATGTAGAACAAAGCAACAGAAATAAGAGAGGTCAAACAGTGCTAGCGGGACATCAGAGGTCTAGCTCAGGTAAAAGGGAAAGAGATCGTTAACCATCTCTCAATCTCAGGGCATCAAGTCAAAGACCATGGAAATGCTAAGAGTTTAGAGTAGAAACAATGCCCAAATAACACGTATTAAGATGAGAGACACCATTAGGTTAGAAGTAAAACAATAAGCATAAAAATCCTAGTGACTATCTTATTATTATACAAATAAACTTTATAAAAAAGAATGAGTCAAGAAATAAAGACATTTCATCATAATAATAAAGGAACAATTCATTAGAAAGACATAATTTTCTAAATATGTATACACGTAAAAACAGAACTTGAAAAATGCATGAAACAAAACTAACAGATTTAAGAAATAGACAAATTCTTAAATTTGAGAACTTAACATTCCTCTGTCAGTAATTAATAGAATAAGTAGAAAAAATACAGCATGCATGTAGGAGATCATAACAATACCATCAACCTACTTGACCTAATGAAGATTTACAGAAAGGTATGTCCAACAATTAGGACTCTACAGGCTTTACAAATACACACAGAAAAAAAAAAAAACATATTTTGGTCCGTAAAACAAGGTTCAATGCATTTCAAATTATAAAAAAATATACTGTGTTTAGCCTGACTCAAACTGTATTAAATTGAAAATCAATAAAACAAGAAACAGAAAATTCCCCAATATTTGAGAATTCTATGACACATTTCTAAGCAACCCATAGGTCAAAGCAAACATCCCCAAATTATTTTTAAAATATTATAAAAAATAAGGAAAACTCAAAATATTTAAATATATAAGATACTGCCTAAATAGTTCTTAGAAGTAAGATTGTAGATGTAAATGCCTATAATTTAAGAAGAATAAATTTTGAAAACAGTTATAGGAGCTCCTACCCAATAAGCTCAATAAGAACAAATTAAATTAAAAAGAATGGGCAGAAAATAATAAAAATAAAAACAAAAGTCAATGAAATAAAAGACATGAGAAACAAAAACAAAAATAAAGCAAAGTAAGGTAGTTTTGTCGAAGGTTTAATAAAGATGATAAACATATAGTGAGATTAATAAAGAAATATTTTAAAGAGAAAATTACCAAAATAAGAAATAAAAACCAGGATATCACTGTTGATCATTCAGATATTAAAAGGTTAAAAGAAAACTTTATAATAACTTTGATTACTTGGATGAAATTGAAATATTTCTTGAAAAACTCAACTCTACAAAATTAAAGAAAAAAATCTAGAATCTAAAATGACATATATCCGTTAAGAATATTGAGTTAATGATCAAAACCATCTCAAATATAGACAAATACATATATATTCCAAGCAGAGAGGGTTTCAAGAAGTACTTCTTTATAACATTTAACACTTGGAGTACAGTGTAGAAAACTTACTTCCCTTCAGTTTCCTGTACTTTTACTACTTTTAAATAACATTGTCTTGAGTATAGGATGGTATTATAATTTCTCTTTTAATGATAAAATGTTATAAAATTCATGAGGAGAATGTTATACTGAGTTCAACAGTGTCTCTCAGAAACCAAAAACCACAGAGTGTGATCATATTTGGAAACTTAGTCTTTGCTGATATAATTAATTTTAAGTAATAATGAGGTCATGTTGGGTTAGAATGGGCTCTAATGCGATAATTGACAATGTTCAAAAGAATCGAAAACAGAAACACAGAGACACAGACACAGGGAGAGTGCCACGTGACTATGGAGATAGAGACTGGAGTGATACACCTACATGCCAAGGAATCCCAAGGTTTGCCAGCAACCACCAGAAGAGGCAAGGAACAATAACAGAGAACACAGCACTGCTGACATATTAATTTATGGCTTCTAACCTCCTTCTCTCTGTGAGAGAATACGTTTTTGTTGTTTTATGCCACCCATTCCATGGTACTTTATTACAGCAGCCCTAAAAAACAAATACAAAGTTTTGCACAGATAGGTACGATGTGGCTGTTATAAATATCTAAAAATGTGGAAGTGGCTTTGGAATTGGAAAATGGATAGAGGATACAAAAGTTTTGAGGTGCTTGACAGAAAAAGCCTAGATTCTCATAAAGGAACTGCTGGCAGAAATATAGATGTTAAAAGTGATCTAGTGAAGACTCCAGAAGAAATGGGTACAGCTACAGAGAATGCTCTCACATCATTGAGAACGCATATATTGTCATGAACAGATTGTTGGTAAAAATATGAATGTTAAAGGTGCTTCTGGTGATGCCTTAGAAAGCAATGAGGACTGTGTTATTGGACATTGAAGGAATCCACACTAAAAAGTGGCAGGAAATGTGGCTAAATGATGTACCGTTGTTGAGTAGAAAGTAGAATTTGTAAGTGATAAACTTAGATATTTAGGTGAGATTTCCTAGCAAAGTGTGGTAGGTACAACATGGTTTCTCCTTGCTGTTTATAGTAAAATGTGAGAAGAAACAGATATGTTGAAGGAGGAACAGCCAAGCCAAAATGAGCAAGCATTTGGTGATTTGAAAAATTCTCCACTTAGACAGCATGCTCCAGAGGCAGGACCCAAGGACAACCATTTGTTAAAAAGGCTAATCATGGGACTTACGTTGCCAAGCACTATATTAACCTCTCCTAGTTGAACTGGTGTCAATTCAGAAATATTGATTCTTAAATTATTTTCCCACAAGTCTAAGTCCTTGAAGTGCTCTTCATTTTCCTTCCAATGTTTTATCTCTCTACTTTTCAGATTGGGTAAATTCTACTGATCTGTCCCCTAGTTCAATTATTATCACCACTATTATGTCCACTGTACTCTTGAGCCCTTCCATCAAGTTTTATTTCACTGTTACTATATATATATTTTTTTTTATTTCTGTAGCTTCCATTTGCTCTTTTTTATATTGTCTACCTTTTTGCTATATTTTTAAATTTGTTTCAAGAGAATGTCTAATTGTTGAAGCTTTTTTTTATTATTGCTGCTTTAAAATGCTAGACAGATAATTCTAATACTTGATGAATTTCAACACTGATGTTATGTGAATGCCTTTTCTCCAAGTTGTTATTTTCATGACTCTTGGGATGATGGGTGATTTTTTTTTTTGTTTTAAATCTTGAATATTTTGGTTGTGTTAGGAAAGTCAGGGTCCCAGTTAATATTTTATTGTAGTAGGTATTCACTCTGTTCAGGTTTACCACACAGGTTCTGGTCTACATTGTTCAGCTGTGCATCCCATGACCATTTAAATTGCGGTGGTCATTATCAGTGGTGCCTGAGAGGACAGAAGGTGTTTACCAGGCTGGGCCATGGTGGGAAAGTGAGGATCTGGCCTGGGAGAATGAAAAACACTTCCTAAGCAGGACCACTCATGTGAGCAGATCCCCTTTGTGGGTGCCTACTGGCTATTCAGTATCTCTAGGTGAGGGAGGAAAGACTTAGGCCCATAGGGACCAAAATAGTCTTTCTGTGCTCAATTTCCTGTGGTGGGACCGCTTGCCGGCAGGGGCCAGAGAGTTCTGCCCTGGCCTGGTGCTTGATTTGGTGAAATCTCACTTGCTCATGACACTAGATACCTGCTGTGTCGGTCATGAGGAGAGGAGTCGCAGGCCCTGTGCGGAAAGGTAGCACTTTTCCATTTGATTTTTGTCAGTGGGGTTTTGATCAGTCCCTCTTTCCAGTGCTACTAGATTCAGCTCATGTTGCTGACAGGACTCCTGTTTGATCTAGGTGAGTGGTGAGCCAACCAGACTATATTTTCTTGCTAACTTGGAGGCTGGGAAACATCAGCCCTGAGACACATTTTTGTGTTGGCTGAGGCTTCACGAGGCAGCCTAGTATTATGTTATTCCTCCAGTCCTGAAGTCTCTAACACTCACCTTTCTCTGTTCACAGTTCTCCATTTGTTGTCTATTGCTTGATTTCCAGGGTGTATTGCTGTACTTGGCAGGGATGAGCAGGGAGAAATGAGTCTATGCCATCTTTTCTAAAGCATAGTTTCATGTTTATATTTTTACAACATTTAAAAAGGGAACAATACCAAAACTTCACAAATTCTTTCAAAGAATTGAAGAGGAAGAACTGCTTCTTTACTCATTTTTACAAAGCCAGCGTAATTCTAATAACAACCAAAACAAATAAATCTAAAGAGAAAGAAAATTAAAAATATCCTTTAAACACAAATGGAGAAATTCTCAACAAAATACTAGCAAACCAAACTGAAAAACATATGAAAAATTTAATAAAGTCTTACTAAGAAAGTTTTATTTTGGGAATTCAATTTTCAGCATTCTAACATCAACCACTGTATTTAATACATTAGCAGAATTGAAAAAGAAAATGCAGTATTGTTTCAGTGGATGCAGAGAAGGGAAAACATCACAAAGACACAGTTTTGAAGATGAAAGGGACATAATGGGAACTATTTTAACAGTTATCTTACATGCAGCTGGTTGTCTGTTGTTTATTCAAAAATAGAATTATTGTCTTTTTAATGGAGATCTTTAAATATTTATGTATTAGAATTAATGAAACCTAGAATTCTGTTATCTAGATGCTGTTTAGGAGATTTGTAATATTAACATCATACTCTCTTAATTTCACTTTTATTTGTAAAATCTCTATAACAAGTGTTTCACTCATTAAAAGATTTTGTAACAATTGATACAAAGTGTATGCAATGTTCTTAGTACAGAAAAAAACACTTGCTCAATAGTTAATGTTGTTATTTATTTCCATTCTTAATGTCAAATTTATAGTAGGTGATTAGTTATATTTATAGAATAAATACAGGCATAAATAAATGAACAAATAATTTAATCTCAACACAATTATTCTTAGAATATTTTTAACTCAATGAAGATTTTGCAGAGATAATAACTATATACTGAGCCCAGGCATTGTGCTATGTGCTAGGGATAAAAAAGCATTTCCTGCCTTTCTTATTAAAACTTGTAAAACAGAAAACATTAATAACAAGTGATAAATGATGTGATAGAGTAGGGACATCTAAACTAGTTTGAAAGTTCCCAAAATCATTTTTGAAAGAGCTCTGAAAGGTGAAATCTGAAGTCAGGCGAGAAATCTTCTCCAAGCATTGACATTCTCCTGGTCTCTGCATGTGGAAATGCTTTGAAGCAAAAGAAGGAATAAAAAATGCAAAGAAAGGAATAGTACTTAGTTATTGATGGAGCATCTATGACAACAAAGGAGCAGCAAGGTATTTCCAAACATGTCAAGGACAAAGAAATAAATTGCAAAAATTGCCAATGATCTAATCACCCCAAAGCATTAGAAACATTACAGAAATATGGGCCACAAACATGAAGGGGGAATTCATGAATTATTATAAAATCTGTTCATTATTGAAGAAATGAAAAGCAAACTACTGATCTGGTAGTATACAGAATCTGAATATACAGTTGGCCTTTGAACAACACAGGTTTGAACTACATAGATCCTCTTCTATGTGTAGTTTTTTCCCACCTCTGCCACCCGTGATACTGCAAAGACCAACACCTCCTCTCTGTCCTCCTCCTCAGCCTACTCAATGTGAAGATGATGAGGGTGAAGACCTTTATGATAATCACTTCCATTTAATAAATAGCAAATGTTGTCTATTCCTTATGATTTTCTTAAAAAATTTTCTCTTTTTAGCTAACTTTATTATAACATCACAGTATATAATACATACAATATACACAAGATGTGTTAATTGATACTTCATGTTATTGGTAAGGCTTCCAGTCAACAGTAGGCTATTAGCAGTTAAGTTTTCAGGGAATCAAAGTTACATGTGGATTTTCAACTGTGCGGTGGGGTTGGGTTCAGTGCTTCTAACCTCTGCATTGTTTAAGGATCAGCTTTATGTATAATGTATGAAATCTCAAATTATAAAGACATGATATTTGATAATGCTAAGTGTTGGCAAGGGTACAATGAAACAGTCACTTTTTCACAGTACTGATAATAGTGTAAATTAGTACAAACCTTATATTGGACAATTTAATAATAACCATGAAAATATAAAATATGCCTAGACATTAATTCAGATCCTACTGAATATATTATAGAAATGTATTATAGAGTTATATGCATGTGAGGGTCACATCTATATAAGTCACTAGGAGATAAATAGGTAAATAATTACTATATATAATGTTTCAAAGACAACGGAATATCATATTATCGTCAGAATAAGATAAAATTATATATGCCCATGGGAAAGGATTTTGAAGATACATGATTACCTGAAAAAAAGTACATGTGTAAATATACAAACACCATATATAGATATATATATATAATCATATATATATAATATAGATATATTATCTGCTTTTGTTTGTGTGGTTATACACACACACACACTGATGAGTATATTTCTCTGTATATACAGTCATATAAAGACACAAAATAAATTTTTAGGACCGTTCACTTCTCAAGGAGTGAATCTGATATCTTTGTGGTAAACAGAAAACTTATTTTGACTTTAAAATATACCTTTTCACTATGTTTATGCTTTACTCTTTGTAAGATAAATGATTTTAACAATGAAAAAGAAGCTGAAGAAATTAGGAAATGCAAGTATACTTTTTAATAGATCTGCTAAAAATATTGATTATGACTTTCTATCTGAAATTTTATTTGACCTAATTAGAATGGCTTCTTGGAAGAATATTGAAGAATTTGATTACATTCCACCTATTACCTGGAATTAATATTCAGAAAAAGATTTCATAATATTTTGAGTCAAACAAGAAAATGAGTATAATCATGTCTCTGACTGTTCACTGGGCCTCAAGATTGTTTACTTACTGCTTAGTGATCTTGGAAAATCATGTAACTTTTATGGTTTTCAGATTGCTTGTATGTAAAATAGAAACAATAATCCACAGTACTCTAAAGTGATACAAGGTTGATTGTATAAACTACTGAATTTTAAAACTGCTTTACAAAACTGACTACGTAGTTCAACTGAGTAGAGAAAGTAAAGTTGATAGCTGGAACTCTTTATAATATTTTTTTGAGTTGTCACACTTGTCACAATTGATACTACTGATACCAATATTATCTACGGGATACAGGAATCCAAATGCATTTTTGTTGTAGGTTTATTGTGTACTTACAATGAAGAAAATAACTTTGAGCAATTTCAATGCTATGCAAAGTTGTACTAATTTTTGTAACTAAGCCAAACAATGTGCTTTAAAATTAACTTATGTAACGCTAATTAAATAACTCATACTAGTTTTTAAAAATTACGCTATTAATATTTGTGTTCAAATACAGAAAATATTTATTTTATGTGCAAGGGAACCGTAGACTTTTACTGCAGAAGGACACAGTTATTACTACATCTGCAAGATTAAAATGCCTCCTACAAAAAGACCCTTCCTTCTTTCCTCCACACTTCACTTTCATCCAGAGCACTCCTGAAGCCATAGATCTTTGCTGCCTCATTGAGCAGAACTGATTTTGAATGGCGCTTGGTCACAACCTGATCCAGACAGAGGTGACAAATTACTGCTGCATGGGCACATGTAAACATTAAGGAGGAAGAAATCAACAGTTTTGGATGGGAGGTCAACAGAAAACTACAAAGGAATGGCTGTTTTTGTCATTCTTTAAAAGAGTAATCAAAGGAATGTTATATAAATATTGCACTATTTGTTTAAAGGGATTTAAGAAAAAATAATGTCTTATTGTGAAATTCACAAACAGTACTAACTAGACAAGGGAATGTCAAACAATATTACAGACACTTTCCCTACATTTTTTTATTTTGTTTTACAGAAAGAACACAAACATAAATAAAAAGAGGATAACGTAATCTCTTATTGAGAATATCGTAAGACATTTACAGTTATTTTGAAATACCTGCCTTTGCAATCTAATTCTACAAAAGTCTACAAGCTTCAACAAGGTTGTTATGACTTTGTTTTGAGCCCTGGACTTGCTGACCTGAAACAGAACAAAGATGTAGAAATGACATTCACACCTCTTAATTGGTATCATTAAGAGAATTTTTTTTCATGCCAGAGGACAAGTGATAGACCTCCTTGAGATTACTATGCTCTTGGGAAAACGGAAACTGTCTTCTGATGGGGACACAATGCTGTAGCTATTATAAAGGTTAACCAGTTAGCATTTGCTATACAGAATACTTTAAAACAGATATTTTGCTCTGAAAGGATTCTAAGTAGTTCTGGCGACCCAGAAGGGGTAAAGAAAGAGCTGTGAGAGGTGTTAATATGGTTCATGCAATTTGAAGAGATAATAGAAATTTGAAGGAAAAATTGGGATTTCGTGTGTGTGTGTGTGTGTGTGTGTGTGTGTGTGTGTGTTTGTGTATCTGTGCATGGGAATTGGAGAGAAGTTCAATGGAACTCTTGTGATTTATCGTGATGCATGTCACAGTGGAAACTGACATCTACTGCAAACTTGTCATGAAATTAGTAAGGTGATAAATATCAGAGATCTAAAGTTTATATTTTTAGTAAGAATAATTCTTGAAGATACACTCATGTAAAAATGGCTTTATTATATCTCTGAATATCTTAACAGGTATTTAAAGGGAGTTATTCAATCTGTTTAGGAGCTATTAGATTTTTCGTGTGTGTGTGCGTGCACACATGTATGTATTTAAAACATAGAGTGAACTGGCCGGGCGCAGTGGCTCACGCCTGTAATCCCAGCACTTTGGAAGGGTGAGGTGGGTGGATGACAAGCTCAGGAGTTCGAGACCAGCCTGACCAACATGGTGAAAACCCATCTCTACTAAAACACTGGCATGGTGGCCATCCTGTAACCACTACTCAGGATGAGGCAGGAAACACTTGAACCGGAGGCACTGTGCCACTGCACTCCAGCCTGGGTGACAGAGCAAGACTGTGTCTCAAAAAAATAAAATAATAAAATAAAATAAAACAAAACATATAATAACGTAACATATATATTATGTATTTTTTATATATATATATATATAGAGAGAGAGAGAGAGCGCGAACCTCCTTACCCTTCTTCAAGCAATTATGTTGTTTCAGATGCATGTGTAGCAGCATTATCCAAAGGGTTTGCAACCATTGTGCTCCATATGTAACTGAGGAGCCTCACCTATTGCTGGCTTTTGTTCTTGCACTATACCACCACAGTGCCAGTTCAGCATAATAAAAGATATGTCCCATTTTAAGGATCAGTGGAAATCTTCAGAATTAAGACCCTCTGATTCATATTGATTTTCGTGTTCTAAAATCTCAATAACAGAGGGCACATTAAGGGCTTTCTCTGGATTTAATTTTCTTCATCTGCAAAATGAAAGCACTTTAGATACATGTTCGCTCAAGTCTCCTTCACTCTAGCCATCTATAATTGCCACTAGTCTAGAGTTTAGAATAGAGTACCTGAAATAAAATAAAATATTTACTTAATCTGTGCTTTATTCTTTCCTCTGCATCTGTAAAGGTACACAAATAAGAAGAGTTTTCCCTAAGTTTTCAATTCAACTAAATTTGATTTTTCAGAGGCCAGAAAAGAAATAATCCAACTAAAATCAAAGCATTGACGAAATTAAACTCTCAGAACGAATTGAACCAGAACCACTCTTAAACGGCAATATTGTGCTCTTTTTTGTCTTCCCAGAAGCCTGTGTTATTCAGTGTAGTCTAATGAATGATGAGAACCAAGACAAAAGAATGGCAGTGAGAATAAAGAAAATGTGACAAAATTGAAAAAAAAAATCTAATTTGGAGGTTTATTCAAATGGGTGAACGAATAATGAGTTTCATGAATTTGAAGATGAAAATATTCTGGAATAGCTATCAGATTTTTGATTTAGATAAGTCAATATATCTGGATTGGTATTAAATATGTGTTTCCTATTGAAATCCTGTAATAATAAATCATTCTCTTCTTTATTTTAAAAGCTAACAATCCACTGTGATAATGACTGAGGAGTCAGAAAGATGGAAATCAAATGTCATTTTTATTACTAAAGTAGTCCCACCATATCTGTAGGAATACATTTCAAGACCACTAGTGGATGCCTGAAATTGCAGACAGTACCAGATCCTATATGATTTGTTTTCTCCTATATATATTTATCTATAACAAAATTAAATTTATGTATTAAGCACTGTAAGAGATTAACAACATAACTAATAATTAAAATATAACAATTATAACAATATACTGTAATAAAAGTTATATGAATGTGGTCACTCTCTCAAAATATTTTCTCATACTATTTTCATGTATTTTTGGTCTACGGTTGATCATGAGTAACTGAAACCATGGAAAGCAAAACTGCACATAAGGGAGGACTGTTATATTTAAAATTCAAATTTAAATATGGGGCCAATGAGTTTGCTGATTAATATCACCCTGACTTAAACTGATCACCCAGAAATCTTGTCACAGGTCCACTGGGCAAGAAAGAGTTTCCTCTGCCTCCTGTCAAGCAAGTGCTTTACTGCACAGCAAAATAGCAGAGCAAAACACCCCTTCTCTATGGGCAAGCAAGATTCTGAAAGAAAGAAGTTCAATATTTGTTAAAATGTGCAAATACTTATGAGACATATACACATATATACACAAATTCATATATAATAGTTATAGATAAAAATATTCTAAAATATAAACACATATGTTTCTATATGTACATTTTTATTTGATTTTGTTTTCATTAAGGGTGATGTGGTTTGGATCTGTTTCTCCACTCAAATCTCATGTCAAATGGTAATCCCCAGTGTTAGGGGTGGGACCTCATAGAAGGTAATTGGATTATAGGGATGATTCCTCCATGAATGGCACCATCCCTTTGGTGCTATTCTCATGATGGAGTTCTCACAGATCTGGTTGTTTAAAAATTTGTAGTACCTCTTCTCTTTCCCTCTTCCTCCTTCTCCAGCCACATAAGACTTGCCTTCTTTTTCTTTGCTTTCTGCCATGATTGTAAGTTTCCTGAGGCCTTCCCAGAATCTGAGCAGGTGCCAGCATCATGGTTCCTATATAGCCTGCAGAATCATGAGCTAATTAAACCTCTTTTCCTTATAAATTACCCAGTCTCAGGTCTTTCTTTATAGCAATGTGAGAACAGACTAATACAAAGAGATATAGGAATTGTCATTTTATTAATTTGACATTAGTTCTCTGATATATTAGAAAGGTTCATTATAATGACTCACTTAAAATTTAACAGATATAAATATGTAAACTATATATGAATCTACAGAATTTTAAAAGGAATTTTGAATAATGATATTTTATTTTCTAACCCTAGTAAAACCTGAAAAGGGGAATTTCACTGAGTGTCATGGTATGAATGTTTGTTTCCTCCCAAAATATGTATGTTGAAAACTGATTTCCAATGTGATGCCCTTAGGAGATGGGCTTTTGGGAAGTTAGGTCATTAGGATGGAGCCCCCATGAGTGGGATCAGTGACCTTATAAAAGAGGCCTCACAGAGAGCTTCCTTGTGCTTCTGTCATGTAAGAACATGGTGAGAAGACAGCACCTATGAGACAAAAAGTGAGACCTCACCAGACATCAAATCTGTTGCCATCTTGACATTAGACTTCCCAGTCTCCAGAATGTGAAAAATAAATTTCTGTTGATTTTAAGCTACTCATTTTATGGTATTTTGTTCCAGCAGCCTGAACTGACTAAAGCATTGAATTCTATAAGTCTATAGGTATACATAAATTAGTGTATTAAGGATGTACAACATATTTTATGTGTCACATTGATAGTAAAATTGAAGGCTCTTTCTGAATAAAGTTTGCTTTAAATTTGCACTGAGTTCCAGTAAGCTCATACACTACCTATTATATTAGAAATTTGAATTTGTAGCTGAATATTTCCTAAGTTCTTTGATTGAGACTGACACTTGTGCTTTTACAAAAGATGCAAAAGAGTAAAGGATTTATCATATACAAACATCACTGCCTTGTTATTGGCCATCTTTATACGGGACTGAAATAACAAAGCTTGATGGAAAAAATATGAATCATGATATCATATATGGTTTCTTACACATATTCCAATTCAAGAGGCACAACTAAATTTCAACAAAAACTCCCTGGGTCTTCTGGGGTAATTCCCATTAATCAAGTAGATTTTAAGAAGCAAGAACCATTTGACTATAGTTTTGATTAGAAAAGTCAGCCTCCTAAGGTTGTAGTCATTAGGCATGGGAACATAAGCCTGGACAAAGGCACGAACAGAGCTGCCTTCTTAATGACTTTTCTATTTTGGTTGCTGGGTTTAAATAAATTTAGGTTTTTAATGTTTTCTGGAATTCTCCCAATATTTCATATATATATGTGTGTGTGTGTGTGTGTGTGTGCGCGCGTGTGTGTGTGTATATATATGTATAATGCGTGAATCTTTTGATTCTCATTTGCTTCACCTCATATATGATTTTATTCAGTCACTTTCCTGGCATATCCATTACTTTTCTACTTTTTCAGTCTCTTCCTCTGTGTACTCTCAGCACTTCCTAAAATGCACTTTTTACTATTTTTCTCTGTTTTACTCATGCTTCTTTTCTTTCTCACCTCTTGTTCTTAGTTAATTATAATCCCTCAAAGAGATAATTCAACAAACTAAAGCCAAAGCTAGCAGAATAAAATAAATAATACATATGCGAACAGAAGGAAATGAAATTGAGAACAAAAGAACAGTATAAAAGATCAGGATAAAAGATGGTTCTTTGAAAAGATAAACAAATTTGACAGACTGCTAGCCAGACTAAGCAAGAAAAGAAGAGTGAAGATCCACATAAAAAAAATCAGCAATGAAAAAGGAGACATTACAACTACAGAAATATGTAAGATCAGCAGAGACCACTATCAACAACCATACACTCAAAAACTAGAAAACCTAGAAGAAAACTGATAAATTCCTGAAAACATTCAACCTCCCAAGATTGAACCAGGAACAAATAGAAATGCAAATTAATACCGTAAGATATTATCTTACACTGGTCAGAATGGCTAATATTAAATAGGCAAAAAATAACAGATGTTGTCAAGGATTTGGAGAAAAGGGAATGCTTTTACACTCTTGATGGGAATGTAAACTGGTATATCCTTTATAGAAAACAGTATGAAGATTTCTCAAATAACTAAAAATAGAATAGATACAGCACTCTCACTACTGCGTATCTGCCCTCCAAAAAATGTCGCTATATTAAAAAATACCTGCACTTTTATGTTTATTGCAGAACTATTCACAATAGCAAAAGTATAGAATCAACCTCTGTCTATCAATGGATGATTGGACACAGAAAATGTTTGTAAAAGTTCATCAACAGATGACTGGATAAAGAAAATGTGTAGCAATGGAATACTACATAGCCATAACAAAAGAATGACACCTTGTCTTTTGCAGCCACATGGTTGGAACTGGAGGCCATTAACTTAAGGGAATAACTTAGAAACAGGAAGTCAAACACCACATGTTCTCACTTATAAGTGGAAGCTAAATAATGTGTACAAATAGACATCGAGTGCAAATTAATAAACATTGGAGACTCAGAAAGGTGGGAGGATAGAAGGCGATAAGGAATGAGAAACTATTTATGCATATAATGTACACTATTTGGGTGATGGTTATCCTAAAAGCCCAGACTTCACCAGTATGCAATATATCCATTTAATACAACTGTACTTATATTCCTTATACACATACAAAATTAAAAATATATATAATTCAAGTTCTAAATTCTAATATCTCTGAATATGACCTTATTTTTTTAATAGGGGGCAGACTTGTAATCCCACTACTTTGACAGGCCAGAGCAGAAGGATTACTTGAAGCCAAGAGTTCAACCCCAGCCTGGGCAGCAAAGTGAGATTCCATCTCTATTAAAAAAAAAAAAAGCAAATAGGATTTTCACAGATATAATCAAGTTATTCCTTATATATACACAGGATTAGAGTGATCCCTAATCTAATGCCTAGTGTCCTTATAAAAAGAGAAAAATTTGCACAGAGAAACTCAAAGAGGAGAAGACCATGAGAGATGGAGGTGGAGATTGTAATGATGTGACTACAAACCAACAAATACAAAGGGTTGCTGGTGATCACTAGAATCTAGGGAGAGGCAAAGAAGTTTCCTTTCTTAGAGACTTCAAAGAAAGCTTTGACTTGCCTAGACCTTGATTTCAGACTTTTCGCCTTTTAAGAGTGAAAGGATAAATTTATATTGTTTTAAGCAAGACAATTTGTGATATTTTGTCACAGCAGCCCTAGGAACTGATACACCTGCCAAAACAAACATGTTTATAAAGTTTTGAGTATTTTTTGCAATTATGTGAAATGAACTACCCTGTGAAATAGACAAAATTAATATTACTGTACTACTTCTTTTTATTTGACTTTTTTTTTTTTTTTTTTTTTTGAGACGGAGTCTCGCTCTGTCGCCCAGGCTGGAGTGCAGTGGCGCAATCTCGGCTCACTGCAAGCTCCGCCTCCCGGGTTCACGCCATTCTCCTGCCTCAGCCTCTCTGAGTAGCTGGGACTACAGGCGCCTGCCACCACGCCCGGCTAATTTTTTGTATTTTTTAGTAGAGACGGGGTTTCACCATGGTCTCGATCTCCTGACCTCGTGATCCGCCCTCCTCGGCCTCCCAAAGTGCTGGGATTACAAGCGTGAGCCACCGCGCCTGGCCTATTTGACTTTTTATAGAAGAAAATTATATCCAATCTGAGGGACATAGACATGTCCAAATATGTTGAGATGAATATTATTCCTATTTGTTAAGTTTGATATTGATAATAAGAACAATGTCAGATATGTATTTGCCAACTGAGTGCAACTTTTGCTCAATCATATGTATATATGTTTAGAGGCTATTATTCCTTATTATCCTCACTCAGTCTTTACCTAATTCCTGATGTAATGCCCAGCTTTTTTTCCATATGCTTAGCAAGACAATCACTGTTGAGGGACTCATTTTTTTCCTCTGCTTCTGCACTACATATCTAAATTGGCTAGTTTTATTTCTGCTACCAGGCTGTGGTTACACCTTTTTACATATGACTACATTTTACCTAAAATTAAAATAAATTTTAATAGAGAGTGAAAAATTTCTTCCTAATAGTGAGCTTTGTCTTCTTGCAGATTGTAAAGAATTTTAGCAAGTTATATTGGGTTTGAATTTTATTCCTTAATACAATTTATTTTCTGCTGTAATAGACACTTTGCTGTAAGGTTATTTTTGGGTCCACAAGGGAATACAGACAGAGGACTGGGTCAAGGATAGTAGTGACAGAACTTTATCAGTTATCCTGAACTTGGAGGAAGGTAGACACTAGGCGTCTCCTAATATAGCAGAATGAAAGTGGCCAGGGAAACTTCTGGATCTTGGGATGGTTTGGGCAAAGATTTTACCCCTATATGTGAGGAGTGACCTGAAGTGTTTGCTCAATGAGGTGTGACCATTAGCTCCAATACAGAATGGAAGTCCACTCTCTTCATCTGATTTTGGAGTCAAAAATTTTTTTCTACTCTAAGACCCCAAATTAACTGATCAGGTATATCTGGTTTTAGAGCTAAAATCACCTCAGCATGCTAGTTCACTGTTCTTTTTTATATTTTGAGTAATTCTGAAATTGTTGTCTTTATATCCTATAAATGAATACGCAAATGTCTAATTTTTACATTTAACTGAACATATTTATAAATCATATGAACAATGCTCCACAATTCATTCATTTTAATATTATAATTGACTATCATATTTAACATTAAATATAATATTAAATTTCTCCATACTCTGGTAATTACCTTGGCAGAAGGAAAAAAATTTAGGCAAAAATATACTCTTACAACTTTGGATATATCACCATATTCAAATGCTTTGTAGATGAGTTATGTTTAATTCTGAGGAAGATTATTTTGATGAGGAGAAAATGTCCAAATGAACTTCTCAGAATCCTAAGTTTTCTGTAATTCCATTACTTTAAATCGATAAAATATTCTGTTTACTGAAGAAAAGTTTTAATAAAAGCGGATTAGGTGTTGTGGCATACATTAAAGTAGATAAGATTAAAATATGTTTCTTCCTTTAATAACCAAAACCAATAGTGTCTGCTTCTCATGTTAGTGATCCTTCATTCAATGAGAAAGAAATATGCAGATATTTAAAATATTTAAACATTTTCTGGGCCAGGCACGGTGGCTCACGCCTGTAATCCCAGCACTTTGGGAGGCCGAGGTGGGCGGATCACGAGGTCAGGAGATCGAGACCATCCTGGCTAACATGGTGAAACCCCGTCTCTACTAAAAACACAAAAAAATTAGCCGGGTGTGGTGGCGGGTGCCTGTAGTCCTAGCTACTCGGGGGGCTGAGGCAGGAGAATAGCATGAACCCGGGAGGCGGAGCTTGCAGCAGTGAGCCAAGATCACGCCACTGTACTCCAGGCTGGGCAACAGAGTGAGACTCCGTCTCAAAAAAAAAAAAAAAATTTTCTGATTTATAATTTGGGAGATATGATGAAAAGTTACATCCAGCATTGCATACAGTAAATATCCTAAAAACGTTTTAAAAAACGTAGCCTTTAAATGCTTTGACAGATAATAGTCAGTCCTAAAATTGGTTGAATATCCTGTTCTCCACCTTCTGCATCACAATTGTGTTAACTTACGGTTTCTCGTTTTCATTTTTGGTTTTGATGTGTTTATGAATAGGAGAATGAATATTCAATATGAAGTTTATAACTTGAGCAATTATGTTCCCTAGACTCTATTTCTGATTTTTATAGTGTATGTTAAATATTTCAATTACTGAGTCAAATATGCTAAGCTTTCTCAAAGATGCTGTTAAAACATGACAACAAAAGCAAACAACAACAAAACTGAGCTATCTTGGATGTCAAGGGCATATGGCATATTTTTTATCAAGGATGAAGAATATTGTGCTTTTAAATTATTATAATACTAAACATTGCTAGTGGTGAATTTTGAGCTTTTGCAAATAGGAGAAAATATTTTTATATTTACTAGATTTAGGATATGCTACCCCAAAATATAATACTTTGGCATATTGGATATTTTAAGCTGAATAAATTTGAGAAATGGCAAGTGCAGGAAGAATTTTCCTACCTTGCACTGAAGCAGATCATAAGATCCTCATGTGAGAAATGTCCTCTTTACACCATAGGAAAGAAGTGACCTTATCTGTGAAGGTGGAAGGACACCAAAAAGAATCTGAATGAATGGGTATTGCCAAGTTTCCACTAGTTTACTACACTTAGCTCATATCCTGTTGTCTTCTTATGTTTTCCCATGACTCCGCTTTTCATCAAACTTGGTATACAAACACTCAGTTTGACAGTTCATTTTGGTCTCCATTTTTTCATCAAAGCCCCCATGTCATGTAAAATTTGTATTAAATAAATTTTAATGATTTTCTATTGATAATATGTATTTTGTTACTGGGACTTCAGCTGAGAACCTAAAAGGATAGAAAGAAAATATTTTTCCTCCTCTATAATATTTTCCAAATTTTTCTCTAATCAATTTTTCTTGACTGAAGATTGTAATTTGGTGACAAAAAGAATGGTCTTGGTAGTATATACAGCCATGTATTGCTTAATGATGGGGATGGGTTCTGAAAAATAAGTAGTTTTGGTGATTTTTTCATTGTGCAAGCGTCATAGAATGCACTTACACAACCTAGATAGTATAGCCTACTACATACCTAGGTTATAAGGCATAGCCTGTTGCTCCTGGGCTACAAACCTCAACAACATGTTATTGTAGTGAATATTGTAGGCAATTGTAACATAATGGTAAGTATTTGTGCATCTAAGTGTAGAAAAGGTACAATAAAAATACTGTATTATACTGTCATATGCCATCCATTGTTGAACTGAAACATCATCATTACATGGTATGGGATTGTATATATTTCCCAAAATAGTTATACTATATGTCATAATAAATTCTGATTATTAGTGTTTATGAAATGTAAATCTGATAAAAATATTTCCTGAGAACATACAATGTGACAGGCATGGCCCTACATATTTGGGACTTACCACTGAAGAGAAAACAAAGGTCCTGACCTTGAGGAATTCTAGAAGATGAAAGAGTCCATAAGCATACATATAAGTATGTGGCACATAGAAGGATGAAGAGAGTGATAGCGAAAGGGGTGGGGTGGTAAAGGAGAAGTTCTTTGGCCCTAGAAAGAATG
Organism: Hylobates moloch; assembly: GCF_009828535.3. Lineage (NCBI taxonomy): Eukaryota > Metazoa > Chordata > Mammalia > Primates > Hylobatidae > Hylobates > Hylobates moloch. The sequence goes on along the minus strand of NW_026652289.1, from coordinate 23,478,239 downwards.
GTTGGCATGTAGTGGGTGGTGGTGGTGGTGGTGGTTGTGAGTGTGTGTGTGTGTGTGCGCACGTGCGCACGTGTTGGGGAGAGATGGTAGAGCTCGTTGGGTGGGTAAGATTTGAATCAAGATCTGAATAAAGTTAGAAATTCAATTTTTGGAGGCAGAACAGCTGGAACAAAGCTCTTATGTAGAGAAGTTGACTATCATATCTGAGGAATAGCAAGAAGGTCACGGAGACCAAAATCGAGTGTGCAAGGATGGGATTATAACAGATAAAGTCGAAGAGGTAACAGGGTGGGCTATTGTAGAGGACTGAGGATCATAATGAGGACTTTGGCTATTTACTGTGATTGAAATAAGGAGCATTTACAAACTTTTGAACCGGTTTACATTCAAAAAATTCTCACTCTGGCTGCTACAATGGAGAATAGAGTTTAGGAGGACAAGCGTAAATAATGGAAGACATGTTAGGAAACTACTGCAGATATCAAGGTAAAAGAGTACTGTGGCTTGGGGATACGGGTCATCAGAGTTAGAAATGGTCAGAAACTAAGAACTGGGCCAGCATGATTCCCTAAGGCAGAAATTTCTTAACTCCGTATAGAGGCAGCTTTAAAGTATGAAACAGGACCCTAAAATAATTAAAGTAACACACTGAAATATTTATTAAGTAACAAATAGCTATTATTTGATTAGTGTCTGCATATTTCTATTTAAAATACTAAGTAAAAATTCCTTTTAAATAAATATAAAAATCTGTATATGTAAAACTAAAATTAAAAAATATGTATGTTGATTATCTGAACATTGAAACATAATATAAGCAAAATCATTATTCTTCATCCATTTCTATATATTGTAATCAGTTTTTAGCTATATTTTTTCTATAACGCTATGTCTCCTGTGTTTCTTAAAGCATATTTTTTAAAATATGCTTTTTTGTGTATTTTTTATTTTATTTTTCTATAATTTCCTGTAATCGGGTTTAAATAATTATTCTTATCTTCTAATAATTTTATCTTCAGTCCTGACATTCTGCATTTTTATGGTTAATACATTTAAAATCATTGCATGTAATTGATTCTACTCTCTATAACAAAACAAATTTCACTGAGAAATCATTCTGTAGAGACTTTGAGAGACCTGATAAACTAAGAGAAAATGCTGCCAGAGGATATTGCCTGTTCTACTTTTTTCATTTTACAACATTAATATTTCCATCGAAATATTGTTATATAGGCCATCTTGCCATTACTCATACTATCATTTTCCAAGAAAGTTTTGGCGATCATTAAAAAGTCAGGAAACAGCAGGTGCTGGATGTGGAGAAATAGAAACACTTTTACAGTGTTGGTGGGACTGTAAACTAGTTCAACCATTGTGGAAGTCAGTGTGGTGATTCCTTGGGGATCTAGAACTAGAAATACCATTTGACCCAGCCATCCCATTACTGGGTATATACCCAAAGGACTATAAATCATGCTGATATAAAGACACATACACACGTATGTTTATTGCAGCACTATTCACAATAGCAAAGACTTGGAACCAACCCAAATGTCCAACAACGATAGACAGGATTAAGAAAATGTGGCACATATACAGCATAGAATACTATGCAGCCATAAAAAATGATGAGTTCATGTCCTTTGTAGGGACATGGATGAAACTGGAAACCATCATTCTCAGTAAACTATCGCAAGGACAAAAAACCAAACACCGCATGTTCTCACTCATAGGTGGGAATTGAACAATGAGAACACATGGACACAGGAAGGGGAACATCACACTCCGCGGACTGTTGTGGGGTGGGGGGAGGGGGGCGGGACAGCATTAGGAGATATACCTAATGCTAAATGACGAGTTAATGGGTGCAGCAAACCAACATGGCACATGTATACATATGTAACAAACCTGCACATTGTGCACATGTACCCTAAAACTTAAAGTATAATAATAATAAAAAAAGAAAGTTTTTCAAGTTAAAGCTTATCAAATAATCTCTATCATTTGAATACATTACAAAAAAAGTATTAAAATTATTGTCAATTTTATTTTATCCCAAACAGTACATAAATTAATCCAGATAAAAAATAGAAGCTCTAGACAAAGACTCTTGCCACAAATATATTCTCTTTTAGTTTGTTTTTATAGTTCCAGTTTTCTTGTTTGCAATCCCTTTTTATAGTGACTGAATTATTCTAACAGTTTTGAAAGTGGAAATTTTGTGACACTGCAGTTAGTGAACACTTTGATTAAAGATGTACAACTAATTTAGAAAAATAAAATGAAATTTAAATTAAAGGACTCATTTGCAATAATACTCAAAACCATTAGTGGGACATTTGGGTTCATTTTAAAGTAATTCTTCAGATTTTCTAATGTCTGCTTTTTAATGAACATCAAAGAAAGAAAGCTATTTGCAATGCTGAAGACTATTTTGCAGTTAATATCAGCGTTATCAAAAAATTGTAGCTCAGTACCATGAATGTCTATTTTTTTTTAATTATATACACTTTGACAAGCACAACTTTTATTTTAATTGGCAAAATATTGATGCTTGCATGGGCACAATATAAGTTAGGTGTCCATCATCCTCGATTTTAAGTTCATTTTTCTTGCACTGATTTCTTTCTGCTTTTTTGTTTTGCTTTGTTTTTGTTTTGTTTTGTTTTGAGACAGTTTTGCTCTTGTTGCCCAGGCTGGAGTGCAGAGGCATGATCTTGGCTCACTGCAACCTCTGCCTCCCGAATTGAAGCGATTCTTCTGTCTCAGCCTCCCAAGTAGCTGGAATTACAGGCATGAGCCACCATGCCTGGCTAATTTTTGTATTTTTAGTAGAGAGAAGGTTTTACCATGTTAGTCAGGCTGGTCTCGAACTCCTGACCTCAGGTGATCCACCCACCTCTGCCTCCCAAACTGCTGGGATTACAGGCGTGAGCCACCACGCCTGGCCTCTTGCATTGATTTCTTACTCTAGTATTTGTACTATTAATTCAAGAACCAATAATTTTATCTTCAATCCTGAAATTATAAAATTGTTCACAATTTACAATAACATTCAATACGTCAGATGGTTCATCTATGATAGAATAAATTCTAAAGTTGTACGTTCACTCACTTAATTGAATTTAAAAATCTCAATCTATTATTGGAGTTTGCTTAATTGATTTCCTATTTGAAGCACCTTATAATGCTGAAAAAGTCTTCATTTTACTGTTTTTAAGTTCTTCTGCTAAAGAAGCTACCATATTTCTTCATGTGCAAGAGAGTATTAGAATTAAATAATGATAAAATTAATTTAGAAGATTTGTAATTTGATCTAAATAAAAATTCTTGCTTCACAAGATGATATGCAAACGTATCTCCATGGCTAGAATTTCTTTCTATTCTCTTTTTGGGCACAAACTTTTTAAAAATACCGTCTTTAAAGTAGAAACTGGGGATAGACATCCATTTTATTTTCTGCTTTTATGTGGTTAATAGCATTAGTATAGGGCTGGGCACAGTGGCTCACACCTGTAATCCCAGCACTTTAGGAGGCCGAGGTGGGCGGATCACGAGGTCAGGAGATCGAGACCATCCTGGCTAACACGGTGAAACCCTGTCTCTACTAAAAATACAAAAAATTAGCCAGGCGTGGTGGCAGGCGCCTGTAGTCCCAGCTACTCTGGAGGCTGAGGCAGGAGAATGGCGTGAACCCATGCTTGAAAGAGAAGTGTTAGTTACTTTACATTTGGAAAACTTTGAAAAAAGAGAGATGGATTATCACTACACAAATTTCAGATATAATACATGTTCAATTGATAAATCTCTTCATTGCACATACATCTCAATCACTGATAAAGAACATCTGGAAGAACTTGTAGTTCAACAAAACCCAGCATGACTAATTTTAACACAACTATTAGGAAGCTGATTTCATTAAAAATGAAAAAGCTTACTCAGTAGCTACATTGGAAAAGACATTGAGAAAACATGGAAAACCCTAGCATGCCCCAGGCAAAACAGTTTGCATGGTCACACCAGGAATAAAAGAAAAAAAAAAGTCAAATTTTACTATCTCTATTTAAAATAAAATTTAAAAAAAACCTGAAGTCAATGGGCTATAAGAATAAAGCTAGACCATGATTCTGTCAAAAAGTCTTTGTTGATTAACTCACTTGAGAGATAAACAATACTGAAACCAAGTAGCCTCACGTCTGTGAGTCAAAGATAGAGACGAAGATGCTTGATGTCCTCTGGCCCAGAGCATTGAGCATTTTGAATCTGTATTTTTAGTGGAGTTATAAAATAGATTTTCACGATTTCTTACACAATGGGAGGAAAAAACAAAAGACCCAGAACAAAGAATCTGATAGGCAGCAGATGTCCTGAGAAACATCCACAAGGCAGATGGCAGCGATGTGTCAATAACGAACAGACCTATGGGATAGAAACAGCATGACAAATATCATATGGAAGAATTTACTTAACTATTTCACATTTTCTTTAAAAAAAAGTCATGACTTGTGATTACCTAGATAGCATACAGATATAATAACCTTTTGATGGAGGAAGGAAGAGAGAGATAGAGACCATTGGAAGGAATACAGAAATAAAATTCTATATTGGATGCTGTACTGGTCAGCATACACATGACCAGCTTTAGAATTTGATCTATGATCTATATACAGACGAGGTAGAATTTCTTTTTTTTCGGGGGGGGGTGGGGGACAGAGTCTCACTTTGTCGCCCAGGCTGCAGTGCAGTGGCACGATCTTGGTTCACTGCAAGCTCCGCCTCCCAGATTCACACCATTCTCCTGCCTCAGCCTCCCGAGTAGCTGGGACTACAGGAGCCCCCCACCATGCCCAGCTAATTTTTTAAATATTTTTAGCAGAGATGGGGTTTCACCATGTTAGCCAGTATGGTCTTGATCTCCTGACCTCGTGATCTGCCCGCCTCTGCCTCCCAAAGTGCTAGGATTACAGGCGTGAGCCACCGCACCCGGCCAAGGTGGAATTTCTATATGTTATTCAATGTTATAAAAACTTATATTGACAAATATATTTTAAGACGAATATCCCCTTTCACTTGTTAACAAAATACACTGCGTATAAATATATGGCCCATGCCTCTACAATATAACCTCCCTTCCCCACCTTGCCCACAAAGGTAAAGAATCTCAGTATCTTCTGAATTTCATTTTTAAAATGTCAAAAGTGAGATTTAGAATGAGGAATCTATTTTTTGACTTACAAGTTCAGAAATCATCCACTAAAATAGCTTGAAAAAAATCCACCTGCTTGAAAGAATAAGCCAAATCTGTTTAAATGTTGAAAACTGATTAGATCATGAATAGCTGGGCAATAGAACTCAGTGACGAGACAAGGGAGAATGTTTAGAAGATGGATTCACCATTTATCCTTACACAGCATACATGAAACATTTTATTTGCCTTGAAACAAATATATTTGCCTTTTAAATTTTTAGTTTCACCAGTTTTCATGTAGACACATTAGAAATGTTATAATTATTTAATAATCATAAGTTCCCTTTTTAATTTTAAAACCTTTTATATATTTCAGTTATAACAACATTGCAATTATTTAATGTTTTAACTTTATCCAAAATGCCAATAACTTCACTGTATAAAACTATGAAAGAGCATGATATCCACATTGTAAATGGAACATTGGCATTTTGTATTAAAATGTCACCACACAAGTTGTATAAATACTAAATTGCTCAGGACAAAGATTAAATCTTCATTGTATTTTGGCAAGTGGCAATGATGTGATCGTTCATCGGGACTTGCTTTCTTCAAATATTAGGATTGACTACTACAGAAAATATGATGGGCTAATTTTCCAAGCCAACCACCTAAAATGTACAATTTATTGAACAGAAAACGTGACTTTTTTGCGTTTCTTCTTTAGCTATCTTCATTACCTTTATTTTAAAGAAAGCATATTAAAAGAGCAGGATGATTACATGGTTCTATGCATTGTATAACTTGTTAGAAACCTTAATTTACTGACATAGAATTAAGTTTGTGCTGTATTTACAGATAAGAACTACTAGCATAAATTTATATTTTCAATAGCTTTTAAAATTTGGCTATTTGCTTGAATAGTTTATAGGACTGGTCTACATTTCATTAGATAATAATAAAATATTTAATAACATTTATCAACAAGTCACATAATATTCTAATAAGATATTCTGAGAAGTAGTGTCATTATTATTCAAAAAATATATTTTATATGAAAATATTTCAGCTAAATATAAAATTTTATTTACATAATGATTAATATTAAAGAATAAACAGGTCTCATAACAGGAATTTCTGTCGAATAGGATTTGTCTTCCTTTGAAAGGTCCAAGCATTATTTGGAAGTTTAAACAAAATAGAACTTCATTTTTATAAAGTGGGCAAGGTACCTTGTTTACAGTTTTAAAAAATCAATATTTTAAAATAGAGATGAGGACTAACAGTTCCGTGAGCATAAGGACAGTGCTGGACATCAGGTATTATTTTCATTTTATTGTATTAGTGTGAACTTGGTTTGGCCTTGACTAATGGAGACTTAATAGTGACTTAAATCAAATTAAAGTTTATTTCTGTCATAAGCAGCATCCAGGTGTGGTGCATCACTTCCATGAATATCAGGGTCTCTGGCTCCCATTTTCATTCTGATGTGCCATCCACTGAATGCAGCTTCCACCTCATGATGCAATATGTTTGTTCTTACTGAAGCTGTAATTTCAGCATTCCAACTAACAGGAGGGAGGAAAAGCCTATGCCCTCTCTCTTTTTCAGACAGTTCATAGAATTTATATTAAGTGATTTATGTGTCTCCCGAACCACAAATAAGTCCAAGGCCACACAGCTAGCTTTGAGAAAGGCTGGGTAACGTAATTTATTTTGGTACCCAAGTGTGAAACAAAAATCAAAAATTTTTTACAATATTGGAAATATTGGAAACATAAGTAATTAAAAATCAAGTAATTTTTTAGACAATTTCTAAAGCCTAAAATAACGATACTAATAGAAATGTGTATACAGATACTAAACTCATACATTGAATAGACCAGATTTGGTTTCATTTACATTCTTAATATTCTCTGTAATCTTTTTCTTATATGATTTGAATTGAATTAAAAAATAGTTTTCACATGAATTTAATGTTTAACCAAAGTTTTAGTCTATTTTCCCTTGATTTATATTTGTCTTGAAGTTGTTTATAAAATTAAAACATTAATACTTCAGAATAGGTCAATCTTTACTCATAAAATGTTTCATCTAGTACAGTGTGGTGGTTCAGGAAATAAGCTAGGTGCCGTGGCTCATGCCTGTAATCCCAGCATTTTGGGAGGCCAAGATGGGAGAATTGCTTGAGACAGCATTTCAAGACCAGCCTTGACAATATAGCAAAATCCTGTCTCTACAATTTTTTGTTTTAGAAAAATTAACTAGATGTGGTGGCAAGAACCTGTGGTGCCACCTGCTCAGAAGGCTGAGGGAGGAAGATCACACGAGCCCAGAAGTTTGAGGCTGCAGCGGACTATTGTCATGCTACTGCACTCCACCCTGGGCAACAGAGTGAGAGCCTGTTTCTAAACAAACAGACAAACTTGAACTCTAGTTAATGTAATTGAATTTCTTAGAATAGTACTATGGCAGACAAATCCTAAGGAAGCCCCATTATCCAGCCTTCTGATATTCAAGTTCTTACGTAATCTCCTTCCCTTGAGTGTTTGTGGAGCCTGCGAGTGGTTTCTAACCAGTAGAAGACAGCAAAGTTAATAGTAGGTATAGGATTATGTGTATGTTATTATTTTGATTACCTCACTAATTTATAGGCAGTTGCAATCCCCTTCTTACACCGAGACTCTCTTTCCCTTGTTGACTCTGAGGAAGCAAAAGGGAATGTTGGGAAGGCCTACAGGGCAAGGAAATAAGGATGGCTTTTTGGTGCTAGCTAGCAATAAACTGAAACTCTCAGTTTGACAGTCTACACAGAACTAAATGCTGCCAATAACTACACAAGATTAGAAGCAGATCCATTTCCAGACAGGTTTCAGATAAGACTCTAGCGCGCTGGCCAACACTTTGGTTGCAGACTTGTAATAGGAGCTCTTGATTTGGAAAATCCAGTGACATTCTACCATAACTGCTGACCCACAGCATCTGTGTGTTAGTAAGCTGTTAAGTTTGTGGCATCACTGTTTTGCAGCAAGAAATAATTAATTCAAGTACCTAACATACATGAAGCGCTGATACAGTGTTAGCTATTATTATTACATGTGGCAAGACAATAAGCTTTGAAATCACAAAAATTTGAATGTAAATATAAACTGTCCATTACCACTGTTCAGTCTGTAAAGAAACTTTCAGAGTTCAAATTCCTTCATCTGAAAAATAGGGACAATAATATCTACCCAATACATTTGTTATGAGGGATGATAATAATAAAATAAGCTTGATAAAATGATAACTAATATTTATTAAGTATATACCATGTAATTTTCCTATATTATCCTATTTAATTTAATATTATTAAATTATCATATGTGCCATAGACATTTACAAATAAGAAACCATAGGACAGAAAAATTAAGTAGCTTCAATCAAGTGGCTATCGATGAATATAGTGAGAGTCTAAACATTGGTAGTCTGACTTTAGAATCAGAACCACACAGTGATCCTCTGCCAGATAAAATAATTATTTCAACAGATGTAATTTTGATCACTAATTATGTTCTACTCTTTATTTTAGGTTAAGTGATATAACAGAATGAAACAGACATTTAGACATTAGGTGAGGCAAAACTACCAAAAGGGAATGAGAAATAGCTGCCAGATAAGTAGCATTAAAACCAATTAGGTATGATATTCTGTAAGCCTAGAGAAATTTTGGTTAACATTTTGTATGCTCGTGATAGGAAATCTTAGATGAGAACTGGACATTATGCAATTGACTGTTGCATAATAAAGGGGTCTTGTTGAGAGCAGATTTGGTAGAATGGTGTGGGTAAAAGTCTAATTGAAACTAGTTTAGACAAAGTCAGTGAAGAGGATAGCACAAATAACACTTCAAATGAATTTGTATATAAAAGGAGCAGTCGTTGGAAGGGAAAAATAGTCATAAGAACCATATTTTTGTTTGATTTAAAATGGGAGCGATATAAGCATGTTTACAAACTCAATTAGTCAGGGTTCTCTAGAGAAACAGAATCAATAGGGTACATACCTAGGTATATAAAACAGGATTTATTATGGGAATTGCCTGATGCAATTATGGAGGCTGAGAAGTCCCACAGTCTGCCGTCTCAAGCTGGAGAACCAGGAAAGCTTATGGTATAATTTAGGCTGATTCTGAAGGCTTGAGAACCAGAGAAGCCAACACTGTATCTCTCAGTGCCATGGCAAAAATTTGTGCTATGGTTGAAGGTTATGTCCCCTCAAATAATCATGTTGAAACTTCATACCTAATGTAACAGCATTAAGAGAAGGGGTCTTCAGGAGGTGGTTAGGCCACAGGGGCTCCACCCTTATGAATGAGATTAGCAATGTTGGAAAAGGCTGGAGGGAAGTAATTAGGACCATTTCAGCCCTTCTGCTCTCCTACCACGTGAGGGTACAGCAAGAAGGCCTTCTGCAGACACTAAATCAGGGCCTTGATCTTGGACATCCCAGACTCTAGAACTGTAAGGAATATATATTTGTTATTTTTTATGAATTATCCATTCTAAGGTATTTGGTTAGAGCAGCAGAAACGGATGATGACAGGCAAAGAATCAAGGGACCTGCTGATGCAATAAATATTGGAGTCTGAATGACTGAGAACCAGGAGCTCTGATACCCAAAGGCCAGAGAGGATGCATGTCCCATCTCCAGAGACAGAGCAATTTTCACTTCCACCACCTTTTTGTTCTGTCTGGGCCCTCAATGGATTGGGTGATACCTGCCTACATTGGCGAGGGTGGTCTTCTTTACTTGGTCTGCTGATTCAAATGTTAATCTCTTCTGAAAACATCCTCATGGACACACCCAGAAATCATGTTTTATCAGCTATCTGGGTATCCTTCAACCCAGTCAGGGTGATACACAATAACTATCACATACAGTAAATAAATAATTCAGTAGAGAGGAAATAACCTTCAGAAAAGATGTGGGCAAATTGCTATAGAGTACTGTCTTTGAATGGGTGAAAGTAGATGGGTTCTAATGTATGAGTGAAGAGCTGGCTTTGAGTAGAGAGAAACTTACAGCTCACGGACCATAACATTGAAAAGGGTCAAATTGTATAAGCAGACTATGCTAGGTGCATGGAAAGGCAGGTTGTAGCTTAGAAACTTCTGATGATTTGCAAGTCCAATTAGAAGCATGACTGAAGATGGAGAGAGGGAAGGAGAGGTTATAAGAGAGAGTAGGGGGTATGAAATTATCATTTGGAGAGCAAATTGACTAAGTCATATGATTTCCAGGCAAGATTAAGGAGACACTTCAGATTATCAATCATGAATTCAAAGTGCCAAAAGTCAGTATGTCTGTGTTTTTTGTTTGTTTGTTGTTTGCTTGTTTTTGAGACAGAGTCTCACTCTGTAGCCCAGGCTGGAGTGCGGTGGTGCAATCTCGGCTCACTGTGCAAGCTCCACTTCCCGAGTTCACGCCATTCTCCTGCCTCAGCCTCTCGAGTAGCTGGGACTACAGGCACCCGCCACCACGCCCGGCTAATTTTGTGTATTTTTAGAAGAGACGGGGTTTCACCGTGTTAGCCAGGATGGTCTCGATCTCCTGACCTGGTGATCTGCCCACCTCGGCCTCCCAAAGTGATGGGATTACAGGCGTGAGCCACCGCGTCTGGCCATCTGTGTTTTTAGTCTAACTGTATACCGCTCTGCAAATGTGGTATGTATTAGGAGGGGGATTATATTTAATCTCACCTGGGATTTTTCTAGGTAAGTATAATAAAAGGAAATTGACACCAAGAAGTTGATAGTTTATATAATAATAATTGACCATAGAATTTAAGCTGGAGAAGTAGTTATTGAATATATGACAAGGATGAAGGACTGTGAAAAGATGGTGACATCAGTGGAAGACAGGTCCAAAAGATTGTTAGAGTGTGAGCATTAGTAAGTAGAAGGTGGAAAAATAAGAAGTATTGGTTTGTGAGAGGGTTGTACAAAATTGAAGTAATGCAGATGTTGCAATTATTGCTGATAGCATGTTCTTTGTAGGGTCATTCAAATGAAAGTTTGGGGTACAGTGGGAAAAATACTAAAAGAATGCAGTTGCCTCACCTCCTAGGCAAGAGAGTTGCAAAGGCCATCTGTGTGGCTATTTATATTATGAAGAATTATGTCAAAGTATTTTAGGAATGAGTGAGAGTGAGGCAAGAACTAAAACCCTCGGGAAATGAGGAAAGACATGGAGGTCCATAAGTGTTTGTAACACTGAGTAATTATGCGTGCATTAGAAAAATGGTTTCTTAAAGTGCGACTTTCAATGGCTGTTGCTAGAAATGCAAATTTCTTGTTAGAAATGCAAATTTGATCAACAATTCTGGTTAGGGTTCAGCAATCTCTCTTTTAACAAGTCTTCCAGATAATTGTGACATATTCTAAAATTGAAAACAACCAAATATACTAATATAATGGCATGAGATCTAAAACTGGGATAGAATATAATGGCATGAGATCTAAATGCCATTTAGATGGCATTAATATATAATAAATGGCATGAGATCTAAAACTGAAGATTATAATATAATAGCATGAGATCTAAAACTGGGGATTTTAGGGACAATTAGGAAGAATGGTCTGGAAGTTACAAGGAAAAGCAAAGTTGAATCCACCCTACTTTTGGGTCTCGTGAACAAAGAGGTAGGACATACCTCCTTTATCGTGTTTTGGTTATTAGCTTACTAACCACTGACTGTATACTAGAAAATTTGGTAACTTTACATGGATGATCTAATTTAATCAAATAACTCTTTGGTAAGTACTATTGCAATCTCCATTTTACAAAGGGAGAAACTGACATAAAATTATGTTAAACGACTTGCTCAAGCTCATATAGCTAATACATTTTTATTCCTCCTCACTTTTATATATTTTATAATTCAATCGAATACGTATTTCACCAATCCTCCACCTCTGGTTTTAGTAACCTTCATATATTTCACTACCATTTCAGACCGACACTGACTGGTTTGTATGTTCCTCATGAAGTCAGGTGGTCAATGTTAGAACTGCCCTAATTCGTCCTGTCTGATACTTCCGAAGACTCACTAGGATAGTAGATTTGAAAGGGCTCTTCTAACTTGCCTGTTCTAACTTTTCTCTTTTATGTAATGCTCAGAAGGTTAGTACTTGACAGACAAAATGTCAGCAGCAGAGTTTTATGAAAATCTCTGACCCCCATTAAAACTATTTTTTATGATACACCCCATTTCTTCAGTTGAAGGATATTTAGACTAGACACTCATGCTATGATTTATTTCTTCTTGCTCAGACTTGCTGTTAATCAATGGCTAAAAATGTAATTTCCCAGAAATGTGCCACCCCCAAATTCCTTCCTACGCACAGGTGCCAGAGTCATCCATCCAAAATGTGCAACTGATCATGTTACTTCTCTGATTAAAAGTCCTTTAAAATCTCCTATTGCTTACAGCTGCATGGGTTTTTTTTCTTTTAGTTTTAACACTGAGGAAAGTGACAGAGTGCTATGTAATCTCTGAAAATAAACTCTCTCTCTCTCTTTCTCCCTTCTTCCCTCTCCGTTTCTCTTTCCCTCTTTTCTCCCCCTTCCTTTCTTTCTTTCTCAGATCTCAGCCAGATTTCACTTTCCAGCCTCTCTTGCAATTAGAGATGGCCAATTGACTGGATTTTAACCATAGAAAGCCAAATGAATCAAGGGTGTCACTTCCAGTCCATACTTGTTAAGGAAGCAGCTATGTCATTTTACCCACTCTCTCTCCTTTTGTTAGCTTGAAACGATCACCTAGAAGACCCTGGAAACAGTGTTGAAGGCTGTAGTTCTTGAGTGACTCAGTAGAGTAGAGTGCTTTCCCACCCCTGACTCCTGCAGGCAATAATCAGAAACACCATTTTTGATATTTATGTGAATGAAAAATAAACGTATTATTTGAACACATGGATATTTCAATGTTTACATTTTATAGCCACTTGTGCTACTTTAACTTACATTGTGCCCTAATTTTTGACTCCATGATGTTCTATGCACATTACACATTTTGGATTCAAATTACCTGTTTATAAATCTGTTTCAGCCCTCAGACTGTGAGATCTTGATTAAAGGGATGATGTCTAGATTTGTCTGTAAGTATCCACTGATCAATACAGCATAATTGTGGCACAATATCTAAGGTTGAACCTACATGCTAACATGTTTTGTCTGCTTGTATCAAATGGATCAGTGAAAACAATCAGACTGCACAGTTTAAAAATGTTTTGACTTGTGAAATGGAAATTACTTATACATCTATGAAGAAAATAACTTCTAAAAATTCATATAAAGCTTTTGAAAATATTACTAGAATATAACTGCCTATTTGGGAAGCACCATTGCCTTAAAAGCTATTGGAAATTATATGTTTTATTTTGTTGTCTTAAAGGAGGCTTAGGATGATACAGAAGGTTATACTTATATTTTTAAGATGCAATTATGTTATCCGCTTCTCTTGGTTTCTTTTGGTGGTTAACAGTATATCTATGGAGATGAATTAACCGACGTAGCAATTAGTGTACTGTAAGATGTCATTTGCTAAATGGGTGAGCAATCACATGGACAAACATTTTACACTGAAATAATGACTTACTTAGAGAAATCAATAGCTATGTCTTTTTTGGCTCTAAGTGGTTTATGGAACATAACCTCAACAAATTGTAGAAATATAATCACCACAGTGCATTGTGCCTTTCTTTAATAAAAGCAATACACAGCTGGTGAGACTAAGGTTTTGTTGAATGATATTTATATGGAAATTTTCAGTATAATAAAATTGAGAATTAGTAAGATGAAATAGAAATGAATCTTTTTACAATTTGTTGATAAACTGATATTTATTAATTGGACATTATCAAAAATCATAGCTAACAATAGTAAACATCCTTCATGTAACAGATTAAGTGAGACACTTAATGCTATTTAATAGAATCCAGGAACCAGAGTCCAGGTACTTTGATTTTCATCATAGTGACCCCAATACTAGTAGTTTTCAGTGGATATAACACTGCTGGTAGGGAATAGCTTGCACATGCATGCAATTTTTCTAGTTGTCACAAGATTAGAGAATACTTCTGTCCTTTACTGTGCCAGGGATAAGAAAGATAGAAGGCCTGCCACACAGGCTTGACTTTCATTCTACTCAAGCTCAAATGGTGACTGGACATTCAGATAAATGAAATACATGTTTATAATTACCTGTCTTAGAATATATTTAAAACAAGTATCAACATAAACTCTTTTTTGAAGTTTCAAGTTATAAAGAATTTTCGTCAAATTAAAATTTACTTTAAACCAAGGGATGACTCAAAATTTTATCAAGAATGTTTTACCATCCTGGGAACTCTTATCCTAAATAGCAATATGCTTCTCTTGGTGTTGGAGCCACCTTTCTTATATAATTTCTTCTTTGTATTATAATTATAGCATTATGTTGATTTTTCAAATGTGTGTTAAGTTTCATATATAATTTTAATTCAGGATAGTAGAGGGAACATGATTAATATTTAAATAAGGGTTTTCTATATGTATGGTAAAATCTATACACTGAAAATACTATATAATGATGTGCTACTAACACCTCTTCCCAACTCCACATTTAGTGACATCCCATCATAACTTGAAATTGGATATGGTGGGTGTATTTACACTATGGGATTTGCAGATGTACAAATCATTGCTCTACCTATCCCATCTTTGAGTAATCACCAGCACACCACTTTCAGAAAAATAGTCCTGTCCATTATAGATAACCAGGATCTAGAAACCCTGTATATTGTGCTAGTCTTTAACTAGCAGTAAATAAAGTTACTTGTAAGTTAAAAGAGGTAATGACTATAATATCATACAAAACACTCTTATTATTAACTATACAAAACTGATTTCTTTTTTATGTTTTCCCCATTCAGACAGATATAGAAGTCCAAAGGTTTCACTTACTTATTGGGTGTATTTTGCAACAAATTTTTCCAGGAATCATTAAGACACAACATTGCATCATATTAAACTTCAATAGAAGAATTACAGATCTTTTCCACCCATATGCTATTGCAAGCAAGTGATAATGACATGCATTTTGAAATCATCAAGCTAAAATGATCCTGACCATGCTGTATGGTTTATAATTTTAGATATCTAGGTAATCAATCTTTCATGTGCTAGACTAGATCCATATTTTTTATGAGAAAAAATAAAAGGCTTGATCTGTCTGAAGGCACTTCTTCATCCAAACCCATACAGCTTTGGGGTTAGCGCTCCTTGGACTCAATTCTGAGTGAGATGTTTCCCATCACTCATATATTATGGTCTCAATCAACAGGTAAGAGTACCTTAGCTCCAGGTTATCATTAGAAAATACTATTAAAAACTGTCTTCAGCTGGGCGTGGTGGCTCACGCCTGTAATGCCAGCACTTTGGGAGGCCGAGGCGGGCGGATCACGAGGTCAGAAGATCGAGACCATCCTGGTTAACACGGTGAAACCCCGTCTCTACTAAAAACACAAAAACTTAGCCAGGCTTGGTGGCGGGCGCCTGTAGTCCCAGCTACTCAGGAGGCTGAGGCAGGAGAATGGCGAGAACCTGGGAGTCGGAGCTTGCAGTGAGCCGAGATTGCGCCACGGCACTCCATCCTGGGTGACAGAGCGAGACTCCGTCTCAAAAAACAAAACAAAACAAACAAACAAAAAAAATTGTCTTCTATCTAGCTTCTTAAAAGCATTAATAAAAATGTAGATATGATGTTAACAGATATTTGAAGTAGTATACCCTTTTATCTAAAGAGAACTGTATTTTTTCACACCAAAAAGCAATTTCCTAAAATAATATGACACAAAACAGTATTACACTTGATATGGTTTAGCTGTGTCCCCACCCAAGTCTCATATTAAATTGTTGCTTCCATAATCCTCATGTGCAGGGTGAGGGACCCAGTAGGAGGTAATTGAGTCATGGGGCAGGTATTTCCCATGCTGTTCTTGAAATAGTGGTTTTATAAATGGGAGTTTCCCTGCCCACACTCTCTTGCCTGCCCCCATACAAGACATGCCTTTGCTCCTCATTTGCCTTCCACCATGATTGTGAGTCAATTAAATCTCTTTCCTTTGTAAATTACCCAGTCTTAGGTATGTCTTTATTAGCAGCGTGAGCATGGACTAATAAAATAGTATATTTTTGTGTCATCAAAAATTATATTGAAAATAATGTAAAATATGTTCCTGATTTGGACACCAACAGTTTTTATGACATTACTCAATATACTCCTCATTGTAAACATATGAGATATAATGTGGTAATATTATTTGAGATCTTTGTAATAGGTTCATTACTTGCTTTCCTTAAGGTATCTGCACTCGTTTCTTTTTACTGACTATAAAATGATTGTTTCCATTTCTCCTTGGCTTTTAGAAAGCTAAGATTCAAACTGAAGGTTAACTGAATCAATTAAGTAATCTTTATTCTCGTAATTATGTCTTTCCCTAATCCTTAACTTCATATACATACATATTTTTTTTGCACTGATGTTTTATTGCTATTCATAACCCTTTTCCTCCTTTTTTTCAGTTACTGCTCTTGATTTTAGTGTACTAAAAATCATGTGCAACATGACAGCCTACAAATAGGAAAAGTACAGATACAATTACATAAAGCTTTATTTTCATACTCCTACATTTTACACCAAAATGAAGTAAAACAAAACAAAAAAAATTAAGGAAAATAAAAATTCAATGATCATTTTAGTACTTATTTTATTTCACCATTGTTAGATCTCATTATATCTTGCTGGTTCAGAATATCAGAGAGATGGATAAAGAGTGGTAGCATAATTAACAATAGTCTTTATTTTCACCTTGCCAAATGGCTTTGAAAGAAAAAAAAATGAGTAGATCTACACAAAATAACTACTAACATATATATATATATATATATATATATGATTTCATGATTAGAAAATAAGGCTCTCTGAAGTACATTTCATAGGTTAAAAAAGCATGCAAAAATGCTTGCAATATCTAAACAATAAACTTACATGGGAAAATGTGTTGCCCTTGACAATTATACAGGTACATTCTGAATTCATCCTACAAACTTCAAGAAGTGGCGAGTCTTTTCTACATTTTTTTTCTATCATCTAAGATATCCTTTGAGAATATTCACTTAGGTGTTTTCCAGCAGGACAGTTAATGTCATTGCTGTTATTCCTTTGTTTAGCAGAAGCAAGACTTTATTTATGGCCCTAACTATTGCTACTCTAGAGTAGAGTAGTTGTGCTGTGATATATTAGGGCAGTTTGTCATTTCTATATAAAAATATTCCTTTTATATGATAACACTTTCATCAAAATACTGGGCTTCAGCCACAGTAGGAAAATAAGAAGCAGCAATTAAAGTTGCTCAGGTGAAGAAAGAATCCAGTGTATGCTATATTAATAGTGCATCAGTGTAACACAAGGTAGTGTAACAAATGCCTCTGATAATTTAATTTCTTTTCAAAAGATAGTTTAAAAAGATTGATTCACCAACGTTCATCTTACAGTCAAGACTGAATAATTTGACTTGTTGTTGCCTATTCTCTTTATTCTGGTAGTTGTATCTCTCTTTATAAAAATGTCCCATTAATACTATTTCTTCCTTAGATAGCTCATCATCTCAATTCTATTATTTTCATATGACTAGGGTTATAGAACAGCTGCCACTTGGCTGAGTGTTGTCGAGCTCAGAAAGTGATATTTTCTTTTGGAGGAACACTATTTGTAAATCCACTCAACACTCCCGAAAATCTTTATTTGGTGTTAGTAGATTGTTGTCCTGATGGTGCCATGTTTACAAAGGAAGTTTCTAATTGATGTGACGTTTTCTTCAACAAAGATTTAATAACTTTTGCTGTATTGGTAAATTACTTGATTTATTTTACCACTTAAATAGTAAAAGCTTTGATTTAGAAAATGCCTATGTGTTATATTGTGGTACAGAGGATAGGGAACTTATTGAGGCTCTCTAGATCTATAAAATACACAATGTTTAATTTTAAACAAGCTTCCATTATTTTCTTGTAACCACAATTACACTTTGGCAGTTTGATGAGGCCATTGGAAGTCACAACTTATTTATTTCAAAGGATAAGAACTGTTTTAGCCAGAAAATACATTTTTTTCAATAACAGCTTTAAAATACATTCATTAAATCAACTAATATTAAATTGTGTTGGCATATCATCCTGAACAAGGACAAAATAATTAAATATTAGAAATTTTGCTGAAAAATAAAATGCTATTAATTTCATTCAATCATTATGCATTTATTAACCACCTTCTACAAGTCAGATACATTCTGAGTATTGAGAAAACACTCAATATTCAAAATAATATCAGTGTTTCTATAGCTAGCTTATATTTTGTTGTGTGAGACAAATTAAAGAAGGAAATTGTATATAATGTGTCAGGTGGTGAAGTGTTCCAAATTAAAATAAATGAGATAAGGACCTAAAGAGTGACAATTTTGATGGGTCAGAAAGAAGAAGTTCTAGTTTAAACAATGTAGTAAGAGAGGATCCTTCTGAAAGAGAAATTTGAGCAGAAAATTGAAGGGGGTTGAGAAATACAGCACAAATACCAGAGAGCAAAATCTTTCTTGTAAAGACAATAGCAAGTGCAAAAACAAAGCAGGAGTGAACTTAGAGGGGCATCAAGATGGTTGAAGCATGGTGGGAAAGTGAGGAGGCTTTAGGACACAGGTTCAACTCCAAGTGAGATGTGAAGTTGTTGAGGGTACAGTTCTAAATTTTCTTGAAAATGGCACTAATGTATAAATTATTTCAGATGAAATATATTTCAAGGTCTATATGTCTCAGCTCATTAAATTGTTAATATGACATTTAAAAAGTCATCAAAACACATTAAATTGCCTTGACAAATGCTATTTAGAAGCCTTTTTAATATGACATCTGAGTTGAGCATAAAAGTCACATCGAACACACTAAAATGCATAAAAATGATGGGCAGTGTTTTTAAAACATCGTATGTTCTCATTCATATGTGGGAGCTAAGCTATGAGGATGCAAAGGCATAAGAACGATACATTGGAATTTGGAGACTCAGGGAAAAGGATGTGGGGTGGTGAGGGATAAAAGGCTACACATTGGGTACAATATAAGCTCCTTGGGTGTTGGTTAAACCAAAATTTCCAAAATCACCACTAAAGACCTTGTTCATGTAACCAAATACCACCTGTTCCCCAAAATCCTATTGAAATGAAAAATTAATTAATTAATTAATTAAAATTTCAGCTTTTATTTTAGATACATGGAGTACATGTTTGTCACTTACTCCCACTTTTTAATCAATATATCAGAGTTGTACATATTTATGGGGTGCATGTGATATTTTCATGCATGTATAGAATGTTTAATGATCAAATTAGGGTAAATGGGATATCTTTCACCTGAAAAATTTATCTTTTTTTTTTTTTTTTTGAGACGGAGTCTCGCTCTTTCACCCAGGCTGGAGTTCAGTGGCACAATCTCGGCTCACTGCAGGCTCTGCCCCCCGGGGTTCACGCCATTCTCCTGCCTCAGCCTCCCGCGTAGCTGGGACTACAGGTGCCCGCCACCTCGCCAGGCTAATTTTTTGTATTTTTAGTAGAGACAGGGTTTCATCGTGTTAGCCAGGATGGTCTCGATCTCCTGACCTCGTGATCTGCCCGCCTCGGCCTCCCAAAGTGCTGGGATTACAGGTGTGAGCCACTGCGCCTGGCCAAAATTTATCTTTTCTTTATTTTGGGACCATTACAATTCTTGTCTTCTAGCTTTCTTGAAATATACTATATATCATTAGTAAATATAATTTCCTTACTGTACTATCAATATCAGAACTTATTGCTTGTATTTAACTGTATTTTTGTGTCCATTAACCAACTTCTGTTAATTTCACCCTATCCTCTTCCCTTTCAAGCCTCTCTGGTGATCACCATTCTACTCTGCTTCCATGAGGCCCATTTTATTAGCTCCCGGATAGGAGTGAGGACATGCAGTATTGCTGTGCTTATTTAACCTAACATAATGACCTTCAGTTTTATTCATGCTGCTGCAATTGACAAGATTTTATTCTTTTTACAGCTGAATAGTATTCCATTTTGTATATTTACCACATTTTCTTTACATATTTATTTGCTATTGGACACCTCAGTTGATATCAAACTTTGGCTATTGTGAATAGAGCTGCATATATCTTTTCCAAAAGCTATTTTCCTTTATTTTGGATACATACCCCAAAGTGAGATTGTTTAATCATTGGTAGTTCTATTTTTAGTATTTTTGAGATTCTCCATACTGCTTTCCAATGTGGCTATGCCAATTTACATTCCCACCGACACAGTACAAGGGTACCTCCTTCTTCACATACATCCTTTCTAGCATTTTTTTGTCTTTTTGATAATAGTTAACCTCATCTGATGAGATAATATTTCATTATGGATTGGATTTCCACTTCCCTGATGATTAGTGATGTTGATAATTTTTCTTTCATATGATGTTGGTTATTTCCATGTCTTCTTTTAAGAAGAGTTTTTTCAGATCCTTTACTCATTTTAAAAATTTGATTACTTGGGTTTATTCTTTTTTTGGCTATTGAATTGTTTGAGTTTCTTGTATATTCTGGTTGTTAATCCCTTGTCAGATGCATAGTATACAAATATTTTATATTATTCTGTAAATTATCTCTGCACTGTGTTGTTTCCTTTGCTGTGTAGAAGCTTTGTAGCATGATGTAATACCATGTGTCTATTTTTTGCTTTTGTTGCCTGTGCTTTTTAGTTCTTGCCCGAGCATCTTTGCTCAGATTGATGTCTTGCAGCATTTTCCAGTGTTTTCTTCTATTATTTTCATAGTTGCAGCTCTTACATTTAAGTCTTCAATCCATTTTGAGGTGATTTTTGCATATGGTGAAATATGGGGATCTAGTTTCTTTCTTCTGTATATGAGTAAAAGTTTTCCCAGATCATTATTTTTATTGTGAATAATGCTGCAATGAATGGTGCATACATATGTCTTCATGGTAGAACAACATATATTCCTTTGATTGCTGGGTCAATAGTAATTCTATTTTAAGTTATTTGAGGAATTGCCACACTGCTTTACACGATAGCTGAACTAATTTACATTCCCTTCAGCAGTATGTACGCATTCTCTTTTCTCCACAATCTCACCAGCATCTGTTATTTTTTGACTTTTTAGTAATAGCCATTCTGACTGGTGTGACATGGTATCTCATTGTGGTTTTAATTTGCATTTCTCTAATGATTAGTGATGTTGACTATTTTTTTCATATGGTTGTTGGCCACGTGTATGTCTTCTTTTGAAAAGTGTCTGGTCTTGTCCTTTGCCCATTTTTTTTTAATGGCATTGTTTTTTCACTTGTAGATTTGCTTAAGTTCCTTATAAATTCTGGATAGTAGACATTTGTCATATACATAATTTGAAAATATTTTCTCCTATTTTTTAAGCTGCCTGTTTGCTGTGTTGATAGTTTCTTTTGCTGTGTAAAAGCTGTTTAGTTTAATTAGGTCCCATTTGTCAATTTTTGTTTTGGTTGTCCTTGCTTTTTGTGTCTTTGTCATAAAATCTTTGCCCGTGCCTATGTCCTGAACGATATTGCCTCGGTTGTCTTCCAGGGTTTTTATAGTATAGTATTATATAATACTATAAAATACTCTTGCTTTCTAGTTTGGAAATTGTTGAATAAATGGTTTGAAATTAAAGAGGATTATAATTTCAGTTTATTTTAATTTATTTTGAAAGTATATTTAGAAATATCACATCTATTATTTTTTAAAATATATTCTATTATTGTCAACATATTAGCAAATGCATTATTGTTTATTATAATCTATATTCCAGAGTAATGCAATAAATAAGGAATAAATTTTATAGTAATTAGGAAAAAGCAAAAGGAAAAATGTTTCTGAAAGTAATAAAAATAAATGCTAGAATTTGAGAAAAATAGCTATGTTTGGAAACTATTGATCCATGCTTTCAGAATTAATTTAGGTTCTGATTTATTTTTTAAGTTAACAAACATTTTTTGACCATGTTATATATATTAGACCATGAAGATACAATACCACGCATGTTCACTACTTTCAAGAAGTTTATAATACAAGGACAAAAATCTATGCATACCATATAGTGATCCATGGAACTGGAAGAATAAGTCAAAGCCTCTAATACTGAACAGATGTTAAGAAGAATAGGTTATTGCTGTATGAGGGCATTATTTTGAACTTCCAGTAATAAATGGGAGGGAAAATTGTAGTTTGGCCTGCGTATAATATAAGGAGGTGATTTAACTATTAGGGAGTTTTATTTATAATTATCCTGATTACCCAGTGAGTTATAAAACATCAGGGTTTTTTTCTAAATATATATTTAATCTATTAGATTACGTTGACACTTGAATAGTACTTCTCTATGAGCTTAAAAATATGCAAAACATTAAACACAGATGTGGATAAGAGTAAAATAAAAGCGGATGATTGGTGGATTATGTCATCCCTGAGAATTGAATACTAAGGATCTTTTGTAACTTTAAAAAATATTTTCCCTCTTTAAGTAGAAGAATCTTCCATGTGAGCTCAATTCCATAATTTATAAATGAGATAATTTGCAAAATTTCAGTACTTTTTAGCAGTAAATGTTTCACATTTGTTCTAAAACATTGTTTCACTTCCATATTAAGTGAGTTACAGGCCACTTGTGGTGGTCCATGCCTGTAATCCCAGCACTTTGGGAGGCCAAGGTGGGCAGATCACGAAGCCAAGAGATTGAGACCATCCTGGCCAACATGGTGAAACCCCGTCTCTATTAATAATCCAAAAATTAGCCGGAAGTGGTGGTGCACTGGTAGTCCCAGCTACTCAGGAGGCCGAGGCAGGAGAATCACTTGAATGCAAGAGGCGGAGGTTGCAGAGAGCTGAGATTGTGCCACTGCACTCCAGACTGGTGACGGAGTGAGACTCCATCTCAAAAAAAAAAAAAAAAAAGTAAATTGCAAACATACTTTCAATAACATTATCATAATGCTTATCGAATGAACACACAGATAACTTGAATCAAGAGATTTTAATCTACTCTTGTTTCCTCATGCCTAGGTTTTCACTGCTGTTTGAGACTGGCCCCACTCCTTCAACTATCCTCTTCATTAAGTTTATCTTGGAAGTCTTTCTTTCCTGCTCCTCACTTGAAATTTGAGACACACCTACGACAGCCAATTTGCTGGGCTCCTTCTCAGCATTACTCCCTTCCGAGTGTAGTTATATAATTCAGTTTTCTTTCATCATGTCTTTGCAATCGTACTGACAGAGATTACTAAAAGTAAAACTAATATTGCCCATTATCTGTCTTGACATCCAAATTCCTTAAAGATATTTCTTTAAGAAAACACCATATTCTTTTATTCCAAAGGAGGATTTTTGTTTTTGAATATAGCAGTTTGTAAATGTTACAAATTAAACTAAAATATAGATTTAATATCCATTGTAAAAAATATTTGAGCTTTATCAGAGCTGATAAAGAGAGGTTAAAACGTTGAAAAACATCATAAATTCAAAGGCATTATGTTGTGTTTAGAATAGAAAACTCATTTAAACTGTTAAAAGAAGACTTGCAAGATAAATTTATCTTTTCCCGATTAGGCTCAGTGCATTTTGGTAGATGAAGTTTAGAAAGAGGAAGGGCGCTTCCAACTTAATAGTTGGAGCCAACTAATATACTGCCATTCTAGTCGTTATGTTAAGATACTAGTGACAGAGTATTCGATCTGTGTGTTATTATTAGTAGTACTGGCAATGAGAAGATGTAAAGCAATAATTCTCAGCTGTGGGAAAGCAGGCACAGCAGACTTCAGAGCCACCTGATATATGGTTCTCACATTCCCCTACATGACCTTAACCCATAAATCACTTTTATTCATCACTGTGTCCTGTGATTCACTGGGAAAAGCTTTGAAGAGCATCCTGTTACTGAGGTGAAGACAAAGCCTGGACTGTCCCAGGCAGTTCCTCTCTAACTCAAGATGTCACATTTCTTAGGAGGCATAGGAATAAGACCTTGATACTTTCAGGCAGTTCCACCCTCTCTCAGAATATTGCATTCCCAGCACATTCTACAGTTATTCTTAGAAGTATAATCATAAAATCATAAATAATTGGATGGGTTCAAGGCCACCTAAAGAATGGTCCTCCAGTAGAGAGTAGAATAATAGCTTCCAGAAACTGTTGGGGAAGGGGGTATGTAAGGAAAGGGGAGAGACTAGTCAGAGGGTACAAAGTATTAGTTAGACTGACAAGAGGAAAAAGTTCTAGTGATCTACTGCACAGCATGGTAATTATATTTAATAATAATAGTATAGTATATACTTTAAAATTACTAAAAATGTAGATTTTTGTTGGGGTGATCAGACCCAGTACCAGGTCGTGGGGGCGATGAAGTCTGGCGGAGTCAAAGGAATGAGAAAAAGACAACTTGAGAGAGAAAGTGGGACCGGGTTCCATTGCGAGTGTGGAGGCTGCGAAGGCCCCAAGCTCTGGGAGCCCACGCTATTTATTATTGATCAAACAAAGAACAGGTGGTGAGGATGTGGGGGTTGAAAGGAAATGGTGTATCAAGCAAATGAGAAACACAGGGCTACTTGAGATAAGGGGAGTGCTAGAAGCAAGGAGCCAGAAAGTCTAGCAGACATGCAAGCCCTGCCTCAGCCTCTCTCCCAACACTCAACGTTTCTCCCAACAATTTTAAATGTTTTACCAACAAATAAATAATGATGATGAATATTGAAATTAACCAGATTTGAGCATTCCACAATAAATACATGTGTTATAACATCACATTAAAATATTTACAATTATTATTTGTCAATTAAAAATGAAATTACAAAAGAAAATATGGTAATATGGTAGAAATGAAATAATAAACCAGACTGACATGATATCTCTCTTTAAGTAACTAATTATTTTCTGTAGAAATATATATACAAAGACTCAATTACATTTGTGATAAACACAATGAGATTATACAGTACAATAGGGAGGGATTATATTCTTGGGAGTTAGAGAAACTTCTCCAAGAAGGTGATTTACTAGTTGAGATAAGAAAAACAAGTAGGAATTAGACAGAAAGAACAGGAGGTGAGAAAAATTAAGTTAAAAAAAAGGAAAGCTGGTTGTTTTGTGGATGAAAGGATGAAAGGAGTTTAGTATATTTTTAAAACTGAGAGAACATGGGATAGCTTTGTTGTAAAGATCTTGAAGACAGTGGTTCACTACAGCTTGAAGTGGCGATCAGAGGCAAATTCCTACAACAGTGGTTCACTACAGATCAGAGGCAAATTCCTACAAGACTTTATTCTCAAATCAATTGAATGTCATTATTCTTTTGGGTATATACCCAATAATGGGATTGCTGTACCTGGGCAATGAAATATGTACACCAAACTAGCATGGCATACAATTTATCTATGGAATCAACCTGAACATGTTTACTGATGAAAGTCAGACGATATCTGAGGGGAGAGGTAGAGGCGATGATGAATTGACAACAGACAATATAAGAAAACTCACCCGTTTATAAGTTGAGGGTTCATACACATCCCTTTTGCCAATTTAAAAATCTCGAGTAACAGCAGTAATAAAATCATTCCTGTCTCTTTTATGGGATGTGATCCCTTTTCTATAATAAAGGTATGATCATTCTCTCCTTCCAAAAAGGAAGCGTATTGCTCTGTATATCATAATACACATCTTGGAGTGACATTCACTCCTTTTCCAGTGACGTCTCAACCCTTTTTTGATACAATGTAACATAAATACTAAATTATGCGATATCTTATTTTGGATTCTCTCTAAAAGCAGAGGTCAAGACAAAGATTTGACTGTAAGTAATTTGTTTGGGATATGCTCTAAGGAAATAAGAATGAGGCTTCCAGGAGAATGATGCAGGAGAAGAAAAACAAAACGTGTGTCACTGAGCTGGAAGCTACCATGGAGAATGGGAGTCACTCTCAATGGACACTCTCAGTGCCAGTGTAGATTTCATTAAAGTCTTTCTGTCATGGATAAAAGAATAGCATATTTTCCCACTAACTCCTGTTCTCCAATTATTGAGAATAAATTTCCCTCTCTGAAAGGAAATAACTTCCTTGTATTTCTCCACAATCCCATTTGTGGGCCAGGTGACTTCAGAAAAAAAAAAAAAAAAAAAAAAGTCTTTAAAGCACAACAGTGAAGAGAATGGGCAGAAACTTGAGGTGAGGTGCTTTAGCCTGCACAGGAACTCACTAACACAGCAGAGGGGATTAGAGACCTGGGCAGAGAGTACATTGTTAAGGCACTAAAGATTCTGCCATACACCACATGGACCACTCACAGCCATTCATATCTCACCCTACATCAGTTCTATCACCAGCTTCCTCTTCCAGTCAAGATAGAGTAACAGAGACCATATTTCTGATTCTACTTGAAACAAACCAAGAAAAAAAAATGAAGCAACAGCAGGCAATGAAGGGCAGTGATCCACGGGAGAGAGATGAGGTGAGACCTATGATTGCTACAACTTACTGGCTGCAGAAAATTTCCAGGATATGGGATAGGAAGGAGCAGAACGCAGGCACAATCCTGAACACTCTGTGAACTAAGTAGATCAAGTTGTGAACCTGGGTAAGTCAAGGCAGCTAGCATTCACAGGGAGGGATACTAGACAGGAGAGATTTCTACAGAAAGCAGACTCCAGAGATCTGTTGAGTCTCACTCAATTATTCAGTTGAGGGCTTCTTAGCACATGTGTGTAGGGAAACTAGCTAAAATTAGGGAATTCTTTGTTGATATAATGGGGATAATCATCATAAGTCTTTAAGGGTATCACTGGTCTCTGAATTCCTCTATGAGTGCAGTAATGCTTCTGATTTACTCTTCCGTCTGGGGAATGAAATGTCAGGCACTGCTTCACTTATCTCTTCTGGACATAACTGTCACAAGTTAGGGATCCTTGTGAGAGTTTAGCCAATTGCTAAGTAGATTGATACCAGTTATACATCTAAGAATAAGGTAAATAGCCAGAGGGTAGGACCACTGGCCCATTGAACCTATTGTGAGATATACTAGAACTAGGAATCTGTTTATCACCTGACCTTCTTAAATCCTACATCAAACAGGTCGGGAGCAAGGAGTGGTATGATAACACTTTGGAGACCTTGGTATCTGTGTCCATACATCAAAAAAAGTAGGTATTATTCTTTTTCTAATGGACAGTAGTCAGGTAGACAGTCAGGTCACAATTATCTAAAACACATTAGAGGAATATTTATTGTACAAGAGTTTCTTGAAATAATAATCCTTTGCAAGTGATACATGGTAGTGATCATGATTTTTCTAGCAATAACAGATACTGAGTTTCTTTTGCTTGTATAAGTTAAACAATAACGTGTCATAGCAACATCTATCTTACCCCTCAGAGCACTGTAGTGTATTAGTAATCGCTATGGATCATTGTGGAGCATGGCACCTTGGTTGCTACCCCGGCATTGTTTCTCTTTGG
Organism: Hylobates moloch; assembly: GCF_009828535.3. Classification (NCBI taxonomy): domain Eukaryota; kingdom Metazoa; phylum Chordata; class Mammalia; order Primates; family Hylobatidae; genus Hylobates; species Hylobates moloch. The sequence goes on along the minus strand of NW_026652289.1, from coordinate 23,450,428 downwards.
AATATTATTCTAACTCTTCTCTGATAGGTAAGTGTAGACACATGGTTTCTGCCATTGTGGAATCCTGTCATCCTCATTGAAATGTGGGACCAAGACCACAGCAAGTTTTTCTATAGTCACTACTGACCATATAATGCCAATGCCCTCTGCACTAGTGCAATATTTATTGCTTGTGTGTAAGCAGGTATTCAGGGCCATACTGAAGAACATTGTCAGATGATGAGTTTTTCAGTCTTTTATTAAAAATCTATTCTTTTAAGTTTTTTTCCTTAGTTTTCTTATCTTACACCCAAACTCTGACAAGTCTGAAATTTCTATAATTTCATTTACAAAAGGCCAATTTTGTCTCATTTACAAAAGGCCAATTAGGCATCATTTGACTGTCCTAAAGTATATTAGGATTAGTTCCAGGTGTCATTGTCTGATGTTAAAACTTGACTTACAGGAAAGTGATCAGACATCCATAAACTCAATTTTATTCAGGCATATATTTCACCTCCTCCCAGTCCAACAATGTTAAGATCAACCCTCAAAATCATTTCTCTTGTTTCTGCTGGTACATAACTGTCAGATCCTGTAATATTTTCCTGTGAATAAGCTACTTAACCTCACAGCAGGGAACATATTTTTCTATTTGTGCTTCCTGAGATCTAAACCCAGCTATTTGTCAGAGGACAATGGTTAGTGCAGGTGAGAATCCAGAACATGGTGAGTATACTTTGTATAAGATATGCATCAGGGAAGTGTGTCTAAGGCCCTTCAGGCAAGAGGAGGCTTCTGTCTTTCAGCAATGAGGTCTGTGTTGCTTGTACCAGCACTAAGAGTTTCAGGGAATCTGTGGATTCAAATGACTCACACGCAGTGATCCAAGTCTGTCCCTCATTCCCTACCAGGCCCTAGTTTCATTTTAGAAGATCTGTCAAATCTCTATTTTTTAAAAATTTATGATTCTTTATCATTGTGGTTAAATCTGCAGCCTGATTTGTGGTACTCTGCTCTATGGCTGCCAAAGTTGAATGTCTCATTAAACTCTGCCACAGAGGCCTTCTGGCTTCCACGACATGCCTTGAGTTGCTATTTGGCCCACAGAAACCTTTTTATTTAAGGCTTCCAGGGCACACAGAAGCCAGTCAACCACTAAATCTTCGTAATTACTATTGCCTGCATTCTGTTCAAGTGCTAAAAGTACAGCATAACACAATCACTCCTCTTCTACCTGTGCCTCATCCCAGTCCTTCAAAAATTACAATATTGGGTTCATTATGCTATGGTAGGCCCTGGGTTGATACCACCCTACTTTCCCTCAGCAATAAGATTTGCTGCCAACTGACAGGTAAATATCACATACTGCGGGTCTCTGGGGCCACTCTGCTATAATTGACTTTGCTTAGTAACTTCTGGAAAACAAAATCCGTCAATTGCTTCTGTAGAATCTTTGTTCCAACAAGTGACTTCTTGAAATAGAAGTCTAAAGGTTAATTGGTGACAGAAGGGTGTGTGATAGTCTTCAGAGCTCAACATTCTGTTGTCTTTCAAACGTATCTCTTTTCCTTTCCTCTTTCTCTCAACTGTTATCAACCTGTTTACTGTCCTTAATTGCATAATCATATAGTCATCTTATTTGCATTATTTTTCCTTTCACGTATGTTTCATAGCTCCTTTATACAAAGTATATATGTTTTTTTCAGAATAAATGCCATATTCTGGAGAAGAAGGTTTATGAACTAATTTCTCACTAATATATAGTAAAATTATAGATCATGATACATGTAACAAAACAAATTACAATAAATAACAACTATTTACATATTTACTCTTTATCCATGAAATTCCTGATTCAGATTCATCATTGAATTGTATGTAAGATAAACATACTTTTATATACTTCTATAGTACATGCTTATATACTTATATTTCAGGTTGTAATGAATGAAAGTATATTTCTTTTTATATATTTGTATGTGGCTTACTTTTTAATAAAATGTAAAGATCCACAATGGTTTTCTCCTTTTTTTTTTTTTTGAGACTGAGTCTCACTTTGTTGCCCAGGATGGAGTGCAATGGCACCATCTCAACTCACTGCAACCTCCGCCTCCCAGGTTCAAGCAATTCTCTTGCCTCAGCCTCCCGAGTAGCTGGGACTACAGGCGCATGCTACCACGCCAGGCTAATTTTTGTATTTTTAGTAGAGATGGGATTTCTCCTTGCTGGCCAGGCTGATTACTCAAGTCAGCTGCCCACCTCAACCTCCCAAAGTGCTAGGATAACAGGTGTGAACCATCGCCCCCGGCTTAGTTTTCTACTTTTTATACATTTAATACAAAATAGCTGTATTCCATTATCTATGAATATTTTGAATAATTAAAGACATATTTCTATTTTTAAAAAAGCCCACTTTTACTCTACAACAAGAAAAATGTACTATATCAAGAAATTTTCATTATCAATAGCAAATACCATGAATACTTATCAGAAACATTGAATGAGATGATACATAACCTGCTAAAATTCATCATTCGCATGCTTGTGAATATCACATAAATATGAATCCGTTAAGCTTAATACTGTGTTGTATTCTACAATTCATAATCTATAAGAAAACAAATTCTTATGATTAAATACATGTATTATGTTTTGATATATATTTATGGATATCTAAACTGAAAATAATATGTAATAGCTTTTCCTAAAATTGTTCTGATATCTAATGCATCTAGATGCATACTGAATTAAATTAACAAATCTAACTTAAAGATGAGCTATTATATCAGTCTGTGAAAATCTAAGTCTTTTAAAAAGGAAATTAGGTAGTGTCATAGAAACCTCTTTTCTCAGCTTTATGTTTCTGGTATATGTTTAATTTAGCATATACTAATTAGAGGTGAGATTATAGGTGTTCCATTCTCTTGGAATAACATCAGAGTCAGTCCAGTCCCTGGGATCTGAGTCTTCACAAATACACTGTCTGCAGTCTCCCTTCATCAGAAGAGACCATTCAGCTTGCCCTTGTCTGATCTGGCATTTTTGTAGAGGACACTTTCTCTCATAGACTCTGCTGTATTTGTTAGAAGCACAGTGAGGGAGTGTATGATGTCTCAAAAGTCATCAGATATCATTAGAGGTTCCAACAAGTTATAATTAACTTTGTGTTTCAAGAAGAGAACAACAGGGTCACCAATAACACATTCTGGGAAGGCAGCCAGGGCACTACCATGGGAGTCGTGATGCCTAAACATAAATTGAGTAGGCTGGACTTGCAACATATACTGATCAGAAGTGAGACAGCCATTAACATGACAAGGGAGAAAGGAATTTCTAATAAGGTGAGCAGCTGTCTTGGAAAGACTGGAACATTAGCCTTCAGTTTAATGGTTACAGCACGTATGCTTTCAAATAGACAAGACTCTCTTCTAGAATCAGCCCCTAATATATGCCAAGAACTAGTTTAAGCCCGAGGGTCAACAAGGCGGCTGTGTTCCATCTGGGCAGCATGAAATTGGGTGGATGGTGAGAGTTAAAGACCATTAAATATAAAAGTCTTATTGTTTAGTCTAATCCTTTTTAAGTTTTAGGGACTAAATCTTTAAACAGTCTCCCGCAAACAGAGGATGTTTTATTTCATTTAAACCTTAAATAGATACAAATTATATTTTAAGAAGGGAATGACTTTTTTATTTTCATTTTTTGCAAAATTGTACCCAAATAGTTTGAGCTCCCTTTTCTCATTTTTTTTTTCCACAGGACTACTCCGGGCAGTAGTGCAACAAATGTTATTTTCATCTTTTCCAAGCAGGCAGAATAGAGTCACTTGTTGCTACTTGAAAAAAACAGACAAGTCAATGTTTACACAACCTTACATTTTTTCCTTTATTTTTGCACTTTTTGAGTAGTTGTTTTCCTTCTCTCTATTTCCCCAGCACTCCTTTTATCGAATCTCTGTGCTTGGCTTTTTGGCTACTGTTCCACTCTCTCCTGGGCTATCAGTGACTAAGCTGCTATATTATTGTCATATAGGATAAGATAGGCTCTTTTTAATGCATACATTCCTTTGCTTCATTTTAACCAGATGACCACAGTGGACAGCAATATTTAAAGGCAAAAAAATCCTCGATTTGAGAATAAATGTCATGAATATTTTGCATTGTCATTGAAAAAGATGTATTTACTCAGAAGCTGGTGTCAGAAATTCAAGGATAGTTTTGCACAGTTCTGCATTAGAGGAAAGACCTCTTCTCTAACCTGGAGTTATTAAGCTACCCCCAAATGGTAACGAACTCATCTGGAATATTCCTGCCTCATCTTTAAAACATCTTTTAAATAGAAAGTGTCAAATATATGCAGAAGTAGAAAAAATTTCCGTGAACCCCAGTGTACCTGCCATGCAAGCATTGCTAATCCTCAGGACAAGGTTAATCTTATTTCCTCTCTACCACCATCCCCTCCTCCTCCATGGTACTATTTTGAAATTCCTGATATTAAATCAGACTTTTCATAAACATTTTGACAGAATATCTTCTTTCAATATCAAGACAACAAATGGTATTTAATCACAGATTACCATCACACTTCCTACTATTTTATGAAATAATTAATTTTAGTTAACTAAAAATACAAAAGAAAGACCTCCTCCCAAATTAATAATATGTATGTCATATAAAATTGCCACATTATGCACTTGTTAAACGACTGACTTGTCCATGAAAGGCAGTCAACTATCATTTAATGCTCAGTTCCTTCTCTGCCTGAACTTTTACATACCTTCTGATGCTCACAGCAGGACACACTATGTAATTCATATCAACATTTGGGGCATCATTCAACGAAGACAGGAATTTTAACATTACATAGCAAACTATCTCCTATTTTGACTGAACACAGACTCTGTAATTCAAATGACAGGGAAATAAACAGAGTTTACAGCCAAGTTTACATGAAGTAATTGTAGAAAACTCAAACACACCCTATCAAAAAGTCAAGTCAATGTTACTGTGAATTTCCCCCCCTCTGGAGAACTATAATACCATTGTGTTTATTCTACTTATGACAAATTGCTCACATGAATTTTCATTAGAGGGTTCAAATTTGTTTTACTCTCTGGAACATTAGCTTGAAATCAGAATTAAAAATATACAAAGATTCTTATATGCAAATATAAGACTATTATGAAGAAACAAAATAAATGATGTCTTAAAAAAATGCTAATAAAAACATAATGAAGAAAAAGCCTATCATAGATACAGTAGTGTGACTGAGACATGCCCTGCATTCTCTTGTTTTCTCATATAAAAATCAGAGATTATCAGAAAATGAAAAAGATCCCCATTATATTTGTGAAGGAGTAGAGTCAGTTCTTTCTGGAACAGTATATAATACTTATGACACAAATGCAAACATAATTACAAGATTACATTTCACATTGATTGTTTTAATATTGATCATGTTGAATATATAGTTTCTAGATTATTTTTTAAATTTATTAAAATCCTTAAAGGAAAAAAAAACCTCATCGAATTTCTGCTCATTCAGTTTCTGACTATTTATACTGCAGTTTCTGGGGTTTCTAACATTCCCTGAAGGTACTGCATCTGAAGAGTTCACAGGATGCAGAAAAAGTATGAACCATGGCAGAGGACCCTGGCGTGAGGAATGCAAAGCACACTCAGGGGGTTAACTCAGCAGCTCTCACACTGGTGGAAGAAGTCGATTAGCAACAAATTTCATGTGTTTTTCCTCATGTACTCTTAGGTTAAAGTCTGCTTTTTAGTAGTGACATTCTCTACTAAGGAGTGACGAATTGTTTGGGTTTTCATACAAGTCTCTCTTAAACAAAATAACTTAGCTTTCAGAGAGCACTGTAATTTTCCTTTTGCTTTGTCTCATTTTGTTTTATTTTCATTAAATGTGTTGGAGCACAAAATGCAGAAGGCTAATAATAAAAGAAATCTGAGAGAAAGGTTCTATATTACAGAGATATGTAATTTTGAGATTTAATTACAAGGTGTATAAATTGGATCTATCTGCTATAAAAAAAGGACAGAAAAGAAAACAATAACACAACAACAAAGCTATAAAAGAAAGATGATAATACTGAACAATTGAAGAAATTTGGATATAGGCTTTAAATTAGGTAAGAGTTCTGAAACAGCTTTAACTTTATATGATGATTTTGTTGTGGTTATATAGGATAATTTATTTTCTTCCTTATGAGAAACACTCTAAAGACTTTAGGGTTAAAGTGTAACAATGTCTACAACTTACACTGATATGGGAAGTCATAAAATAAAGTATGTGTATGCAAAAGAGAGACATATATATGTAGCAGTCTGATGCAAATATTCTTGCAAATTTTCTGTAAGTTTGTAGTTCTTAAAATATAGAAAAAATAAAAATAGTGTTTGGCAACAAAAAATTAGTGAATATTAATTAAGATAAAATTATTTAATGCCATAAATTCATTCCATTTAATAATACACATGAAAAAGAATGAGGAACATATTACAGTATAAAAAGACACACACATACATACATGCACATAAGGTGATAAACCTCACAAAAAATAAAATTGATCAAGAAAAGCTATGCACTAAATAGCACTGACTATATGATTTCAATTGCATACATTTCTAAAATATACACAACTGTTGTATTAGGACATGTCAACGTACTGGTAACTTTAAGATATAAAAATATAGAAGTAGACAAACTACCCACCTATTTATGAAAATTGTAGAATATTACTTTGGCATTGAAACTAGTTATGTTGTGGGTAAAAGCCAATAATAGGGATTTTAATTAAGAAAAAGAGCAGGGACTTTGCAGAAATGAATACAATAAGGAATATATAAAATGATCTTATACAGTGAACTTAGTGTTTGTGAGCATATGAGCGAAATATTAGATAATTCTCAAATGAATTGTGGGAAGGCAGGTGCTTAAATTTGGAGAAGATGCTGTATTAGTCCATTCTTACATTGCTGCAAAGAACTACCTGAGACTGGGTAATTTATAAAGAAAAAGGGTTTAATTGATTCACTGTTCCTCAGGCTGTACGGGTGGTATGGCTGGGGAGGCCTCAGGAAACTTAGCAATCATGATGGGAGATGAAGGGTATGCAAGCAAGTCTTCACATGGTGGCAGGAGAGAGAGAGCGATGGGGGAAGTGCTACAAACTTTTAAACAAAAACAACCAGATCTAGTGAGAACTCACCATCATGAGGGCAGCAAGGGGAAAATCTGCCCCCGTGATCCAATAGCCTCCCAACAGGCTCTTCCTCCAACACTGAAGATCATAAGACAACAGGAGACTTGGGTAGGGACACAGAGCCAAATCATATCAGATGCCTAAAAGAATAAATAAAGAGAAGAAATATAATCCATAGAGCTACACCACTAACATTTGTGTTATACTTACACATCTTCTCCCCAGTATTGTTTTCCAATATGCCTCAGTCTTCAACTCTTTAAATGTCATAAAATGTTTGCTAGGGAGCCTCTGTTGTTCAACACATACGTATTAGTTCATTTTCGCACTGCTGATAAAGACATACCCAAGACTGGGAGAAGAAGAGGTTTCATTGGACTTAAAGTTCCACTTGGCTGAGGAGGCCTCAGAATCATGGCGGGAGGCAAAAGGCACTTCTGATATGATGGTGGCAAGAGAATATGAGGAAGAAGCAAAAGTGGAAACCCCTGATAAACCCATCAGATCTCATGAGACTTACTCACTATCATGAGAATAGCAAGGGAAAGCCCTCGTGATTCAATTACCTCCCGCTGGGTCCCTCTCACAATGCATGGGAATTCTGGGAGATATAATTCAAGTTGAGATTTGGGTGAGGACACAGCCAAACCATATCAACGTGGTAATAACTTCTTTGTTCTTTAAATGTCTGTCAATGCTCTTTTAAGGAGTAGTTAAAGGGATTAGGCGGGGGAAGAGAAGAGAATGTTTATGAATGCTTTAACATGATTTATCAATGTGAAATGGTAACAAACCATGCAATTCTGCTAGGCTATTATGACATTTTATTTCACTTTCATGCAAGTTAGAAAAAAGTTATATTACCATTATAAAAATGGTGACCACTCATATTCTGAGAAAATTAGTTAACTAATAGTTAACGCCAAGTTTGAATTGCAATGTCTATCTTCTCTATATACATACTTCCATGAGACGTAGGAGTTTGCAACATTATCAGTACATAAAAGAGTGCTTATGTTTAATATTACTTGGAAATTTTCATTGATTAAACACTTCCCTACTCACTTGATGAAGAACATAGGGAATTTCTATTACTTAGGTGTCTTTCATTTGTCCTGTTCTAGAAGCTTATTCCTACTAGGGAGATTAGCTTTGCATGGTTTGGTTCACTTTCATAGTGGGAACCATAAATCCATCAAAACATATAAAAGAGACTGATGGCCTCCTAATTAAAGCATGAATTTATGATAGAGAGACTCTTCTCCGGGCAATTCTTTATGGAGCAACAGAGTAAACAATGCTTATATGTTAAAATCTATTAAGAGGTTGTAACATTTATTTTAGAGGCATAAAATGAAGATATAAGGAACACATATGTAGTTACTATATTAACTCTATAGCAAACTGGTAGTAAGACATGACATTTAGCACAAAAAGTGGGCCATTTAAACAACTACTCAGAATGGCTTTGTATTAAAAAGTTGGTGCAAAAGTGATCCAAAATGATAAATGGAGGAGTGTTCTTAGTTGAACACAGATGTTGACTTAGAGGTGAAGTGTCTTGATCAAAGAAGCTGTATTTTGAATAACAAAATACTTATTTGTTTTAGACAGAGATGAGTTAGGGAATCCATGGCAATATTTTAACTTCTTGCTTTACCATTGCTTTCATCGTATATATTCTCAAAAAGACTCTTTCCTGAAACATAATATAATAATCAACAAAATAATAATCATAAATGGAAAGTAAGAAAACTAAGTCTTGTGAAGTTATAAGTTAATTGTAACATCATTTAACCAAGATTAAATACCATGTCATAGATGTGGGGTTAACTGAAACTGCAGTATGTGATGTGTTAATACAGCTCTAGAAAAAAAGGGAAAAAATACACAGATACAGATTTCTTTAAAAAATTTGATTTACACTCCTTCAATTTATTGGTAATGCCTATAATCAAACCTCTCTATAGCCCCCTGCCAAAAATAAAAATTTTAAAAAAGATGAAAAAAGTATAGTTAAAATCAGCATCAAACAGAAGTATTCAATTTACCATTATTAAGTATTTAGAAAAGAATATTCTAGAACCCTAACCATTTCCAAGTTGCAAAGCCATTTTCACATTTTTTTGGCATTTGTTACTTCAGCAAGCCTACTTCTGAGTACCAATTTTTGTCTTAGTCCACTCAGCTTGCTAAAACAAAATGCCATAGACTAGGTGGCTTATAAACAAAAGAAATTTATTTTTCTCAATTCTGGAGCCTGGAAAGTCCAAAATTATGGTTCTGGCAAATTTTATGTCTGATGTGTCCTGTTTCCCAGCTCAAAAAGAACCATCTTTTACTCAGAAGGTACAAAGGATACAAAGAACACAAGGCTCCCAAAGGAGCTTCCTTGGGCCTCTCATATAAGGGCACTAATCTCATTCATCAGAGCCCTGCCATCATGACCTAATCAACTCCAGAAGTCACCGCTTCCAAATACCATCACCTCGGGGATCAGATTTCAACATATGAATTTTGGGAGGGGGACATAAATGTTCATGCTATAGGAAGCACCAAAATGCAATTTCCCTAAAATATGCATTTCCTGAAATTATTAGAATGCACAAGAATGTGTACAACTGAAATCATTGTAAGGGAATTTTTCAGCCTATTTTCAGATATTCTGCTATGTTATTCTTTTATTTACAATGTTCTTTCTATTATACAATATTCCTATTTGTTACTAAAGTACTATATAATTTCAAAAAAGTATTCAAACATGCATGCACATTTTAGTGTTCTATATTTGTAATGTTCTCTATTATTTTTTACTTATTTATTTATTTATCTATTGACACAGGGTCTCACTCTGTCACACAGGCTGGAAGTGCAGTGGTGTGATCTCAGCTCACCGCAACCTCTGCCTCCCAATCTCTAGCGACCCTCCCATCTCAGCCTGGTGAGTAGTGGGATCATAAGTACACACCACCCTGCTTTGCCATATTTTGTAGAGACGAGGTTTCACCATGCTGCCCAGGCTGGTCTTGAACTCCTGGACTCAAGCAATCTGGTGCCTTGGCCTCCCAAAGTACTGGGATTACAAGCATGAGCCACCACACCTAGACTGTTTTCTGTTTGTTTTGAAGAAATCTGCACTGAGTCCCTTTTTAAATGATACATTTTGAATGTTATTGACTAACTCTATAGAAGTTGATCATGTAGTAAGGACTTTAAAGTAAGTATCAAATTATTTGGCAAAAGAATATAGTAGCATGATTAAAGTGGAAAACAATGTGGTCCTATGTAAGTTCAAAAAAATAGTAAAAAAGTGAATTTATACAGGAACATAAAACATATTTTCTTTTTTTTTTAAGTCTTGTGTATCTTTATTTTATTTTGTTATTATTATACTTTAAGTTTTAGGGTACATGTGCACAATGTGCAGGTTTGTTATATATGTATACATGTGCCATGTTGGTTCACTACACCCATTAACTCGTCATTTAGCATTAGGTGTATCTCCTAATGCTATCCCTCCCCACTCCCTCCACCCCACAACAGTCCCCGATAAAACATATTTTCTTATATTCTGTTTTTCATTCTTTTTTGCTATCAGGTAAAAATAAACCAGGTTGCTTGTTTTCATTTTTCATTAATTAAAACATAAGTTAATTAATGAATCTCAAAAAACTCAATCAGTGTCAGTGTTGAATAAATACAAGTAATGTGAAATTCAATTGAAAGTAGCCTGATTTCCAGATACCAATTTAAGTTAGTTATCTATTTATTTATTTTTCTGATGTGTGATAATTTATAGTCTTCTGTTAATTAAAGAGCATAATACCACATATGAAAATTTTTTGTACACTTTATTGTGCTCTAACCTATAACGACATATTTTTGAAGCTAGTTGCATATTGCATGTCTAAGAAAGGCCATGTAAAGTCCAATGAGGGAGTACTAATTATTTGAGAGAGATACATATATTCAAAATGCCTTAAAAATGAAGGTGCATTTGTTAAGTTCAACTCATATTTTTTTAAAGACTGGAAATTGTATGTATTAAAGCAGTCCAATTAAATCCATTAGTGACAAAATCACTGATTACTGTAGGTCAGACCTTAGGTGATCCGCCTGCCTTGGTCTCCCAAAATGCTGGGATTACAGGCGTGAGCCACCGTGCCCAGCATACTTTGACCATTTTTTAACTCATTCCTTCTTGCAATTATTTTCTTTAAAAGAAAATTCCAAAACAGTATTTTTAATATACGAAAAATATGAAATATAAATGAAAAATTTTATGCGTATTCATGGCTATTGGTAGATCTCAGGATAATCAAAGGAAGAAAATTTTCAATTCTTTTTAATCATTTCTAAATTCGTATAGGGTTAAATTCTTATCTGAATTGAAACGTTAATGTCATTTTTAATAACAAGGCTGTTCATGTAGTTATCTTTTGTACTTTCTTCTAGAGATCATAAAGAATTCTTAGCTTTTAATTCTTAGTGTTCGATTTTCAGAACCATGTCCTTGGGGGAAAGACATTTGTATTAATCTATAGCCTCTGTCACAAGTAATTTAATGGTGATGTCAGTGTACTTCCAGTTATTCTTAGTCAAATAACTACAAAAAAAAATCACACTATGAACTGTACAGGAAAGGCAATAAAATTATTAGTTAGGACTACAAAGAGAAAAATATAGCACTTCATAATTTTTACAAATGTGAATATATGCTTTTGTATGTAAGGTCTTAAAAGTCTATGAAAAGAAAAATAGGCAGACTGCTAGTTGCGAGGCTAGTGTGAATTCCATAATAATGCTATATTTTCTTCTAATACCCTTGTTCTATCAACCTGGTTTAGTCCACATCTATCTCTGTCTATCATAGAGACATATCTTTATAACTTTTATAATTGTCAAAATAACAGGCAGTATATGAAGTATTTAAATCTAAAAAAGCAAATTGGTCAAGCTCTGAGTTCAAATGCTACCTTCGCCACTTTCAAACAATGTGAGTTGAGCTGGTCACATGAACTCTCTATGACTCACTTTCTGTGTATTACCATGATTTCAAAGGTGATTATAATAATTCCTACCCCACATGGTTTGGGAGTATAGCATAAATTATTTTATATAAATACACTAGTGTAATAGTAAATTTGGCTACATATGAATAACTGGTAAATGTATTCATAATGTGTTAAATTTTATTTTAAGCATATTCAATGATTTATTTAATATTCACAGTTGCACAGGCATTTATGAGGAATAAAGAAGGTAAGTAGGTCAGGCGCAGTGGCTCATGCCTGTAATCCCAGCACTTTGGGAGGCCAAGGCCAGCAGATCATGAGGTCAGGAGTTCGAGACCAGCTTGACCAACATGGTGAAACCCCATCTCTACTAAAAATACAAAAATTAGCCGGGCATGGTGGCATGGGCCTACAATCCTAGCTACTCAGGAGGCTGAGGCAGGAGAATTGCTTGAACCTGGGAGGTAGAGGTTGCAGTGAGCCAAGATGGTACCACTGCACTCCAGCCTGGGCAACAGAGCGAGACTCAGTCTCAAAAAAAAAGAAAGAAGGTAAGTAACGTTTGTAAGGTCACACAACTGGGTAGATCTGAGTTCTGAGTTTCAAACAGGGAGTTGGCCTTAAAGGCCAGTACTTTTAAACATTGCTCTACATAGAACTACAGTTAAATAAGTTCTGATGCCAGTTTCCATGTCTTTCTCATTAAAGTAATAACAGCAATATTAAATAAGTAACTTTGTACTCTTTAGCTAAGTTGGTTTATATCATAGCTATGACTTGGCTTGGTGCCCCATTTGCTCTCAACTGTCATCAAGTATTTCCAGTCTCCACAGTATGGTAATTATTCTTTAGAACTATGGTGATAAGTCTTCCTCAGAGCTTCTGCACAGCAAAGGAAACTATCATCAGAGTGAACAGGCAACCTACAAAATGGGAGAAAGTTTTTGCAATCGATCCATCTCACAAAGGGCTAATATCCAGAATCTACAAAGAACTTAAACAAATTTACAAGAAATAAAACAACCGCATCAAAAAGTGGGCAAAGGATATGACTAGACACTTCTCAAAAGAAGACATTTATGCAGCCAACAGACATATGAAAAAATGCTCATCATCACTGGTCATTAGAGAAATGCAAATCAAAACCACAATGAGATACCGTCTCACACCAGTTAGAATGGCGATCATTAAAAAGTCAGGAAACAACAGGTACTAGAGAGGATGTGGAGAAATAGGAACACTTTTACACTGTTGGTGGGACTGTAAACTAGTTCAACCATTGTGGAAGTCAGTGTGGCGATTCCTCAGGGATCTAGAACTAGAAATACCATCTGACCCAGCAATCGCATTACCCAAAGGATTATAAAGCATTCCACTATAAAGACACATGCACACATATGTTTATTGTGGCACTATTCACAACAGCAAAGACTTGGAAACAACCAAAATGTCCATCAATAATAGACTGGATAAAGAAAATGTGGCACATATACACCATGCAACACTATACAGCCATAAAAATGGATGAGTTCATGTCCTTTGTAGAGACATAGATGAAGCTGGAAACCATCACCCTCAGCAAACTATCACCAGAACAGAAAACCAAACACAGCGTGTTCTCACTCATAAGTGGGAGTGGAACAATGAGAACACATGGACATAGGGAGGGGAACGTCACACACCAGGGCCTGTTCGGGGGTGGGGGTGTAGGGGAGGAATAATATAAGGAGAAATACCTAATGTAGGTGACGGGTTGATGGGTGCAGCGAACCGTCATGGCACATGTATACCTATGTAACAAACCTGCACATTCTGCACATGTACCCAAGAACTTAAAGTATAATAAGTAAATAAATAAACAAAATAAAAGAATGTAAACATGTTTTGTAAGGCAGAAATATTTCCTGAAATCTGGTTGCCATTTTTATAGTGTTATGCAAATTCCTGTTTACTTAATTTGTTTTACATTTTTTACACATTAAAAAATTATTGATACATAATAATTGTACATTTTCATGGGGTTCATGTGATGTTTTGATACGTGCAATGTGTGATGACTATATTAGGGTATTTTGTATATCCATCACATCAAAAATTTATTTCTTTATGTTGGAAACATTTGAAATATTCTAGCTATTTTGAAATATACATTTTTGTTCTCTATAGTCACCCTGCTGTGTTACTAAACACAGAACATGTTCCTTCTAGCTAACTATATGTTTGTACCCATTAACCAAACTGTTTTCACCCCCCTCGACCAAACTTCCCAGCCTCTAGTAACTATCATTCTACTCTATATACCTCCATGAGATCCACTTTTTTATCTCCCACATATGAGTGAGAACATGAGATGATACTTGTCTTTCTGTACCTGCCTTACTTCACCTAACAGTAAACTCTAGTTTCATCCATGTTCCTACAAATGACACGATTTTATTCTTTCCTATGGCCAAATAGTGTTTCATCATGTTTATATACTGTATTTTCTTTATCCATTTATCCACTGGTGGACATTTAGGTTGATGCCATATCTTTACTGCTGTGAACAGTGCTGCAATGAATACAGGGGTGCAGGTATCTCTCTGATATACTGAGACCAATGGAACAGAACAGAGAACCCAGAAATAGGCCCAAATACTTATAGTCAATTGATCTTTGACAAAGCAAACACAAGCAAACTGGAGAAAGGACACCCTACTTAACGAATGGTGCTGGGATAATTGGCAAACCACATGTAGGTGAATGAAACTGGATCATTTCTCATCTTGCACAAAAACCAACTGAAGATGGATGAGGGACTTAAATCTAAGACCTGAAACCAAAAAATTCTGGAAGATAATGTCAGAAAAACCCTTCAACACATTGGCTTAGGCAAAGACTTCATGATGAAGAACCTAACAGCAAATGCAACAAAAACAAAGATAAATAGGTGGGACTTAAACTGACCACTTGCACAGCAAAAGGAACAGTCAGCAGAGTAAACAGACAACCCACAGAGTGGGAGAAAATCCTCACAGTCTATACATCTGACAAAAAACTATAATATCCGGAATCTATAAGAAACTCAAACAAATTAGCAAGAAAAAAAATCGCATCGAAAAGTGGACTAAGGACATGAATTCTCAAAAGAAGATATACGAGTGGCCAAAAAACATATGAAACAATGCTCAACATCACTAATTATTAGGGAAATGGAAAATAAATTTTAATTTTCGGTAAAAAGTTTCGCTTTGTTTTTTTGGATTCTCTTTTCCTTTGAAAACCCCTTATTTTTGTTGGTATTTCAATTTTACATAAACAATTACATGTAACTAATATGCATTTTTTACATTTCCTAGTGAATGATATATATTTGAATCTGTTAAGATTTTATATTTCAAATATTGGTTATACTATTTTCAATGACAGATGTTCAAATTGATAAAATGTAACAATTATGAAAATATTTTATCATGTTTAATCTCCTCTTTGTAATTTATACAACATTAGAATTATTTGTAAAGACAAAATTGAAAAGTAAAGAATCTCAGAGGCCAGGCGCAGTGGCTCATGTCTGTAATCCCAGCAGTTTGGGATGCCGAGGTGGGTGGATCACAAGGTCAGGAGATCAAGACCATCATGGCTAACATAGTGAAATCCGGTCTCTACTAAAAATACAAAAAAATTAGCCGGGCGTGGTGGCGGGCGCCTGTAGTCCCAGCTACTCGGGAGGCTGAGGCAGGAGAATGGTCTGAACCCAGGAGGCAGAGCTTGCAGTGAGCCGAGATTGCGCCACTGCACTCCCGCCTGGGAGACAGAGCAAGACTCTGTCTTGAAAAAAAAAAAAAAAGAATCTCAGAATCCTGTTTTTGCAAGTTGCAAATATAGTTTTTTGAAGTACTATTTTTTATCATTTGGACTTATACTAAGTTGGGAAATAAAAGAACATTAGGATGTATTTAGCACGGGCAATATTCTTTTTAGTAGCATTAAACTGTGTTTTTCTCTTTGCGTCTGGTTCATTAGTTATTCTTTTCACAACTCTGACAATTGCACTTACAGAACTTAAAAGCATCTTCTGTGATCACCTAATCAAACACTCAGAGAAACTTCCTTGTAACTCTTCTGTGATGTGAAACTCTTTTTCTTTCTTTTTTTTTTTTTTTTTTTGAGATGGAGTCTCTTTCTTAAGGGGGAAAACGTATCAGTGAATTCTGTTTTTAAAGGCATTTACTGCTAGAGTACTTTTCTTCCATAGCCAATTTTTCTCTACTCTTCTGTGATAATACACTGTCCACATTTCATTTCACTGGTAGAACTAGAAAATACCTGAGAAGAATGACGCTACCATTAAGTAACTCTATATATATAAGAAAAAGCTACAATGATATCCAGATCTTTGTCTTTTGAAGACTAACTAGTACCAATGTTTTTCCTAGTAGAACCTTTATAAACTTTGATGCTCACTAGTGACCTGTTCCAAAGCCTATTTGGAAATTGTAATAACAGAATGTACTAGATCTTTGAGAAATTTTTTGAAGTTTTTTGTGGTTTTTTAAAAAAACTATATATATATATATATATATATATATATAAAATATGCACTTTTTGGCATTTCACTTTACAAAAAAAAGCCAGGCCTTAGCACAGGGAAGCAACACAGCAAATGAAAGCTACAAACCACACTCCTTAAGTCTGTAGTATCTGTTGGAATGAAATTAAAGGTTAGAAATAAAGTTTGACATTAGCAGCCCCTCTGGTGGTCTTCATCAGCGGCAGACATTTCCTTTAGGCCTCAAACATATATTGGGTTTAAATTTAAAATGTATTTTTCCATATTGGCCCTAAAACCAGTGCTCAGATTAGTGTGGCCTGCTCAGCATGTTGCTATATCTCACTGTGACTGACCGTACGTACCTCATGCTCTGTGGCTGCCTGATTCTTTTTCCCAAAACTCCTCAGCTGTCTCAGCTAGACTTGATCTCTGCCCTAGCTAGACTCAGAATGTTTACCTGATACTTTCCTTCTATTATGGTACTTGAGATCTTGATCTTAACTGACCAAAAATCTGGCAGCAGAGAATAATAGATGTAGAAAGACACAAAATAACTCTATGTAAAATAACTGTGTTCTAAATGAATTGGAAATACCATGAGATAAGCAAACTGGCAACCAAATGCCAGGGCTCTGGAGACCGCCATACCATCCATCTTTATTATCAACAACAATTTCCCCAGAATTAGAAAGCCATCTCATTGACAGTTTATTTCGCCTTAAAGTTATTTATTCATATGTAAGGATTTATTGGTACCTTAGAATACACTGGTACTTTTCTTACCAAGCTTATTACCCTGACTAATCTCAGTAGCAGTAATCTGATGCCACTCACACATGTATTGAAGAGTCAGGGGTTATATAAGTACCAGATATAAAGGCAAAGCAAGGCTGTCAATGATTACATAAATAAGTTAGATAAAAAGATACGTGTCAGTGAAAACAGACCCTGAAATTGCAAAACCTTCTTTCTCATGAAACAAACTACTATCCACAGTCTCCTGAGTTCTGATCAGAATCAGTGGGTAAAATTAGTAAGTTGAACTAGAGTCTGCAACAGATAACTTGCCCTGAAAAGCAAAATATGGGATCTAAGGGCAATAACTCATGTTAAACTCTCCTCTCTGATAATATATTTTATTTCCTGGCCTAGATTTTCAAGAATTATATGAAATGATTCTTAGATTCTTAGATTTTAACCAAAAATAAAATATTGCTTATGGTTTTAAGAATACTTTATCCATAAACATCTATATGTGTGTGTGTGTGTGTGTGTGTGTGTGTGTGTGTGTGTGTGTGTGTAGGATACAGTTGCTTATATAGGATAGATTGATATAGAAAGATAAAGGTAGATTGCTAGACAATTAAAAACTGACGGATAGGCCGGGAGCGGTGGCTCACACCTGTAATCTGAACACTTTGGGAGGCCAAGTGGGGCTGATCACAAAGTCAGGAGATTGAGACCATCCTGGCTAACACGGTGAAACCCCATCTCTACTACATATACAAAAAAAATTAGCCGGGTGTGGTGGCAGGTGCCTGTAGTCCCAGCTACTCCGGAGGCTGAGGCAGGAGAATGGCATGAACCTGGGAGGCGGAGCTTGCAGTGAGCCAGGATCGCGCCACTGCACTCCAGCCTGAGTGACACAGCAAGACTCTGTCTCAAAAACAAACAAGCAAACAAACAAACAAACAAAAACAGATGGATAGATGACAATGCATGTTAGATCCCATATACTGTATGCGAATATATGGTTATTAACAACATGGTCTCATAACAAAGGGAATAGACAATCTATTCTAATATTCATCCTATTTGCATAGGAGATTCACAAAATCCAGCTCAAAAAAACATTTAGAAGGAGGAATTTAAAATGTCCATTTATGATTAGGTTATAGAAGATCATAGAAAACCATTCACAGAAACAATAAGAAATCATAGAATTTTTAAAAATTATATTTTTCTTTAAAATCATTATAAGGAGCTGTGGACACAAAGAAATGTAAACATGGGAGAAGCCCTCCATAAGTGAAAAAGAGACAGGGGACGCTTTCATACATGGTACTAATCACTAAGGTTGAAAAAAACAGCATATGGAAAAAAAGCAATTTTTTTTTTATCAACTCTGGACTAGCATGTTAGATTTAAATCTGAAAGAACATCAAACACAAAGTTATTTCTCTTGCACAGGTAATCTCTTTCATGAGAACTTTCTGAGTAAGTAGAGGTTAAGGTTAGAAATGAAAAATGGAAAGACATCTTGTGTTCTTGTAGTTTAGTGTAATCAGAGATTCACAATCTTGATATCTCATGGTATCACAGTCTCTCAATCTTATCATTTTGCAGCCACCTGTTCTATCATATGTCCTACAATCTAACAACCTTAATGTTTGGAAGACTCACATTCTCAGTGTGACAGCCTCAGAGCTTTGTGGATTCCAAATTGACCAAAAGAGCAACTCACAGATATAAAGAAATAAGCAAAATCAATTTAAGATAAATAAAAATGTTAAATAAATTAAGAATAAATGCAAAAATAATGTATGATCAAGAAAAAAGTTGTGAATACAAAACTTTTTATTCAAGATAATTTCTTAGTGAACAAATATTAATTAAAAAAATTCAGATGTAAAGCTGCAATAATTTGTTTCCAGCATACGCACATAAGACAGGCTAAGGAAAGCTATCCAGGTAAGGAAATGTTATACCAGACCGTATAGGACAAAATAAATACCAGACAGAATAAAAGTATAGGAATACATAAATGTTCATTTTAAAAACGGTATGTTACTTGGTTTATAACATGTAGAATTAGAATATATAACAGTAGGAGCATGAAAAGCAAGCAGTACACTCACTGGTTTATGAAGTAGCATAATGCTCTTTGAGAGTGTATATTGATTTGTTAAAGGTGAATATTGTAATCTCAAGAGAATCTACAAGATTTTAACGCAGATGAAAATGTCCTACTCCGGAAAATAAAAAAGCTACAAAGGACATTTATTAACAAGAAAGAGAAGCATACACCAGGACTTAAGGCAGCAAGGAATAGGCTAACTCTAATGTTTTCTGCAAATGCAGCTTGGTTTATAAACAGGGCTGCCCTTATCTATAAAGCTTCTATCCTCAAATCTTTAATGAAATATTAATTCCAGCTGCCAATCTTTTGGTTGTAAAACAAGGACTTGAAAAAATATATTTTTTTCTGTATTGACCCCATAGATACTTTGTCGCTGAAGCCACGAAGTACCTGGCCAGTAAAGCACCATCTTTTAAAGTTTTTTTGATAGTTGACAATGCTCTTGGCCACCTAGAACTCCATGAGTTCAACAGTGAAGATGTCATCATAGTCTAAGTGTTCACAAACACACAGTCTGTGTCTAATTCAGCCTCTAGATTAGAGGGTCATAAGGAACTTTCAGGCTCATTACACGTGGTACTCTGTGGAAAGAATTGCCAGTGCTATGGAAGAGAACGCTGATAGAACATTGTGAAAGTCTGGAAAGATTACCTTATTGAAAATGCCATTGTTACAGAAAAAGCCATGAAACCATCAAGCCAGAAACAATACATTCCTGCTTGAGAAAACTGTGTCCAGAGAGCCAATCAAGGAAATCATAAATCAATATGGCTATAGCAAAAAAAAAAGGTAGGAGGTAAAGGGTTTCAAGATATAGATCTTGGAAAAACTCAAGAACTGATAAACACCACACCAGAGGAATTAACAAAAGATGACTTGATGTAGATGAGTGGTTCCAAACCAGTGCCTCAAGATGAAGAAGAAAATGTAGAAGAAGAAGTGCCAAAAAGCAGGTTGATTTTAGACAACCTGAGAGAAAGATTCTAATTATTCACGACTTCATTTGACTTCTTTTATGTCATAGGCCATGCTATGATACAGGTGCTGAAACAAAAAAATAAAAATAAAAATAAAAACTGATGGCAGGATTTGTGCCATCTGAAAAAAAATTTAGAGAAATGAAAAGTAACTCAGGAATTACAATGCATTTCTGTAAAGTTACACTGAGGGTACCTGCTTCTTCTGCTTTTGCTTTCACCTTCTTCACCTCTTCAGCCTCTGTCATCCCTGACACAGCAGGACCAGCCCCTCCTTTTCTTCCTCCTTCTCAGCCTACTTAACAAGAAGATGACAAAAGTGAAGACCTTTATAATGATTTATTCCCATTTAATGAATATTAAATATATTTTATCTTTCTTATTATTTTCTTCATAACATTTTTTCTGTAGCTTAGTTTATTGTAAAAATGCAACGTATAATACATAGAGCATACGAAATGTGTTAATCAGCTGTTTATCTGTAAAGCTTCTGGTCAACAGTAGGCTATTTGTGGTTAAGTTTTTAGGGCC
Organism: Hylobates moloch; assembly: GCF_009828535.3. Classification (NCBI taxonomy): domain Eukaryota; kingdom Metazoa; phylum Chordata; class Mammalia; order Primates; family Hylobatidae; genus Hylobates; species Hylobates moloch. The sequence goes on along the minus strand of NW_026652289.1, from coordinate 23,429,310 downwards.
GCAAAAGTTATACAAGAGTTTTCAATAGTGCAGGGCATCAGTGTCCATAAACTCCACGTTGTTCCAGGGCCAATTGTGCTTGCAAAGTCTCCATAAATTTTTCATTGTTTCAAAGAATACTAAGAAAAGGAAATAGGAATATGTATTGGAATAGTATAGGAAAGTGAAAACATGAGAAGTTTCTTGGGTGAAGAATGCATAAGGGCACTTCAGGCAAAGTAAAACATGTGTGGAAAAGTACAATAATGAAATAAATTATGTAACTAGCAGCCGGTGAGTAATTTACTAGGGCCATATTGTGGTAGTGATGAAGTGTTGGATAAAGCAGAAAATGAAAACTGAGAACTTGGTTGGGATCAAATTGTGATAAAGCTTTTATGCCATGCTAAGTTATTTGCAATTCAATCTAAGAACAATAGTAAATTAAGGAAGATAGGTAATTATTATTGTGGCACATCTGGGGTTTGTTTACAGAATGATTCCAATAGGGATGTGTGGGGGAAGTATGATAGATAATAAGGTCTGTGAGTATGGTAAAAGAAATGTAATATTGATTGTTAACAGTATAGCATAAAATTCTAATCAGGGGATGGTGAAAAATGCACTTAGTACAGAAGAGTTAGAGAACAAAGCGCATATTTGGAAGAAAATCTACAGAAATTTAAGACTGATTACACAAAGAAATGATGCAAATAAAAAAATCAGTGATGTCTACAAGGCCTCCAGTTTGAAGGTAATGGATTATACCATAGATGTGTCACTGAATTCAAGATAAGAGCAAGATCCACGCAGGAGACATGAAGATTTTAGTTCAGGCCATATTTCATTTGTGTTACATGTGACATGATAATGTAATAATGTCTGATGTTTTAATATATCTGGTTGGATATTAGAAGGCCTAAAATTTGGGTATAATCAGCAGAGATGTATAACTATATTGGGAAGCATGATAATGACTAAGATCACAGAAAAATTGATATTTTTCAGCAAAAAGAGGAGAGAATTTACAAAATATTTTCAAATAATTCAATCATAGTATAACTTTAAGCAAATCAGTTATCATAATATATCTTAATAGGTCAAGGGGCAAAAGGGTAGAGAAGCCAAGACTTGCAAACAATGCTTATTCTCACCAGCCTTCATTTAGATTAGTATTTCCAAATGTTTTCAGTCATAAATATACTTAAGAGCAGTATCTGAGCACAGGTAATCAAGAGATAATTATTTTTCTATTTTTATATCCATAAATGAAATATTCATGCATATTTTAGATAAAAATTACTCGAAAAGCCTTGGGAATAGTTTTCTGCTCTCTCTTTTGTAATTAAATATGCAAAACTTGTTTCTCTTGGTCTCTAGGATTCTTTACTCTTTGCCATTTTGTGACATTTTGAAAATAGTATACCAAATAGAAAAGGCATGATCTGCCCTTTAGAAAACCATGGCACAAAATGCATATATTTTCAGGGCTGAACAAATGACTCGAAATGGATAAAATCTGTTCTAACAGAAACCAATATTTCATAAGTCACAAAACACACTAATCTATTTGTTTTTGAAATGGTTCATTTTTATTGTTTTCAAATAAATGCTGTTTTTCTTTGGACATGGTAACTTTGAAATGCAAAATTCTTATGTGAGCTGCCCATTACCTGGAGTTAACCGCTCTCTGTTTCAAAGTCAGCGCACATGACAAGCCTCTCCAATAGAAAATAAATTTTAACTAATGTTTTGCTTTATGATTTAAAGGACATTAATAAGCCAATGCTCATTCAGAAAACATAGAAATTCACAAAGGGCTTATTTGTATTTAGAGTAACAACTGGATTTATTTTAACATTATTTCTCCTCTACATAATGTAGCTGTAATGTAAGTATTCCTTTGGCTTACAAACTGCAACATAACTGATTATTGTATTAGGATAAAATGTGATAACGTATGTGAAATACTCAGATATACAAGTTATTTTTATTATTGTCTCAGCTTCCACGTTTTGGAAAGCAGTCAGCCTGGCTAGTGTCAATACCAATTACAGTGATATTTGATGTAATCTCTTACCTTCCCAACTATAATGTTCAGACCATAATCCAATTTATTTTGTGATATTGTTATAACAGTAAATTGTAGTTTTAGATACAAAACTATTTAGAATGTATTCCATTCTTAACACGCACTATATATATATTTTTTATTTCTCCAAGACTGAAATCCTAAATAAAATAATATGTTATGGTTTGTAATCCCAACAGTTTGGGAGGTCGAGGCTGGCAGATCACCTGACCTCAGGAGATCAAGAGCAACCTGGGCAACATGGTAAAACCTCGTCTCTACAAAAAATTAGACAGGCATGGTGGCTCACACCTGTAGTCCCAGCTACTTGGGGAGGCTGAGGCATGAAAATTGCTTGAACCTGGGAAGTGGAAGTTGCAGTGAGCCGACATTGCGCCCCTGCACTCCAGCCTGGGAGAGGGAGTGAGACTCTGTCTCAAAATAAAAAAGAAAATAAATAAATAATAATAATAATGATTACAACTTTAGTGGTGTACTCATTTTGTTCATATTTTATTTTAAATCACACATTCAATACTTGAAATGGAAAAACGATCTTTGTTGTTTGATTCTTTTAAACTTCTCTATATCTTTTTTGGTATAAGTATCCTTAAAAATCAGAGAGTTTTTCTAATTAACAGACTTGTTTTGTGTCAACAATAGATAATTTTTACATGTTTTTAAAGTTCAAAATAAGGAATATTCTAAATTTGTTGATCTATTGTCATTATTTACTGAGTTATATGGTAGCAATGAAAAAATAACTTAAAAGTACAAGAATAAGAGTAACTGAGGAATTCCATCAAATTGACAAAATTTTGGAAGTACAATTTTGGGAAACTATAAATTAGTAAAGTAAATTCCTCTATATGTAATGTACTGGGAATCCAGCCAAAATAGCATTTTTATTTTTCTTAGTCTAGAAAGAACCCCTTGCTCCAGGAAAGCAGTAGAGGCAAAATTGGTGGAAATGGAAGGCAATGCAAGGAAATCCCTTTTTTTCTCTCTAAAACGATGACATTTCTCTGAAGTTTTGACTTACACATTTTTGTATCTTTTAAGTATCATGGTTATATGTATAAAGTTTATATTTTGTACTGAACATTAAGTCACAGTAGAAAATTTACATTAAACAACATTTAGACTCACTGCTTATTTTAACCCTTTTCTCATTTGCCCTGAGAATACTCCCCGGCAGCCCTTGAACTCGAGATAACTTTGCCACCATGTATCTCGCTTTTATTGTTACTTTGGCATCGCTGTAGTTTATCGACTTTGGAAACAAAAGACATCATTCTATTTATAGCATTCTGTTTTTAGTAGTGGTATTTCAATTTACAAAATACAGTAATTCTCAATTGCTGAAAATGTCAACTCCTAGAAAACGTAGCTCCCTCTCGTGCTGTTAACATCGTTCTCGAACAGCTGTTCGCGGAAGATTCATTTGATGAATCTGATTTTTCCAAAATAGATGATTCTCATGATTCAGATGATTCTGATGTTAGTTCTGATTACGAATAACTCCAAGAACAGTTTTTATATTCTATTTCCTCATTGAAAATCAGTTAGATTTGGTTTAGCTTCAAAGAGCATGTTTATGTAAAATTAAGTGAGTGCTGGCAGTGAGCTGCACTTTTTTTTTCTAAACAGGAAAAGGGTTAAATCTTATATAATTCAAGTTTATTGGTAGTATCAACAGTACTGATAGTAGTAATTGTAATCATAGGATGGTGGCACTAATTATAAAAAACTATTGGCAATAATAGCTAAGGATTATTGAGTGCTCATCCTGTGATTAGAATGATGCTAAGCTCTTTGAATTTATAATCACTTTTTGGCCTATCACAATAGGTGAGAGGTATTATTATTTAAGTGAGAACCATAATATATTTTACGGGATGCATTTAGAATGAACAAGAATGAAGCTGGCAACACCAAAGAAGAGGCTCTGCATTGGGTAGATATTGAGGGTTTGGTTAAGGCTGGATGCTAAAAATATTTTGAGAAACAGAAAGGTCAGGCAGATAATGAGTGTTAAAGCTCATTCAAATGCGGGTCTCATGATCACGGGTCAACGTGCTTAACTGTTCAGCACCTTTTCATTGATTCTAATAAATGGTAGTATGTGCAGTAGCTAAGATTCTTAATTCTGGGGTCAGACTTTCTTGCTTTAAATTTTCTGTCAACCACAGCTGTCTATTCACTAGGCTGATGTTGGATAAATTACTTCATCGATCTATGCCTTTGTTTTCTCATGTGTAAAATGGAGATGATAATAGGGACTCCTTACTAAGATAGGTGTAAAGATGACATGGATTTATAGCTACCATATATTTGAAATGTTTCAAAGAGTGCCTGGCACATAGTAAGCATTGCGTGTTTGCTGTCATTTCTTAAGGCCCAATTCCCTATTGGGAAGGTTGAAAGCTTTGTAGGTTTACAGTTTATATGATTCTTTGACACTTTTTTTTTAGCAGTTTATTTGTTTTATTGGTTACATAGTTATATTTATTTAGACATAGCTAACTAATATTATAAGACACCATAATTGCATTTTATCCAGGTAGAAGCAATAATTAGACAATCACTTCTTTTAATGCCATCAGCAAATAAAGGTGGAATGCAGGTAAAGTTTTTTAAAATGCTTTGTCTAGATATTTATAACATGTTTTTCTAGCCAGATGTGGATTTGAGATTTTAAAAGCACATATACTACTTGGTATAGGTGATTCTAAAAAGAGCAGTTGTCAGTATTTGTAAAACTATCAATTGTTAATGCCCAAAATAAAGTATCCAGAAGACAGAAGAGGAGACGGCATAGACAGTCTCTTCGGGCAACAGAACTAGCAGGTTCACTATGAGTTTTACAACCCAAAGCGAGTATGTTTCTAAAATCTTGCATATGGCTTTACACATGAGTAAGTGAAAATGTGATGTTATAAGGTGATAGCAGCTTTGCATTCCTGTCCAAAATAAACATTTTAAAATATATTGTGTAGATGTGCTCCTTGGGGAATGGAATTAAATAATTTTCTTTAGCAGTCCACCAGTAAAACTGGGACTCTGTTATCAGAACAGAGAGTATCTACTGCAAATTTCTAGATACTTTCAGTAAAATCTATTTATGATATAAGGCATTTATAGAATTGATTTAGCCATTGATATGAGCTGAAAACTTTGTATGTTGAAGTCCTAACACCAGTACTTCAGAAAGTGACCATGTTTTGAGTTAGGGTGTTTACACGGGTAGTAAAGTTAAAATAAGGCCTTTAGAGTGGGCCCTAATCCAGTATCACTGATGTTCTTACAAAAAAAGAGGAAATTTAGACACAGATGTACAGAGGAAAGACAGTGTGAAGACACAGAAAGAAGACAGCCACCTACAAGCCAAGGAATGAGGTGAGGCTAGACAAAATTTTTCCTCACGGTCCTCAGCAGGGATCAACTCTGAAAATACCGTGGTGTCTTATTTATGTGTGTTCGTATCAGAAAATACCTGAGACTGTGTAATTTATAAACAACATAAACACATTTCTCAGTTTTGGAGGCTGGAAGTGTTAAGATCATAGAACTGGCAGTTTCTGTGCCTGGTGAGGGCCTGGTCTTTGCTGTAAGATGGCACCTTGTTGTTGCATCCTTTGGAGGAGAGAAACACTGTATCCTCCTGTGGCAGAAGGGAAAACAGTGGTGAACCTACTTTCTCAAGCCCTTTTATCAGGGCCTTACTCCTATCCATTAGGGCCCTGCTCTCATGGCTTAGTCACCTTCTAAATGCCCCACTTCTTAAGTTTCAACATATAAATTTTAGGAGAAACTTTCAGACTACATAGTTTCACTTCTGGATCCCCAAACTCATGTCCTACTTATATGCAAAAAACATATATTTTTATCCCAGTACCCCTCAAAAATCTTAACTTGTTACATAATCAACTCAAAAGTCTTACATCTAGCATCTCTAAATCAGATACAGGTGAGACACAAGGTAAAAAATAATTCTGAAACAAAGTGCTTTCCAGTTGTAAGCCAGTACAATCAAACAGTTGTGTGCTTTCAAAATATAATGGTGAGACAGGCACAGGACAGTTAGTTCCATTTCAAAGGGAAAAACAGAAAGAAGGAGGATCGGAATTAAGTACGAAATCACAAAGTAAACAACACTAAACCTTGATGCTTGAGAATTATTTTCTTTGACTCCAGGTCCCACCTTCCAGACACACTAGGGTGGGGTTGGGTCCACAAGCTTCCAGAAGACCCTAGCCTATGGCTTTGCCTGGTACCACCCATGATGCATCTTTCACGGGCTCTGTCTTGAAACTGTTCTGCCTGTCACTCTTGTCCTATGATGGAAGTGGAAGCCTTAAGACATCTAAAATGCCTTCAGGGCCATTCTTCCACTGTCTTGATGAATATAATCTGGCTTCCTTCTATCCATACTAATTTTATTATGAAGAGTAATTTGGTGCTCAAGCCTGTAATCCCGGCACTTTGGGAGGCTGAGGCAGGCGGATCACGAGGTCGGGAGATCAAGACCATCCTGGCTAATGCGGTGAAACCTCATCTCTACTAAAAATACAAAAAAAAATCAGCCGGGCGTGGTGGCGGGCGCCTGTAGTCCCAGCTACTTGGGAGGCTGAGGTAGGAGAATGGCGTGAGCCTGGGAGGCGGAGCTTGCAGTGAGCCAAGACTGTGCCACTGCATTGCAGCCTGGGCGACAGAAAAAAAAAAAAAAAAAAAAAAAAAAAAAAGAGTAATTTGGCCACACTGTTGGTATTCTGTCATGAAATGCCCTTTTTGTTTTTACAAACTGTTCAGGCTGAGAATTTTCCAAGTCTTTACATTTTACTTCCCTTTTGATTACACATTTCATCTTTAATTTGCTTCTCTCTTTTAATATTTTACTATAAGCAATAAAGAGAAGCCATGAAGGCCCCTGATCACTCTGCTCAGATATTTCTTCTACTAACTATCCTAATTAATTGCTTGCAAATTCTGCCTTCCACAAAGTTTTAGGATGTGGACACAATTCAGCCAAGTTATTTGCCACTTTATAGTAAAGAAAGGCCTTTATTCAGTTTCCAATACCTTGTTTCTCATTTCTTTCTATGACCTCATCAGAATTGCCTTTGCCATTCACATTTCTAGCAATATTCTGATCACAACCACTTAGGTAATCTCTGGGATGACTGAGACTCTGTCTAGAGCTCTATTCTTCTGAGCACACAATAAAACAACCCTTAACATTTCATTTATAGCAATCTGGGCTTTCTCCAGCACTCACCTTCAAATTCTTCAAGCCTCTACCTTTTAACCAGTTCCAAAATTGCTTTCATATTTGTAATGTCAACATCTCACATCGAGTACCAATGTATGTCTTAGTACATTTGTATGAATATAACAAAACACCTTAGACTGGGTGACCTATAAAAAATACTGAAGCTGGAATGACTTTTCTGGGCCCAGAGCTTGGGAATGGGTGCTATGGCCTTGCATCTGATTTCCATTTTTTTTTTAAATGATATCTAAGTACCATTGAAGATGCCAGCAGTGCCTATTTTCCCGCAAATATTATTATCTTGAACAGATTCAAACTGAGTTTTCCCAGGGCAATTTATTCTTGTAGGGATGGCCCAGATGCAAGATACTGTGAATAAACAAGTGTAGAGTGTATTTTATTCCCTTAAATAATTCATCAAATTGAGGTAATAAATAAATAAATAATCAAATAAATTATAATACATCATTATAAATGCAATAATACCTAGACAGTGTTATTGAATCACAAAGATAGGTGGAGGGCGAGAAATTCAAGCACAGGAGTGAGAAGTCACTGGCTACTTCTGGTTTTGAACCAGATGGGCCATTTGCTATAATTAAAGTAGAGATGTGTAAGAAACTGCTTGTTCTCCACTGTCTGGCCTCCTGGAGAGAACTTTTACCTTTGTTCCAGTTTAATTTGGGCTCGTCAGAGAAGTCATTATTTCCAGACCCACCAACTGGGTGGTGCTAAAAGAAACATTACGTTCTTATTTTATCCACGATACAAATCTCTATTGTACAGTATGAGTTTTTATAACCTTGGATATGAATAACTGATTAATTAGATATCACAAATTATATACTTTAAGCTGCTGTTGGTTTGAATGACTAACAAAAGGAATCTACACCTTGCATGTCAGAAAAATCAGAAGAATTCAAATATCCATCATTAACCCTGTCATTCTTCTTTATTCCTTTGGCCAGTGTAAGATGACCTGCAACAAAAATAAAGTAAGGTCAGGGCTAGAGGTGATAGAGGTTTGTTTGCAGATTGAAGAGAAATGAAGAAAGTGATGTTTTTATTTTTTCAGTTTTGATCTAGGTAATTTGGATTTTCTTGTAATAATTGTAATAATGAAATGGTTGTTACTGAAGTTATTTAATAAAATTGGTTATTGCATGCCTGACCCCTCAGTTCCTCATTGAAACAAAAGTTTTAAGACCTTTCTAGACCATGTAAGATTTCTCAAGAGTGCAAGTATGACATTATCAAGGGAAATGCATTTTATTTCTGAACACAACTAAAAACTCAGGTAGATACAGGTCTGAAACTTACATGGTACCTAACACATATAATTAATTTTGTAAATGACTGACTCATGAATACTATGAAAATTGTAATTACAAGATAAATACATCAGATACAATATTCCATACATATATCACCTTGTATCAATCACTAATATATTTTAAGTTTGGAAGCATTGGCTTTAATAAGGAGATATGTGTGTGTAGTTATAAACATATATTTATATTTATGTGCATTTTGATATTATATTTGTATGCATTTTGATATTAAACATTATTATTTTTTGTTCTGGGAAAAGAAAAAGTCCTCTGTCATTTATTAATTTTAAAAATTGAGGTTTAGTGGCTTGCATAATCTTACATTAGTACATTGAATTTGTGGGTATACAAACTTGCAATATACTCACTATATATTAGAAAAATGTCTATAGGCTTCATGAAACACAGCTGTGGTAAAGTAGGTCAAAATTCTTTTCATAACAAATCTAATGTGTACTTGAATATAACATTTATTAAGAAAATTAGAACTCTTTCTTATAATCCAGGTCAATGCCAAGCTTACTTTGGAAATGTGAAGTGAAACATTAATTTACTTAAATTATTTATTTGAAAGCATAAAATATTTTAAGTATTGATTTGGTAAACTAGTCAAAGAATTGATGCAAAAAGGTAATATTTACTTCATTTATAAGATAATTTATCTACTCTATTTTATTAATAGATTTTAAACTTGGCCAAAAAAAGGATAGACATACATTTTGTAAAGAAGTGTATTTTTAATATACCTTCTCATAGCAATATAAAATAAACACAATGATCCAATGTGCTTGAGTTTTAAATATTGAGGCCTTACCTGTCTTTTTAAATGTAATTATGTCAATATATTTTACATTTTTTAAGAGTTGTGTTAAAATATTGGTCAAAATTGTAGACACTTTAATTTTATTGGAGAAAAACAACACGGAGGAGTTTCTGCAGTGGAATGCAAGCCTTCTGCCTTCCCCCAGGCCACCCAGCCACCAGTATGGCTCTTTGTGCTGTGATGAGAGGATGGGGTGTGTACTACTTATCCTCATTCCACACTATGTGATTCCAATTTTATTCTGGGTTCTGGTGCACAAAAGGGCGAGTCTACGAATAGACCCACTTTGAAGGATTTACAACATAGACATATATTGTCTATACACATCAAATTGTTTTATAAAAGTGCATTGACCAAAATTGTACCTTTATATATAAGAAGAAGCAATGTAAACTGCTTGGTTAAAAATTATCCACTAAATTTTGGGCATGCATAATCACTATTGGGATGAATATAGAAGTAAAACAACAACAATAACAAAAACACATCAAACTAAAAACTCCGCGTTGGGTATACTTTTGGTGCCATTTGCACATGCCTTCTATGTGGTTCAGATTGGCTTGATTACACTTGCTCCCTGAGCTTTTTGTTCATGTTTGTCTGCCTGCTTTATATTCGCTGGCAGATGATCAGGTTATGCCCACGAGATTAAGGGTGGATCTTTCTTCCCCAACCCACTGACTCAAACGTTAATCTCCTTTGGCAACACCCACACAGACACACCCAGGATCAGTACTTTGTATCCTTCAATCCAATCAAGTTGACAGTATTAACCATCTCACATATATATTTTGGAAGCTAATAATTCTCCCAAAGGTATGATTTTCTTTTATTTAGATTTCTATTTTTCTGCTAAAATGACAACATTAACAACAATAAAGATAACACAAAAACTATAATATATTAAGATACTTTAGAATAGATACAAAGTAGACAGATATTAAGCACAAAATTATTTTATGTTGTGCCAGGCTAGGTTTTTATTAAGACTTTATGTCTACTTTGTATCTATCCTATGAAGCTCTTTTCTTTTTGTCTTTATTGGTATTTTCATATTTATAGCTTACTTGATTGTTTCATGATCTGGCCTTCATGTGAGTGTATGTGTGTGTGTGTGTGTGTGTGTGTGTGTGTGTGTGTAACTTTAGAAGTCTGTTCTATCATGGTATAAATTAACTGCCTAATAAATAATCACTAAAATTTTTACTCATTCTAGTAAGTATAACTTTGGATTTTTTAAAATGTATTTTTATAATATATGGCTCACTGAATGGTAAAATATCAGAGAAAAATTAGAAACAAAAATACATGAAAATTCCTGAGAGTAGGCACTACTTTAGGGAATATAAGAGGCATTGTTTCCCTGAATTCAAAATAAGATCATGTCTCTAACGTAGGATAATATGATAGAAAGAAGCAGTGGACTGAATGCAAATGACAACGTTTAGTATTCTCTGTGGTAGGAAAAGGGATTAGGGAATATTTCGTTCATCTTAACAATTTTTTTAACTCATTATCTGTACAATAAGAGATTTGAACAAGATCTTCTCTAGGGTCTATTCTAATTGCAAACTTTTGTAATTTTAATGGAAAACAATTTAAAAATAAATCAAAGTTTGTTTCTAATGAATGCTATTTCAAGTTTCATTGAATAGTTTAAATGAATAATATCGCATTGGAAGGATCCCAGAAGACCTTAATAACAAAAAATAGTGATTGGGGGGAACACCACTGTGAGAGACTAGAACATTTTTTTCTTCTCAGTTATTACTAAAAATCTTTAATTTCTATTTCCCATTTGATCTGATTTTATACAGGTCATTATAAATGTCTCTTTGCTTCATTGTTTTAATTTCCCCAGTATTATAAAAACGTAACAAAAAAGTCAATTAATTGGGCAATTCTGTAATATATATTTTGATAATTCTGAATCTACCTGCATGCATAATTGTTTCTGACAATAAATATTGGTTGGTTGAATTGATAAGCATTCCAACAATTAACCTAGAAAGTGGTTAATCTGATTTGACTTGGTGAGATAGCTTCTTTACAAGTTGTTACAATGGAAAGGGAAATTTCTGGGTAAAAGATTACTAAAAGGAAAACAAGCAAAATCTGTAGTGTTAAATAATTTTGTTGATGAAAATTTAAACTAAGAGTCCCAGAAAATGTGAGTAAAAATCAACCATAAATCATAGAATTTATATACATATATGTGTGTGTGTGTGTGTGCACGTATATATAGCCATACTCTAAATCTCTGTTGTGAATTAAGAACACACGTTTCTTTGAATGCATACATTGTTTCATTGTTTGTGCTTAAATAGTGAAACACAGATGGCAGCTGTTTTAATTTTTCCTTTATCATCAACACCAGATAGATTTGGACTTTTCTTTACTTGTAAGAAAACTCTACATCCTTCTCATTTTTTCTATGAATTTCATGAGGTATATGTTTTCATGTACACTTCAGACCTCAATATTTCACTTTGCAAAATCCAAAAGAGTTATTCATGTTATCATATGACTATGACTCAGACATTGTATTGCTTGGGTTTTTTAAATCCAGAAGTGTAACTGAGATCATTTCTCTGATTTCCACTGAAAACAAGAACACAATAACCCAGAAAGAAAAAAAGAAAGAAAAGAACAGATGAAAGAAAGAAAGAGAAAAAAAAAGGAGGGAAATCAAATCCAATAAGAAATTTAAGGTTTTATAATTCATAATAGAAATGAAAAGATCTTCAAAGAGAATACCTTTTCAAGAATTGTGAAGTGTCTGTGATGTTGCCTTACTTGCAAGCAATTTAGCTTGCCATACAGTTAATTGCATGCTGGAAGAAGACAAGATCTTATTGGTTCAGTGAAACAGACTTTTTATTACTCAGGGCACAGCGCACAGCATGAGATTCATGTTTGTTTAGATACTTCTTGCCCCACAAGTCTCTCTGTGGCGATATGGAGGGGAGGAATATTCCAGCTGAATGGTACACATCTACTGGCTTTAAGCTCCAGCTGAGAAAACCCAAGCTTAAGAAACACCATCTACAGTAAGTGGGCTGCAAGGAAATCAGCTCAACCTTTCCAACAGATGGAAACTTTATCTTTCTTAAACTAGACAAGAGACAAATCAGTCCTTTGCTCTGGAATATGACAATATCTCTCTTTTCCAAGGCATTTTGTTATACAAGTAATCTCAAAAAGATAGTCCAGAAAAAAAGTTATCAACAACTCTGCTCAAAAGAGATAGAGAAATGAGAGAGAATTATGAACAATAGTTTTCTGATTGTCTCATTTTATGTCAGTTCTACAATATGGTCTGAGGATGATGCTTTTTGTTCCTTATCCCTTTCTTTTTCTTTCAGAGTTTGCTTTATTCTATTTTCCAAGTGCCTTTTATTTCTAATGCTAAGCAGATCAACAAATCTTGCTTTCAGTGGCTTGTATTAAACAATATTCTGAAAAACTTATATTCTACTCCAAGGAATAAATTAATATTTTTAATTAAAATCATTCTTCTGTCTTAGAGTGGAATTAAACTCCTAGCTAACAGGAAATTATTTTTCCATACTACTTCAATAATTATTTGCCAAACCTAGAGATCACACATTTTGTATTTATTTCTGTTTCATTTCAAGGAATGACAAATATACGTACAGGTATAATTCTGTTAATATTATACAACCAAAATAATTTCATATGTAAATTAATGCCAGAGGCCTTCAGATCCAGAAAAAGAAAAAGATGTTGCTAGTTTCTAATCCCAAGATTCAAGCCAGTGCTTATGTTTCTAAAATTATTTACCTTTACTGGTAGAGTTAATAAATGAAAAAAAATTGAGGTATTTGTACATTAGCCTGGATATTTCAAATATAGAGAGAACATGTCAAAATTGCCTAAATTACAAAGAAGAAGAACTCCCTTGAGCAATTAGAGCGACTGGCATGAGGAAGTAGACATGTATAAAAGAATAACAAAAAGAGAAAAAAACTTAAAATATGTAAGTAAAATATAAATGGAACATAGTAAGTGAAATCAAATGTACACTTGAAAATCTTAATTGAAACCATCTGACACAATGTGGCAAAGCAAAATTTTAATGAAAGTCATATAATATATAAACACAAATATATGTATATTTGTGAGTAAATATAAATAAATCATGTTTATAAAGAAAATACAAATAATCATTTGTATTTATAAACAAATCATGTATGCATATATGATATAACATATATACATACACAGAGAGGGAGAGAGAGAAATCACAGTATCTGAATTTGGTAGCTGCATTATGAGGAATTAATCATATCTACAAAGATAAAAATATGAAAGAAAAGCAATAAACATGTTATTTTGCTCTCTGTAATTTATAATATTTAGTAATTGTTTTGAGATAATAAAAAAGAACCAATTTAGTAATAATATAAATATTTTAGTTGTCCTCTGATAGACTGTCTGGGACCTCCCTACATTTCACATATTTAAATCATTTAAAGATATAAATATATGTTAAGGTCTAATTATAGAATAAAGGTCTGAATCACCTTTAAGTAATTTACTATTTCATTCATGTAAGGGATGCACAAATATGCTTGCTGAAAAACCTTTTTAATACAAAGTATACTGACCGGTCATGGGTATAATGGCTACCTTCCAATGCTTCTGAATGGCCCTTTGTTTGTTTAAGATAAATATTATCTATAAACTACTAAAAACCACAGGAGAAATGTACTGGTAAATCTGAATTTCTGTATTCATAATTTGGCCATGTTAATGACAAGCTCTATGATCCTGGCCAAGATTGTTCCTCATTATGTTTATATACCTTCATGGTTAGCCTATTGGAGAACATGATGCCTACGTTATATTTGGGTTTCAAAATTCTGTGTTAATAACAGAATCCTGCTCTCTAAAGCAAACCTTGTTTACAGTCCATTGCAGTCCTGCTTTCATGTGGAGTGTCCACTTCTGCAACATCAAGAGGAAGTCTCCCATTTCTAACTCTTGATTTAATGGAGGAGTCAAATTTGACCAACATAACAAAGCAGACAGGGTTGCAATGTTTTACATGAAAAACATCTGAGTGTGCTATGGTTACAGGCAACAGTTCATTTTGATAATTTTTAAAAAGAAAATATAAGCAAAGAAATCACAGAATAGGATGATTTTACGAAGGCGAATTAACCATGGGATCACAGAAAAAAAATAAACTAAATTATCTAAATATACAATTATTCTGGGTTTCCTGGGAACTTTAACAATTTTGTTTTCAGATCTACTTTATTTCATTTTTTTTCTCCATCTGTTTTCCATGTTATTTTATATTTTGTAGATCCTTTCTGAAGCATCTAAAAGATTCTCAAGATTGGGAAATCTAAAAATATCTCTGCAAAATATAAAGTCCTTGCTAAATTAAAAAAAAAAAAAAACTTCAACCAAATATACATTTGAAGGTATAATACTGCATAATGCAAATTTGAGGCAACATTATTTATGAACAACGTGATACAAAGAAACAAAACAGACATTTTAATTCATAATGGCAATAAGACAGTTAAGATATCAGGAAAATTAATAAATGACCTATGAATATCAAGTAGTATTTTCCTTAGATTTAAGAGATTCATCAAATATTCCGCTAACATACACAATTCCAAAGCTTTGCTGAAGAAATTAAGATAATGGAGAACTGGATGTTATTACTGAAGGGTTCAGTATTTGCAATATCTAGCATTTTGTTCAGCTTTACTTCCTCTGGTACACTTGAATGTCAAAAATCCACTCCCCTATTTTGAATCAAAGACCTTAAGAAATTTTAAATACAAGAAAACTGTCCATCAAAACTGCAGTTTTTGAAAAAAAAAGTTTTACAAGAAAATCAATGTTGAAAATTTTACTTAAGACTTTGAAAAGTAACTGAATTTCCAATCACATAGCAACAGTAACAAGATAATTAAAGAAAAAAATGCCAATTGAGTTATAAGAATCACCAAAAATTAAGATCAAAAGAAACTTCCAGAGAGAGTTTTATTTCATACTATACATCTCATAAGGGGAAGAATTTTGGCTTATAACTCTTTTTTCATCCTTAGAACCTAGAACTTTGAGCAACAGATTAGTAACTAACGATGACATTTTCTTGACTAGTACAATCAAACTGGTATTAGCTTCTTTCCCCCAAAAAAGAGCACCCTTGGTCAAATTGGGATATATAACTTTTTGTTTTATTTCTGGAGAAATATATATTGAAGCATTCTAATTGAGGAAATATATTTATTATATTTTAAGCTTCTAAAATATTTTTCTCAAGTAATTTTCTCTTATTATTTAGTTCTCGCTTAAAAGTGAGAACATGTGGTATTCGGTTTTCTGTTCCTGTGTTAGTTTGCTAAGTATAATGACTTCCAGTTCCATGCATGTTCCTGCAAAGAACTCTTTTTTTATGGCTGCATAGTTTTCCATGGTGTATATGTACCACATTTTATTTATCCAGTCTATCATTGATGAGCATGTAGGTTGATTCCATATCTTTGCTATTGTGAACAGTGCTGAAATGAATATATGTGTGCACCTATCTTTATAATAGAATGATTTATATTCCTTTGGGTATACACCCAGTAATGGGATTGCTGGGTCAAGGGCTATTTCTGTCTCTTACACATGGACACGTAGAAGGAAATGACACGCACTGAGGCCTTTTGGAAGGTGGAGGGTGGGAGGAAGGAGAAAATCAGGACAAATAACTAATGTGTACTAGACTTTATACCTGGGTGATGAAATAATCTGTACAACAAATCCCCATGACATAAGTTTACCTATGTAACAAACTGCACTTGTACCTCTGAACTTAAAATAAAAATTAAAAAATAAAATAACTAAAACAAATGAGAATAGTAAATTTCTCTTATTTTCCTTATGTAATTTAAAATAAAGCCTTTCACTTAAAGATGGTGGATTTAACACGTGTTTTCCTTAATACTTTCTGAATTCCCAACAATAAAAAACACAATAAAAAGATCTGAAAAGGAGGAAAGCATACAGTTTACAAGAACGAAAGGAATAGTAGAAAAATGGCAGGTTAAATTTTTTTTCTTGAAAGTTGAAAAGCAAATAAATTCGTGATAATTGACTTAGACTGAGAAAGCAGAGATAAAAACCAATAGGAAGCTCAGATGTCATCTATGTGACTTGCAAAATCTAGGATAGGCTCAGATTCTTATGATACCAAAGTGGCTGCAAGGTTTAATAATGGAGAATGGTTTGAAAGTTACAAATAGGCTTCTAGAAAATTACCCACCAGAGGTAATATGTACTTAAGGAAATCAGACACAGCTGAGGTGGGACTACCATATGGAAAATAGAAAGATTGACAGAGAATGTGTTAATGACGTGGCCCTTGTTCTGGCTCTATTCTCCTACTTTAAGTCTAGCATGCAAAAATTCAAGCTTTCGCCACCTAGTAAGATAAATGACAGTTTTTTGAATGAAGAAAATAATAATACCAAAGAAAAGCATCTAGTTAATGGCATTTGTTTGTCCTCAAGGGAAAACTCAATAATACCACACCCTAAATTGAGGACCCTTTGATTAGCCTTCCTGTACAGATGCATGGTAGTCTCTTTCCCTGTTTTACTCTTCAACATGACCTGCCAGCTAAGATAGTCAAAAATTAGAGAAAATTATACACTACGAAAAAAAGTAAAATCAAACTAAATGACAAACAAATTGCTGCAGGTAGTCCAAACAAGAAACAAGAAATATTTTTTTAAATTCCATATTTTCAGAGATAAAAGAAGATAAAACACCCATATATCTAGAACAGTAGGCCATTAAAAAAAGTAAGTAAAAGCAAAACCAAAATAGTTGATTTAGGTGAAAAAGTAAATATGATATTTATAGTATTTCAAAAGTAGATATCTGAAATGGTAATTTTCTTTCTTCCTAAAATAGACATTACTACATTCCTCCATAATTCAATACAATCTAGCAAATATGAGTAGAAGTAAGGAGTAGAACATACCTAAAACTTAACACATTCTAGCAAAGAAATTTGCTCATTATTCTCTTTTAAATTACCCAGCACACACCAGATTTTTAGTTTGCTTTGAACTGAAAGAACTGATTTCTTTGAGAAATAGCATATGTTTGCTTAGGTGTACCATTCCAACAAATAATGAAAATACTCAAAGTCAGTAGAACCTAAATCAAAAGCAGAAATATTAATTTCCTTTTAAAATATTTAAATGCTTAAAATGTTACATTACTTTAGGTTTATGACCTGAAAAATATATATAAGTATATATTCATAGCAGTGTTTATGCATATTTATTCACATATTTCTAAAGCAGATAATCTAAACTCAGTATAGTAATCAAATTTTAGAGAAAGTCTAAAATTTTAGTATAATATGTACTCTTTTAAAATTATTTTTTAAAAATTTTTAACATAGTGTGTAGTTTTTTGAAATTAAATTTTGAAACCATGAATTTTGTTTTTATTAAGAGTAAGCTAGAATGCCATGAACTCAAAAATGAAAATCATCAAATTAAATAACAATCACAATAATACTCTGGGATTTAAAAATTAACAAACGATCAAACTGAGGCAATGAATTAGGTATTTAAGTAGTTTTGTTTGGTTGGAGTTATGAAAGATTACATAAATGAATAGACAAGTACAAATAGTATGGTTTCTTTTGCCAAAGAAAATAATGGAAATTCTGAGTTGTTTATTTAAATTTTGCACTGAAACGTAACAAAAGTATAAAGCATAAACTAACTGAAAAGTTTCTAAACTTCTACACTCTAACATTGACATATTTCAATTTAGTAAAGACTTTTAGCCACATTAACAAACAACAAAGCCAGTTGACATTTATGCAAGCAGCTCTTTTCTCTTTCCAATAACAGCTTAAAATTGTCTTTTTGGAAATCACCATACAATTTAATTATTATCGAACAGTCAGAAGGATTAGTTAGTAGAGAATATAAATCAGCAGCTTTATTAGAGCATGAAATTAAATACCTCATATAGAAGACGAAAGCCTCAAGAGTTTAAAGATGGTGCTATTGCCATATCAGTTCATTCTAATATAAGTGATTAGTAGTTGCATTTATATAAATGGTTGGAAGGGTCCGGTGGTATTAAGTGCACACACCAAATAATTCTATTAAAATTTTTAAATGTCCTCAGCTTATATTCATTTAACAGCTCAATTACATATTCTCATTCACATAAAACACCCAGGGCGAATTTTCATAACCGAGGGAAATGAGGAATTGAGATGATTATCCCAATAATTTAGACTCAAAATCACACTTGGGGTTCCAAGGAACTGGAAAGCGGGAACAATTTATACTTTGAATCAAAGAAGTAATATTCTGTGATAGTTTCCTAACTTATGTAACCAACTCTTTTGGCCCACACGATTTTTCAGAAACCTGAGGAGGGGAAAGGAGAAAAGTAATCTTTGGGGCAGGCACCCAGGGAGTGAGCAACTATTAAGTGACCTGAGTATGTCCTTTATTCCTCTGCTGAACTGAAAACTGTGTTATCCTTTCTATTAAAAATAGTCTAATTACATGCGGCTCAGCAAAACATCAGATTTTCTACAAAAGATCCACAACGTAAATTCTAGTAAATTAAGAAAAAAACTTGGCCAGGTGTGGTGGCTCACGCCTGTAATCCCAGCACTTTGGGAGACCACGACGGTCAGGAGATCGAGACCATCCTGGCTAACACGGTGAAACCCCATCTCTACCAAAAACACAAGAAATTAGCCGGGCGTGGTGGCAGGCGCCTGTAGTCCCAGCTGCTCGGGGGGCTGAGGCAGGAGAATGGCGTGAACCCGGGAGGCGGAGCTTGCAGTGAGCTGAGATTGCGCCATTGCACTCCAGCCTGAGCGACAGAGAGAGACTCCATCTCAAAAAAAAAAAAAAAAAAAACTCTAAGATCTCTACATTGGAAGAGAATAAATCTGTTACATACATTGCATTCGAGTTTCGGTACCTAAATGCAATTTTCTTATAAGATAACACATTTCAGGTTGCATGCGTGAAAGTAACTTAATATTTTCGCAGTCTCCCTTAATATTATAGTCTTAGCATTCATAAGCAGGTGCTCTGCTACTTCCAAATTGTGAAGGTGGGGAACAGAAGAGAGAGATGGAGAAGGAAAGGCAGAAATTTAAAAAGGAAGCATTTGGCTGGGCGTATTGGGTGGCTCATGCCTCTAAACCCAGAACTTTAAAAGGAGGCCGAGGCGGGCGGATCACGAGGTGAGGAATTTGAGACCAGCCTGACCAACATGGTGAAACCCCATCTCAACTACAAATACAAAAATTAGCTGGACATGGTGGCCTGCGCCTGTGCCTGTAATCCCAGCCACTCAGGAGGCAAAGGCAGGAGAATCGCTTGAACCCAGGAGGCAGAGATTGCCGTGAGCCAAGATCACACCACTGCACTCCAGCCTGGGCAACAGAGCAAGATTCCATCTCAAAAAAAAAAAAAAAGAAGAGTTTTACATATTTAGATGATTTGCTGCTAAGACAATGCAAAGCTTTAGTATTATTTGAATAGATTTGCAATAATTGATATATAAAGATGAGCTCACAGCTCCTCAACGTGACTGACATATTTGAGCATATTGTTGGAAAACACCTAATGAAATTATTTTTTTTTTTGGTAGTGGATATAAGCTTTTTAAAACTTCTTTTTCTTGACAGTTGTCTAAATCTATTAGATAAGATTTTCAAATACCAAGAGATCACTCAAACTTCAGAGGTAACAATTAAAGAAGCCTATTAAAACTAGCCTCTATAAACATGTTAAAGGCATTAAGTTCCAATCTATGTCTTCGTAGGACACAAAATAGACAAAGAAAAGTGACTTTGATGCAGCCTTTGATTGCCAAATGTCAAGTTTTAGAGAAAGAACATGGTTACTTGTTATGAACTGAGTGTTTGTAGCCCCCCCACAAACATCCCCCTGCAAAGTTCATATGTTGACATCCAAGTCCCTGAATAATGGTGTTGGAAAGTGGGGCCTTTGGGAGGTACTTAGGCCACAAAGGTGAAGTCCTCGTGAATGAGATTAGTGCCTTAATAAGAAGCCATAGAGCTAGCTCTAGCTCTTTCTGCAAGTGAAGATGCAGTGAAAACTAGTAGTCAGCTGGGCACGTTGGCTCACGCCTGTAATCTCAGCACTTTGGGAGGCTGAGGTGGGCAGATCACCTGAGGTCAGGAGTTCGAGACCAGCCTGACCAACATGAAGAAACCCCCGTCTCTACTAAAAATACAAAAAATTAGCCAGGGGTGGTGTCAGGCACCTGTAACCCCAGCTAATGGGGAGGCTGAGGCAGGAGAATCGTTTGAACCCAGGTGGCAGAGGTTGCAGTGAGCCGAGATCATGCCACTGCATTCCAGCCTGGGCAACAGAGCGAGACTCTGTCTCAAATAATAACAATAATAATAATAATAATCTGCAAACTTGAAGAGGCTCCTCATAAAACCCGGTTAGGATGGTGCTCATCTCCAATTTCCATCCTCCAAGACGATGAGAAATAAGTTTCCATTACTGATAAGCCACCCAGTCTATAGTACATTTTTATCATTATAGCATTTTAACAAAATCACATATCTCATTTGCATTACTTTAAATATCTTCCTCAAATGTTTAAGACAATTATGTGGCTAACTTTACATTAGACTGGGTGGACAAATTGTTATTCTATTCATACACTATATAAACAATGTATATAGCATTTCATCTTTATATAAAATTTAACCCAAATTCAAGCCTTTTTTATTTATTTTCTTATTTTTGGCTAATAGTTTCAGACAAGGAAATATCATTGGTCAATATTGAACATCAGAAATGTTGAAGTGAGTAAGTTTGACAAATCATAGCTGAAAGCAATCTAGGGAATTAAACATGCTTTGGACAACACTATTTCTCCATTTCAATTGTCTGAACTTTTTGGATGAGTCTGCTATTGCCAAGCAATTCAAATGTTCATAATATAACACGAATAATGTTAAATGGCTCACTGCACTCTCATTTAAATGCAGTAGGATATTTTTCATGATTTTGTTTATTCCTTTATTATGAAGACTGGTAAAACAAAATAAAATTCCAATCATTATAGAGGTTTCAAATAAGCCAAAGTTCATCATCATAAAATGATAGAATAAACATTTTAGTCACCAAACTTTCACTTAAGAAATAAAATGTCTTCTAGGGTTTTTATGGTTTTAGGTCTTATGTTTAAATCTTTAATCCATCTTGAGTTAATTTTTGTGTAAGGTATAAGGAAGGGATTCAGTTTCAGTTTTCTGCATATGGCTAGCCAGTTTTCCCAACACCACTTATTAAATAGGGAATTATTTCCCCATTGCTTGTTTTTGTCAAAGATCAGATGGTTGTAGATGTATGGTGTTATTTCTGAGTCTTCTGTTCTGTTCCATATAGGCATGGGCAATGACTTCATGACTAAAACACCAAAAGCAATTGCAACAAAAGCCAAAGTAGACAAATGAGATTTAATTAAACTAAAGAGCTTCTGCATGGCAAAAGAAACTATCATGGGAGTCAACAGGCAGCCTACAGAATGGGAGAAAATTTTGCAATCTCTCCATCTGACAAAGGGCTAATATTCAGAATCTACAAGGAACTTACACAAATTTACAAGAAAAAAGAAAAACATCAAATACTGAGCAAAGGATATGAACAGACACTTTTCAAAAGAAGACATTTATGCGGTCAAAAAACATATGAAAAAAAGCTCATCATCACTGGTTGTTAGAGAAATGCAAATCAAAACCACAATGAGATACCACCTCATGCCAGTTAGAATGGCGATCATTAAAAAGTCAGGAAACAACAGTTGCTGGAGAGGATGTAGAGAAATAGGAATGCTTTTACACTGTTGGTGGGACTGTAAACTAGTTCAACCATTGTGGAAGACAGTGTCGCGATTCCTCAAGGATCTAGAACTAGAAATACCATTTGATCAGCAATCCCATTACTGGGTATATGCACAAGGGATTATGACTCATTCTACTACAAAGACACATGCACATGTATGTTTATTGCAGCATTATTCACAATAGCGAGGACTTGGAACCAACACAAATGCCCATCAATTTTAGACTGCATTAAGAAAATGTGGCACATATACATCATGGAATACTATGCAGCCATAGAAAAGAATGAGTTCATGTCCTTTGCAGGGACAAGGATGAAGCTGCAAACCATCATTCTCAGCAAACTAACACAGGAACAGAAAACTAAACACTGCCATGTTCTCACTCATAAGTGCTCATAAGTGGGAGTTGAACAATGAGAACATAAGGGCACAGGGAAGGAGGGAACATCACACACCGGGCCTGTTGGGGGTTGGGAGTCTAGGGGAGGGATTGCAAATTAAGTGATTGCCTAGGACGTTTCTCTCAAATATTTACAGATAATTTTTAAATGTAATTTTTCTATAATGATAAAAGGTTAAAGTGAAGACATCATTCAAAGGTGGGCACGACAGCGTAGAAACCAATCAAGGAAGGGTAGGTATATGTGAAATAGGTGAAGGGTGGGGAAATCAGAGGAAAGCACATCAAACAGGGAGACACGTTCTCAAGCCAGTCTGAGGATTTCACTTGTAGCTTGGCTTTCAGGCTTTAAATTGTCTTCAGCTTAGAGATGGGGTTTCACCAGGGACCCAGCCCTACCTGCCTAGGCATTTGGTTGCCTCCTGCCACTCTCTCGTTGATGAAATGCATTAGGAAAATATCAAAAGTAACAATACAAAATGTATAACTAACTATATTATAAAAAAGAAAATGTAATAATGAAAAATGTTAAGATCTAATCTTTCACATATTCGGTATTCACTGGTATAAAATAGGGTGGCCTAGTGTCATTTTTACAACTTTCCCAATTAGGGAAGAATAAACACACTTGGGAACATAAATATTTAGAAGTAGGTACAACATACATAGCCAAAGATCAAATTTTTGTCTCACAATTTAATAATATTGGTAAGAAAATTAAACAAAAACAAAACAGCAAAAAATTCGGGATGAATTATCACTTTATAACTACTTAAAGCTACTTTATTACAGTAACAGTTTTTCCTCTATACCTACTGAAAACTATAATACATTTTACTGGAATCACCTAAGATATCAAATTGGTTAAATTTAACATTTAAATTGTATTTCTATAACCCAGGAATTTTATATTCTATGTAAATAAATGATAATGGAGGAGTAGCATTTTCAATAACTAATGTATTTACTCTTTTTCAGATAAGTGCCAATGCTGATTTTTGGTGCTAAACACATCACATACAGATTCACAGTTTGGAAAGTAGCAAGCGTGTTAACAGTTTCTCCTCAAGCGATATATTTTTCTGAGCTGTGTTAGAAGTGAATGTTGTGCTTATTTATTTCTAGAATGTGTTGTTGGCTTACCTTTAAAAACTCAAAATATCTAAGGCTTGAATGCTACCAGGGTGATGGGATCATTCGTACACCAAACCTCAGTAACACAAAATTTGTCCATGTGTTGAACCTGAAGAAGTACACCTTAAACCTAAAATTAAAGTTGAGAGAAAAGAAATAAAATTAAATTAAAATTAAATAATAAACAAAAATAATGCTTGCTTGGAATCATCTTTGTATGAGAACTCTAGAACTTGAGTAAAGAATATTGCCTTGTTGCAACCAGTTGCTTATTGAAAATCTGATTCCTTTTTATTTTTTACAGTGAATGCCTTATGATGGGTACTCCGGAAGCAGAAAATAATACAGAATGTGAGTCTTGAGGTATTTACCAGGATCCACACCTGTGAAAAGAATGGGAAGAAACAGGATTGGCAGAGGGAGAATGTGAGCTATGACAAATGTGCAGACAATTTGCAAAGAGCATGGCTTGAGATTTTCATATGAGAATTGTCCTCCATAAGGCCAAACTGGCTGGACTTTTTCTTCTCCACCTAGATCATCCCCTGAGAAGGTTGAGAGCTTGAACAAGTGAGCTGTCTGCAAATCTGGAAGATCCTGAAGTGTCTGATGACCAGGTCAACTCCCCAGAGCCACAGGACACATTTTCCCTTGCAAGAGTATGTAAGCAGGCTGTCACCATGCCTACCACAGTGTAACCCTTAGAAAGATCATCTCTAATTCCACGTGAACATTGAACAGGTGGCTCTACTATGAAGCTGATGGACCACTCTTCCTGAGAGACACTTAGAATAAGGAAGTTAGTGAAACTTTGCTTATCTGGTATGGTGATCTTTACCCTGATTCATGATGTGCTTGAGCCTCCCTGGTCACCATGTACCCAAAGGCTGTTTTACTTGTCCATTTACATTCATATTTTCACAAAGGAAGGCACTAAATAGATCATCTGGTTCCCAGGCATATTATTCTTTTATCTGTCTCTGTACTACAGCAACCTTACCTCCTCCTGATAATTAATTCCTGCCAATTTAGTACTTCTTTCTTTTGCCTACTCTTCCCTTTACCCAAAGGGTCAAAATTTCACAGGAAACAGCCATCATTAAATTAAATTAAACACAAATGTAATTTTATAATTAAATTAGAATTAAATAGAACTTTTGCTATGTCTCCCAGAAAATTGTGCTGCCATTACAGACTGAGACCTCTAATCCTGCAGAACGCTACATGTAGGAACAAGAAGCACAAACTCAATGGATCATTGTGAGTGACAGTAAGTGGGAATGCTCATGCTTCTATGACTTGGTTCCAGGCCTATGGGTGCTTCATGCTAGGAACACAATATCTTTGATTCACTGTGTATTCTACATCTAGAAGGATGGCACCCGAGTTTCATCTGTTATTACATTCAGGCTTGAATTTCATATAGGCTCTGAGCAGGCTACCACAATGCTCTATGAGAGTAGAAGTTTCTGGATGGTATAAGATCAGTTGGGTATGATAAACATGAGCCCCTTTTGTCATTCTTTGCTGTAAGGTATAGAGTGTGAGGCCAAGGCCTGCATGTAAGAAAAAGAAACTCAGATCCATAATTCATGTATATTTATATGAGAATAAGCCACCCACCATTCCAGAGTAGAAAGGCCGATTTTAGGCAACTTGTCTTCAAGAGGCCATCTGACCTCCTTGAGAATTAAATTCCTGTTGGGTTTAGCTTTCAGCTTTCTTGCTGCGAGAATAGATATTTGGTGGTGCTAATAGCCAGAACAGTCATATTGATATCTTCATACTCAGCCTCCACCTCTGACACTAAAACCACTTTGTTTAGTGGTTTTAGTGTGACATGTGCCCAACATGTCAATATTGATGCATCCAATGACTAAGGCTGGCTAATAAAACTTGCTTGCTGTATTAGTCTGCTCTCATGCTGCTGATAAAGACGTATATTAGACTGGGCAATTTACGAAATAAAAATGTTTAATGGACTCACAGTTCCATGTAGCTTGGGAGGCCTCACGATCATGATGGAAGGTCAAAGTCACATCTCACATGGTGGCAGACAAAGAGAAAAGAGCTTGTACAGGGAAACTTCCCTTTATAAAACCATCAGATCTCATGAGACTTATTCACTATCATGAGAATAGCAAGGGAAAGACTTGCCCCCATGATTCAGTTATCTCCCGCCAGGTCCCTCCCACAACACATGGAAATTATGGGAGCTACAATTCAAAACACAGAGCCAAACCATATCACCTGGCTATTTTTTTATATTTGTTTCTTTATTGCATGTCCTGTGTTGTAGTACTCTCTGGTGGGTGTTAAAATGTGGCAAATATTACTCACTGTCTCTACTCCAGAATTCCTTGTTTCTTATATTATCTTCTTTTTCTTCTTATTATTATTCCAGGTATTTGTAACCAGTTGGCTAGGACAATTTCTACTGCTAAGGAGCCTGTATATATTCCACCAACTGTAATAGCAGATACACTGAAGCCCTGGCCAGCGGGAAGATTTCCCATCACCCCTGTTTACCAAGGCAACATTGAATGGAACTGTAGTAAGCTGCCAAATATTTATGGCTTATGTCCGTGTAGTGGTGGGTACCACCACCCACACACACGGATACTTTTAAATTTTAAAATTTTTTAAATAATTTCACTTTTATTTTAGATTCAAGGGGCATATGTGCAGGTTTGTTACGTAGGTATTTTGCGTGATGCTGAGGTATGGGATTTGAATGATCCCATCACCCAGGTAGTGAGCATACTTCTTCCACCCTTGTTTTGGCAATTAGTTTTTCAACCCTTGTTCCCCCGCTTGCCTCACCTCTTCAATAGTCCCCAGTATCTATTGTTCCCATCTGTATGTCCATGAGTACCCAATGTTTAGCTCCCATTTGTGAGAACATGTGGTATTTGGTTTTCTTTTCTTGCGTTAATTCGCTTGAGATAATGGCCTCTAGCTACATGTTGTTGCAAAGAACATCATCTCATTGTTTTTTACGGCTGCATAGTATCCCATGGTGTATATGTACCACATTTTCTTCATCCAATCTGCCATGGATGGGCACCTAGGTTGATTCCATGTCTTTGCCATTGTGCATAGTGCTGTGATAACCATACAAGTGCATGTGTCATTCTGGTGGAATGATTTATTTTCTTTTAGATTGTTGAGTCAGATGGTAGTTCTGTTTCAAGTTCTTCAAGAAATCTCCAAACTGTTTCCACAGTGCATTCCCAACAACAGTGTATAAGTGATCCCTTTTCTCTGCAGTCTCATCAGCATCTGTTGTTTTCTGAACTTTTAAAACATAGCCATTCTGATTTACAGTGAGATGGTATCTCATTGTGTTTTTTCAAGAGTGGAAAATAATCTCCCTCATTTTTCTGGGATGGAAGCCTGGGCCTGCCCACTGACTCCATTTCAATTCAGGATTCTAAGAGTATCTTTGTTTCTTTAACTTTTATTTTAAGTTCAGAGGTACATATATGGATTCGTTAGATAGGTAGACTTGTGTCATGGGGGTTTGTTACACAGATTATTTCATCACCCGGGTATTAAGCCTAGTACCAATTAGTTATTTTTCCTGATATTCTCCCTCTTCCTACCCTTCACCCTCCAATAGACCCCAGTGTCTGCTGTTCCCTTCTTCTATGTGTCCATGTTTAATCATCATTTAGCTCCTACATGTAGGTTAAAACATGTGGTATTTGGTTTTCTGTTCATGTTAGTTTGCTAAGGGTAAGAACCTTCGGTTCCTTCCATATTCCTGCAAAAGACATTATCTTGTTCATTTTTATGGCTGCATAGTATTCCATGGTCTATATGTACCACATTTTCTTTATCCCTTCTACCTTTGATGGGCATTTAGGTTGATTCCATGTCTTTGCTACTGTGAATAGTGTTGCAACAAACATAACGTGTGCATGTGTGTTTATGATAAAATGATTTATATTCCTTTGGGTATATACCCAGTAATGAGATTGCTAGGTTGGATGGCACTTCAGTTTTTAGGTCTTTGAGGAATGGCCACACTGTCTTCCACAATGGTTGAACTAATTTACCCTCCCACCAACAGTGTATAAGTGTTTCTTTTTCTCCACAACCTTGGCAGCATCTGTTAATTTTTGAGTTTTAATAATAATCATTCTGACTTGTGTGAGATGTTTCTCTCTTTGGTTTTGATTTGCATTTGTCTAATTATCAGCGATATTGAGCTTCTTTTCATATGATTCTTGGCTGCATGTATGTGTTCTTTTGAAAAGTGTCCATTCATATCTTTTACCCACTTTTTAATGGAATTATTTGTTTGTTTGTTTTGAAACAGGATCTCAGTCTGTCATCTAGGCTGGAGGGCAATGGTGCAATCTCAGCTCACTGCAGCCTCTGTCTCCTTTGTTCAAGGGATCCTCCCATCTCAGCCTCCCAAGTAGCTAGGACTACAGGCACACACCACCATACCTAGCTTTTTTTGTTGTTGTAATTTTTATTTTTATTTATTTATTTATTTATTTTGTAGAAATGGGGTTTCACCATGTTGCCCAGACTGGCCGCAAACTCCCAGGCCCAAGTGATCATTCTGCCTTGGCCTCCAAAAGTGCTGGGATTATAGTTGTGAGCCACTGCACACTGCCTGTTTGTTTTTTTCTTGTAAGTTTTTTTTTAAGTTACTTATAGATACTGGATATTAGTCCTTTGTCAGATACATTGTTTGAAAAAATTTTCTCCCATTCCGTGGGTTGTGTGTTTACTCTGCTGATAGTTTCTTTTGCTGTGCAAAAGCTCTTAAGTATAATTAAATCCCATTTGTCAATTTTTGTTTTAATTGCAGTAACTTTTGGCATCTTTTTCATGAAATGTTTGCTTGTTACTATGTCCAGAATTGTACCGCCCAGATTGTGTTCCAGGGTTTTTACAGTTTTGGGTTTTACATTTAAGTCTTTTTTAAATACTGAATTAATTTTTGTATATGGTAATAAGGAAAGGTCCAATTTAAATCTTCTGCATATGGTTAGCTAGCTATCCCAGGGCCATTTATGAAATAGAAGATCCTTTCCCCACTGCTTGTTTTTGTCAGCTTTGTCAAAGATCAGATGGCTGTAGTTGTGTGGCTTTATTTCTGGCCTCTCTATTCTGCTTTATTGGTCTAGGTGTCTGTTTTTGTACCATGACCATGCTGTTTTGGCTTCTGTAGCCCTGTATTATACTTTGAAGTCAGGTAGTGTGTTGCCTCCAGCTTAGGAGGTATCCTAAGCTGGATGTTCTTTTTGCTTTGGATTGCCTTGACTATTCAGGCTCTTTTTTGGATCCACATAAATTTTAAAATAGTTTTTTTCTAGTTCTGTGAAGCATGTCATTGGTAATTTAATAGGAATAGCATTTAATTAAAAAGTTTCCTTGGGCAGTATGGCCATTTTAACAATATCGATCCTTCTAATCCATGAGCTGAGCATAGGATGTTTGTTTGTTTGTGTCATCTCTGATTTCTTTGAGCAGTGTTTGTTAGTTCTCCTTGCATAGATATTTCACCTCCTTTATTACTGTATTCCCAGGTATTTTATTGTTTTTGTGGCAATTGCGAATGGGGTTGCGTTCCTGATTTGGCTCTTGGCTTGACCTTTGTTGGAGTGTAGGAATGCTAGTGATTTTTGTATACTGATTTTGTGTCCTGAGGCTTTGATGACATTGTTTATCAGCTTAAGGAGCTTTTGGGTCCTTACTATAGGATTTTCTAGATATAGGATCATGTCTGCAAACAGGGATATTTTAACTTCCTCTCTTCCTATTTGGATGCCCTTTATTTCTTTCTCTTGCCTGATTGCTCTGGCCAGGACTTCTAATAATATGTTGAATAGGAGTAGTGAGAGAGGGCATCCTTGTCTTATTCTGGTTTTCTAGGGTGATGCTTCCAGCTTTTGCCCATTCAGGTATTATGTTGGCTGTGGTTTTGTCATAGATAAAACTCTTACTCTTCTGTGGTATATTCCTTCAATACCAAGTTTATTGAGACTTTTTAACATGAAGAAGTATTAACTTTTATCAAAAGCTTTCTCTGCATCTATAATCATGTAGTTCTTGTCTTTATTTCTGTTTATGTGATGAATCATTTTTATTGATTTATTTATGTTCAGCCAACCTATCATCCTCGGGATAAAGCCAACTTTACTATGGTGGATATGGTGGATAAGCTTTTTGATGTGCTGCTAGGTTTGGTTTGCAATTTTTTTTTTGAGGACTTCTGCATCAATGTTCATCAAGGATATTGGCGTGAAGTTTTCCTTTTTGTTGTGTTTCTTCCAGGTTTGGTATCAGGATGATGCTGGCCTCATAGATTGATTTAGGGAGGAATCCCACTTCCTCAATTTTTTTTGGAGTAGTTTCAGCAGGATGGTACCAGCTCTTCTTTGTACATCTGGTAGAATTCAGCTGTGAATCCATCTGGTCCTGGGCTTGTTGTTCTTTGTAAAACTAGGATTGCAACTCCTACTTTTTTTCTGTTTTCCATTTGCTTGGTAGGTTTTTCTCCATCCCTTTATTTTGATTTTAAAGGTGTCATTGCATGTGAGATGATCTCTTAAAGACAGCATACAAATAGATCTTGGTTCTTTATCCAGCTTACTGCTTTGTGCCTTTTACTTGGGGCATTTAGCTCACTTACATTCAAGGTGAATATTAATATATATGCATTTATTCTGTCATCATGATGTTAACTGATTATTATGCAGACTTGTTGATGTGGTTACTTTATAATGTCACTGGTCTGTGTACTTAAGTGTGTTTTTATAGTGGCTGGTGATGTTCTTTCCCTTCCATATTTAGTGCTTCCTTCAGGAGCTCTTGTAAGGCAGGTCCGCTGGTAATGAATTCCTTTACATTATTTTCTATACTAGCTATTTTGTCTGTCAGCTCCTGCATCATTTTATTGTGATTCTTAGCTTTCTTGGATTGGTTTTCAATGCTTTGTTCCTATCCATATTCTGAATTCAATTTCTGTCATTACAGCCATCTCAGCTTGGTTTGGAACCCTTGGTGGGGAGGTGGTGGAGGTGGTGTGGTCATTGGGAGGAAAGAAGGCACTATGGCTCTTTGAGTTTTCAGGGTTCTTGCACTGGTTCTTTCTCATCTTTTTGGACTTATGTTCCTTATGTTCCTTCAATCTTTGAAGTTGCTGAACTTTGGATGCATTTTTTTCTTTTATCCTATTTGATAATTTTGAGGACATAATTGTGGTATAAGGTGAATTCAGCCAACTTGCTTCATTTCTGGAAGATTCTAGGTAGCCAACACCCAGCTACCAAACTCCTGGATTGCCTGCTATAATTCTGGGGAATTTGTACCCAGCAAACTTTGTTGTTTGTCTCTTTGTGGTTAGGAATCCCTTTGCACTGAGGGAGCCATGGAGCTCTCCAACCACTGGTCCCTACATTCTGATGGGTGGTTCCAATCAAAGCCTTTTCTAGTTTGGTGACAATGGAATACATCCTCATTTGCATGTGCCAGCAGCAGCAGCACAGTGGGGTGCATGCTGGTCAGCTACAGCAGGGTGTTAGCGGGTGCCTGCATGCCTGTCTCCACTCAAGTGTAGACTACAGTGGCAGAGGAAAGGCAACTCATGGGGGCGGGGGCCCCTGCTGGCGACTGTATTTGCAGCAGTGTTGGAAATAGGGGCGGGCACTGATGGGCACAGGTACATTCTCTTTGTGTTTTCTATGTGCCACAGCCAGGGGTGGTCACTCAGGGTGGGGAGGTCTGCTGTTCCCCATGCCTGGTTTCATTCCCATGGCAGTGTTGGCAAAAGGGCCAGTGATGGTCGGTGTAGGACTGGTTGGCTCTGGGACCACCAAGGTTCTAACTGCCATGGTGGTAGTAGGGGGTGTGGACTGCACTCTTCTTGCAGCAGTAGCATGTCAGGGTGCACTTACACATGTATGCTGGCAAGGTAAAGAAAGCAAAACCCATCTGTGCACATATGTGTCAGCAAAGTGATGTGGGTGTTTGCTGTAGACCCACGGGAAGCTGTAGTGTGGGGTGGGAGTGGGCAGGCTGGTGTGTGGCCATGGCAGCCGTGCTTCTGGAGCGCTTCCCCCCTGTCATGGAAGGCCTGCCAGCACAGAAGCTATGATGCAGGCCCTCAGGGTACCTGAGGCTTCCCTGCAAGCAGGTGCTGTCAGGCTCGGGCCCTGGGAGAGGCCAGCAAACAAAAGGGTGCTCATGTTGGGCCAACCTTGTCTGATGGTCAAGACCACCCTGCAGAGATCAAGTCAGACTGTTTCCCTAGAACTAAAGTCTCCTATGAAAGCACGTGAAGCCTAGAGGGATGGCAGTCCCTGACCGTGCTCCGCTACAAGTGTTCTCGCACCAAACTTCCTAGGTTCTACATCAGCTGGCTTGCTGCCCCTACCACTTCTCTAAGCAGCTCTGGCTGCCAACCTGAGTGTCCATGGTAGTTGAGGGGCCTCCTGCAGCTGGAATTCCAGAGGCCCGTGGTTAGAACAGGTTGCTCCTTGCAAGTTCAACTCACCCATTCCCTGAGAGTCCCTGGGGGCCAGGAACAAGTCCCGGCGCATAGTAGCCCTGTGCAATGTTCCTCCTGTTTCAGCCCAGCTTCCCTCTGTGTCCTCCCTTGGCCACTCCTGGTGCCTTCCATTGGATAATTTGTTAGGAATGCGCCAGTTGTCTCAGTCCCTTGCTGGCGGCAGTTCCACTGGCTGTGTCTAGTCGGCCATCTCGCCCCAAGCTAAGAGTGTTAAGCAGATAAAGAAAACAGAAATAGAAAATAAATTTCCTAAGAATTGGAATAAAACATATGACTGCAATTTTTCAAACAAATTATTGTCTAAAAATCCAAAGGCAGGTATAACTTATAGAATTCTTATAATTAAACGTCAACTTTGATATTGGCTAGAGATACAAGTTAAACTTGATGTAAAAACCAAGTTTCTTTCTATATGGAAGCAATAATATTTGGAAAGTGAAATTTTAGAAGAAAGACAGCATTTGTAAATGTATGAAGGGATTAGAATTGAACCTAATGAGATGGATATCTACAGAGAAAATTATAAATTATATAAATTTCATAAATAAAGTCATATCGAGTTTATGAGTTGAAGACATTGCAAAGACAGCAATTGTTTCTAACACAATCATGGATTCAACACAGTCCCACCAGATGCAAGCAGTATTTATTGTGAACATTTACCAATAAATCCTAAAATTTACAAGAAATAAAAAATGATCAGGAAAAGTCAGGAAACACTTTTAAAAGAACAAGATGGAGAATCTATTCTACTAGAACACATGGCTTATTACATACTACAATAAGCACAGAAATGTGATATTAGCACAATGGTAAATTAAAAAATTGAACAGAATAGAATCTCCAGAAACAGATAGGTATAAATGGAACTAATTTATAACAAAGAAGAATAATGAGTACAAGGCCATTTTAAAAATAAAGAGCTGTGGGTCAATGGGATAATGGCAGCCCTACCTCCCCTTGATTGTCAGGGTTAATTACTCTTGACAACATGGTGGCTTTTTTTATTGCCTGTTCATCTTTGGCAGTGCAGTACATAACAGTATTTATGGGTCCCATCGTCATATCCGTACCACCATATCTTCTTTGCTGTAGAGTGACTCTTTTGTTTTAAAAAATGGTATCGATGGATTACCAGATCACATTTCAAACATTCAGTAAATCCTTTGATATTAGTGCTTACAATGCCTTGCACGGAGGAAAGAAAGATACATGTTATAATAATGACAAACCAACTTTCCTTCCAGGTTGAGAGTGTTGCATGTACCAGATTTTTATGAAGTAGCTGGAAATTCTCCTTGAAAAATTATGCCATGTCAAAGGTCTCTGTTTCTTAGATATTTGGTATTCTGCAGCAGTATTAACTAGATTAGCTTTTGTGGGTGGGAGGTTACGCTGTTAATCCATGGATATTCTCTATCTCTAACACTATGTCCACTTCATACATGTACTTTGTGCCTGCTATGGGGTAGCCAGTGACAGAACCTGGATAATGAGAACTTGCCAAGTCATTGCTTCTGTGTGGCTTTTTGGGACTGACTCTTCTATGATGAATCCTTACTGGTAAACTTAAAATGCAACACAAAGATCTTCACAATTTGTTCCAACTCACATAGATACACCCACGTTTCTTCCACAGACCTCTTTTTGTGTTCTTGATAATCATCTATGTTATTTCTCATTACCCATAGGTTCATTCGTTCTTATCTTAGGACACTTCTATTTCTGCATAAGTTGGAATAATCAGGCTTGCTGCTTGACACTCCGCTTTTTAGGAAGATTACCCCAGATAATAGATATGCAGCAGGGATACAGGAGGTTCATTGGAGACTCATCATAACACAACTATCTGGGAGTGAAGGAAGCAGAACTGGAATAACAGAAATGTTGAACTAAGATGCAGTTACAAAGATAACTACAGAAATAATTGAAATTGGCATGAAACTTCAGAATTTCCTAGAAAGAGAAAATGGCATGGAATTTTTAATTCCAGATAGATTAATGGGATACAGACTGCCCCCAAGATGGGGCACAAAATGAAAGAGCAAACTTCCTTGTGCAGACTGAATTTTCATGTGAACTATTAGCACTAAAGACTCGTAGTACCTGGGAAAAAGGTGCCTTTACCCTGGAGGAAGAATATGAGAAGCACAACAGAGCATCCACTTTGGGAAGAACATTGGTGTAAATGGAGATAATGTGAAAGGTCAACACATAAATGGGAATAGTTTTGAAGACTGCTGACTTTTAGAAATATTCTTTCTTAATAATTTAATCAAGAAACGAATGTAAAAGCACTTTGGACATTATAAGCATCACATCAATATAAAGGGCTGTTATTATTAAAAAAAAACCTTGAGGGCAATATCTATCTTGATTTAACTGATGTACTATTGAAAAGAAGCTATTGTCAGCAGGCACGTGAGTCAGTTAAATAATTTAAAGCTTAGCTATAGTGGCTAATGAAAATGTAAGAAAGAGCAAGTATCTTCTTTGCCTGCTTAAAATGTGTCAATCCACCTTTAAGATTTTTACTAAACTAGGTATAACTAAACTTTTTAGATTCATCACAAAACTTGACAGCAATGAGGAAAGATTCTTTTTCAAATTTTTAGGGCATCTTTTAATACTATGGTACATTGTTACAATTAATAAACTATAATAAATAAGGTTAATAAATTACAATAAATAAGGTTGATGCATTATTAACTGAAGTCTCTTCTTTATTAAGATTCCTTAGTTTTTATGAAGTACCATTTTTCTGCTTAAGAATATCATTCAGAATGCCACATTACATTTAATCATCATGTTCCTTAACCTCCTTTTGGCCATGACAGTTTCTCAGGCCTGTATTTTATGACCTTGACAGTTTTGAACACTACTGGTCAGTTACTTTAAAGAATGTTTCTCAACTGGAAATTTTCTGATGTTCTTATCATGACTGTTGTAGGGGTTATGTGTTTTCAGCAGAAAAATAACAGAGGCAAAGTGTCATTTTCATAATATATCAAGGGTACATGTCATCAACATAACTTATCACTGTTCATAATTATATTAACCATCTGACTGAGGTATTGACCATCAAGTATAATGATATTTAACACTGTTTTCTAAACTGTAAAACATACTTACAATCAACCATATGACCTTATGTAGCACATCACTTAACTTTTGAAAATCTTAGATATCTATCAGTAAAATGGGAATAAAGATGACTGCCTGCCAATGTTTTATGTAATAAACAACATAAATGATAAATTTATAACCACTTGGTATGAATGAAACTTACAAAAAATGTAACGTATTACATTCACTGTTAGACATTTATTGAGTACTTTGTGGGTGAAATTCACCATTGTATTAGCTATGAGTAATTATGCAAACAAAACAGGCATGGTACCTAACTTTAAAATTTTATGTTTAAAGGGAAAGAGCATGCACATAAATCACTATAGTATAAGCAAAGGAAGAAAAAGCAATTCTGTTTATAAATTTTTCTCTAAAACTATAAATCAAGAAGCATGTGATATATTAGAAAGTAATGTACAGAGTACCTCATTTAATCTGCTCACACACCCTGTGAAAAAGAAGGTTTTTTTAAATTTAATTTTTCAGGAGAAAAAAGCAGAAGCCTTGAGAAAAAATGCTTTAGCTTCAGGGGAAAAATATATCTAAAATCATGACAAATTTTAATGTGTTTCTCCAATTTCAATCTGACGTTGAAAAGTCTTTCTTATTAGATGATCACCATCAGGTGAACTTTCAATTTATTTTCTAAAGAACAGGTGGAGGAAAGACATGGTTGAAAAGCAAAACGTTTTCAAAGGTCATGAAAAGGAGAATGCTAACAAAAGAGAACAGGACATTCTTCTAGGGAGTACCTTACATGATAATTTAATTTCTTAAAACACTCAGATGAAAAAGAGATCTTTTACCCTGGTTTTTTGCCTGCAGAGACTGGTAAGGCCAAGCTCTTCCAGTAAGCAACCAAGCATGAAAAATAATTTAACATATTAGAAACTACTGTTTAGTCCTATGCTTTGGCAACTTATTTTTCTATTAACTTACGAGCCCTTTAAATCTGGCTACTTCAACACTGGAGCTTATTCACAGGTAATATTATAAATATTCAGTTTTTGTTGAAAATTTGAATACTTGACTGAAATTAGAAGACATTTATAAGTGAATAAATGAAGAAACAAATATGCTGAAACAAAAGGACAGAAAGACAATTAACTAAAATAATTTATAGCTATTATGTTAAAGCACATGATTCTTTACAAAGTTGATTGGAATTCAGAGAGATAATTTATATTAAAAATCTTTCTTTGTGTTTACTAGATAACATAATATTTCTCAAAGTTAATTTTGTACACATATAATTTGAAAATGTATTGGTTTATGTTCTCCTTTATGCCTAATAATCCACAATGGATAAAAAGATGATGTCACATTTGAACATTACATCTGAATTTCTGTCCTTTCCAAGGTGTAGATATAACTGTCTCTTTGATATGGAATGGAGAGATTCGTATGTAGGCATTTTGAGTTTACAAAGAA
Organism: Hylobates moloch; assembly: GCF_009828535.3. Taxonomy (NCBI): domain Eukaryota; kingdom Metazoa; phylum Chordata; class Mammalia; order Primates; family Hylobatidae; genus Hylobates; species Hylobates moloch. Next base: position 23,392,280 of record NW_026652289.1, on the reverse strand, counting down.
ATTCCAAAATTTAGCTGCTGTTACATCAGAGAGTATTTCAATTTCTGACAAAGTGTGAACACATTGGCTGGCCATCATCTCCCTTGCTCTTTAGTTAAACTAGTCTATGTGCTAAAATAAAGGAAAAGAGCAAGATGATGAGAGAAAAATCAGTCAGTTTAGTAAAGCTGGTTTCCCTCCTACTTTTTTGTACTTTACATTATCCCTTTTATGTTTATAATTACACAACATAATTACTTTGAGGGATTTATGTACAGAAAATATATTTTTGGGAAAAAGATAATATCCATAATTGTGTATCCATTAATAATATATTTAAAGAGAGATACAACAATAATGAATATACTTTGATGAAACTATTAGATATCAGTTGAGTAGAAGAGTCAGAAAATAGTATCGTAATAAGGAGAAACATTGGTACTATTTTTCAAGGATTTGAAGTGATACATAAATACGGCTTCTAGTACATAAGATGGTGGTTCAAGCCATTCTGTTTTGTAGAGAGCATATAGTTGGAAGGTGTCTTGTTTTTGGTTTTCTATTTTATCAACTATAATGTTTATAGCACATATATTTAATATGATTAAAGTATGGTTGGCTTTATATTTACCAGTGTGCTGTTTTTAGTTTTGACCCAGAAGGAACCCAGTATGCATTTCTAGAGTTCTTTTCTTGCTTGTTTCTTTCCAGAGCCCTGCCTTGCTATTTCCTGTAGTCTCAGCCTCCCTAAATTCTGACATTTTTTTCTTCTACTGGAAATCTGCTAGACTCAATTTAGGTTTTCCTCCCAAGCCAATAATCTGGAAGATGTCTCCACGCAGAAATATGGTGCAGCTGTGTTGACAAACCTGTGTTGACAAATATTTGGAATATGAAAACTTACTGGTTGGTACATAAAATATGACACCTTGGGCAACTATTTATTTTTTAAAGTTATACACTTAGCATATAATGTTTTCCTTCCATTCCTAGACATGTGCCCCCCCAAAAAAGACAGAATATATACACACAAAAACTTATTTTCACATATTTGTAGGATTTTAACTTTTCATTAATTCCAAACTGAAACCAACCCATATGCCCATCCACATGTATATGGATAAATCCAACTTGTTATGTTTGTACAATGTAATTTTACTCAGCAATACAAAGAAACAAAATACTGGTAAACATACAACATGAATAAATCTAGGTTATTTTGCTAAGTGAACCTAGTCAGACACAAAATAACATAAATAGCAGATCTAAAATTTAGTAAAAGTTAATAAAATGTAAGCAAATCATCAGTGGTTACATAGGTCCAAAGTCAGTGGGAGGAATCAACTGGCAAGAGGCAAAAGGAATCTTTAGGGGATTATGACAACATTCTATTATCTTAATTATGTCAGTGACTTTATGAGTATATACATCTGTCACAACTCATCAAAATGTGTGCTTTATGTGGGTGAAATTTATTAAATTTGATTTAATGAAACAATGTGTGAGGAATAGAACACCTAGATTAAGTTAAATTGTTGTTTAATTCATTGCTTCAATCTAGAAGTGATTTTTATAGAGTAATATTAACATGTTATGAGACCTTATGTAACAGGACTTTTGCATATTACAGAGACATTATCTTTCACGAGCATAATACAATCATAAGAGTGAGGGAAATTATGTACTTATTTCTTTAAAAGCTTCTTCAAATTCACCTTACAATATTAAAAGCAAAAATCAAACATACACTATAAATCTAATCATGAATAAATGTCAAACAAGGAAATATTGAGATTTGACAGCAATTTGTTCTTAAATAGTTCAAGGCAAAAATGTTATTTGTACTGTCTTTTTTTATACACTTGAAATTATTGACAAATTTAAAGTGAGAACTATAAAGAAAATACAAAATCAATCATATTGGAAATAAAAATCATGTTAATTTTTATGATATACTATTACAATTGAGATTTTTGTTTTGTGAACACATAAAGCAAAATACTGCCATTATTTTTGTCAGAAAAAGTGTAGATTCTGAGTATAAGACTAGAGAAATTTTTTTTTTGGAAATGAAAATACACAATATTTTTAAAGCAACAGTCTAAACAAATTATACTGAACTAACTTTCTAACTATCAATTTTCTTCTAAAAGTGTGATTTGCAAAAGGTGAATTATATTCTCTTTAAGCAGGAAAAATTTTATGCAATTTCTTTAGGGGTTTGAAAAACAATTACTGTTTTATTTCAGTTGCCTTTATGATTTTGTCTCTTCTAATTTAATCAGTTCTTTCATAAAAACTATGTTATTTATGTAATTTTTGTATTTTTACTACTAACCCTTGGTTATTTTCTTCCCAAACGCTGTAAAGCATATCTCATAAAAAGTCTCCTTAATAGACACTGGAGATATGATTGTGTTGCATGATGAATATTACTTGATGAAAAAAATTCATTGAGTTTTAATTACAATTTTCAAGGGTACGATAATGTCACCCTTTTTTTCATAAATATTTCCTTTTCTTTTGACTTTTTCTCATACCTTAAAAATCTATTTTATATCTCTATCTATACACATACATACGTATATATGTACGTCTGTGTGTGTATACACATGTAAAATTACAGATTTTTGTGATGAACTAAATATTTATGTCCTCCCAAAACTCATATGTTGAAGTCTAATCCCCAATGCAATGGTGTTTAGACATGAGGCCTTTGGGAGGTGATTAGGATTACATAAGGTCATGAAGGTAGAGCCCTCACAAGTAAGATTTGTGCCTTTATAAGAGTCATGAAAGAGCTTATTTCCCCTCTTTATTCTTTGCCATGTGAAGATACAGTGAGAAGTCAGCAGTCTGCAGCCTGGAAGAGAGCCTTCACCAAAACCTGATCATCCCTCGATCTTTGATTTTGAGGATCCAGAAATGTGAAAAATGTATTTCTGGTTTTTATAAGCCACACACTCTATGGTACTTTATTATAGCAGCTGGAATTTACATAAAAATATATCTTTAACTAAAAGACTGCATTGTTAAACAGGAAAGATGTATATCAAGCAGATACATCACTGTTAGGAAGAGGGCCTTTTTGGTCTGGATGGGAAATCTAAGCACACTCCGCAACAGGTGGCAGGACCACACTGGACCAACATGCAGATCCAGCCTTGAAAAGTACCAATCAGGAGAAATTGAACAGATCACCTAACTTCTTTCATTATTTGTTTTGTTGACTTGTTGAATGTGAATAATAACAAATTTGAAAGCTTGTGGTGAGTACTGAAGACAACATATGCAAAATTGAGTTGATAAACTGTAATTTTCAAATTTTCAATATTTACATTACTATAAATGGAGAGGAAAAGACTCTAACCTACTTTACCCTTCAATTTTTTTGTAATTATAGTACTAATTAGAGGATCATTGTAGCTACAGCCCAAGCTGGGTAAAGGTCAGTGATACACACTCACAGTTTTTTAATTGATTTCAACCAGTAAACTAAAGGAGTAGAGAGAGCAGACTAAAAAGCACATTCTGTAGTTGGGCCAGCATTCTCTGTTCTGGAATTTCCTCCATGAGTCCCATGTTTCTTTCTGCATTTATATATTTTATTATAACAGCATGAATCAACATAACCACCCCATTTAAATGAAAACATCTTTCCAAGCACCATGAATTTTTGGCATAATTATTAAAGTATACATGAGAAAGGAAAGTGAAAACACTATTACATAAATAAAAGATAATTGAATATTAAAATATCCTGCTGTAATACCGTTAAAGAATAGATTCTATAAGTCAGAGAAGAAAAATTCCTCCACCGAATTTTTTAATTCATCCTAAGTGTCATTGATTTAAGTTTGTTGATACCTAAATTTCAGTTTACTTAGAATTTATTTGGAAATTTAAGAAAGAGTAACATTTGCAGTTTTCAGCAACTTATGTTCTTACTGACTACTTAAAGAAATTAGTTATTTTAGGCCAGGCACAGTGGCTCACGGCTGTAATCCCAGCACTTTGGGAGGCCGAAGAAGGCAGACCACCTGGGGTCAAGAGTCAAAAACAAGCCTGGCCAACATGGTGAAACCCCGTCTCTACTAAAAATACAAAAATTAGTCGGGTACGGTAGTGGGTGCCTGTAATTCCAGCTATTCGGGAGGCTGGGGCCGGAGAACAGCGTGAACCCGGGAGGCAGAGGTTGCAGTGAGCCGAGATCGTGCACATTGCACTCCAGCCTGGGAGACAGAGTGATACTCTGTCTAAAAAAAACATATATATATATATATACATATAAAAGTTATTTTATATTTAGACAAGGAGGAAGTAAGGATAAACATAGCTTTAGCAATGAGAAAGTGGTCAACAGGAATTTTTTTTTTTTTTTTTTTTGAGACGGAGTCTCGCTCTGTCACCCAGGCTGGAGTGCAGTGGCGCGATCTCATCTCACTGTAGCCTCTGCCTCCTGGGTTCAAGTGATTCTCCTGCCTCAGCCTCCCGAGTAGCTGGGACTACAGGCGCCCGCCATCACACCTGGCTAATTTTTGTATTTTTAGTAGAGATGGGGTTTCATCACTTCGGTCAGGCTGTTCTCGAACTCCTAGACCTCATGATCTGCCCACCTCAGCCTCCCAAAGTGCTGGGGTTACAGGCGTAAGCCACTGCGCCCAGCCAGGATTTTTAAAGATTTAAAACATTCATTGAATCTACAATTTTCCAATTTAATATATGTTTTCAGTGGTTATTAATTATAGCATAAGATATTTGAGGATTTTGACATAAAAAATATTTTAGTGTAACAAAATGAAATTTAGCTCTTAAAAACAATACTGAAAATTTTCTTCCTGGCATTTTAAAACCGAGATTCTAGATATCCAGCTGATTAGGTTTAATGTAAAATGCATTAGTGTGTAGTGCTGAGCATTTCAGAATGCTTTTATCAAGAGGTCCAAACAAACGCAGTGGGGTCATAATGTCAAATCAGTGGAATAATTCATGAACCAACCCATCCTCTGACTTACTGACACCAAGCTGTTGCCCTTAACCCCTAGCAAACCTACCTTAGAAATTAGAGGTTTACAAAGGAATATATATATTTATACACACGCACACACACACACACACACAGCAGAGAAATATATAGAGAAATCATTCTTTTTACATATATGTAAAATAAATATATTTCTATTTTTACATGTATGTATATTCTTTCTAGAAAATATATATTTAATAAACTTATAATTCTTGATTATATAGAAAGTAAAAATATAATATGTATTAAGTATATATATTTAGTACACTTCTTATCTTTGAGTACATCTCATACATTTTCTTATATTCTTAGTTGCATATGAATTAATTGCTGAAACTGTTTGTTTTTGAAGTTGATTGAAGATGCAGGTAACTCATTTTTATTCTTATTTTTGACCACTGACTTTTTTAGGATGCCTTCTTGTCTTTTCCTCCTACCCCCAAATATAAATATATAGTTATTTTCCTTGCCTAGGGCCTCATTCTAAACCAACATACAAATAAATTTACAAAGGAAAAAATAAAATATGTATTGTAACATGCAAAGTGATTCTTGACTTCAGTTATTATGGTAATAAAAACAATAAATTTCCTTATAATATCAATTTATTAATTATGTAACAATCTGATGCCAAGACACATTTCAGACAAAAATCTAGTTTTTCAATAGATTCAATTATAACTGACTCATCAGAGAATAAAGGACAAGCACTGTGGACATAAATTTGTTTTTCTCCTTTCTACATCAAGAATACTTACACCTCTTTTTTTAAACAAAGAGGATCATCAGTAACAATACCAAATTACAATATATATTTTCCTATTAAAGTTATAGAGAGATATGCTTTTCTTTTCTATTCTTCTTCTATAGTTACTATTACAAAGTAATGAACAATGAAACATTGTAATGATATATGGAAATTTGTAAACATTGATAACAATGAATCTTTTAATTCTTCCCGATTGTTGTAACATATATATTATGCTTGACACTATAGTGCCCTGAGACTTATGGTAACATTCTCTTCTAGATATAGTAGATCATAGATGCATACTAAATATAGCAGATCATATCTGCATGAAACATGCAGCAGCTTGGGGTCAATAATAGGCACGCACTTCCGAAATGTAAAATGTTCATGAGTCCCATAAACCATAACCTGCAACAAGAAAATTTGAGTACCTATGCTGCAACTACTACTTTCAATATTTTGTTAATGATTTACAAAACCATGAATGATGCTTTACGTTATTTAATTCTGCTATTTCAAAAATGAATCTATAACATGTAGAAATCTATAAAAATCACAATAGTATTGTTGAAAAACTAACTACTTATTCCAAACTCCCTACCCCCACCATTCTGCAATACTTTTATTTTCCTTGTTGAAACTCTCACATTCTAGAAAGTGTGGACTCAGCTTAGGGCTTAGTTAATGCCGGTGACAAAGAAGAAATTCAGTAGATTTTAGCTAAAATAATGTACACGAATATATTATTATTTATTAACGGTCTTATAATGATTATAATAGTGATTGCTCACTAGATCACCAAAGTATTATTGTCTAATATAAATGTTAATTTAAAATATATGATACGTATTTGTATAAATATTTTCAGTACAGTTATTGAGTACATGGCAGCATTTTTTAAATGTAAAGAATAATAAAACTAAAAAATGATATATGAAAATTTCTCTCTTCAGGAAAATGCAAAAAACAATAAATATGTTTAGACATTATTGTATGTCTTAGTTTACACTGTTATAAAAAAAATCCATAGAATGGTTGGCTTCACCTAGATAAATTCATTTCTAATAGTCCTGAAGGCTGGGAAGTCAAAGGTCAAAGTGACAGTAAGTCTGTTGTCTAATGAGGGCACTCTTCCTGATTCTCAGATAGCCCTCTTTTCATAGTATTCTCACATGGCAGAAAGCAGAGAGTTACAGCAAGCTCTCAGGTCTCTTCTTATGTAGACACTAATCTAATTCCTGAGAGCGCCACCTTCACAACTTAAATACCTCCCGAAGTCCCCACCTCCTAATATCATCACATCAGGAATCAGGACATTAACATATGAATTTTGAGGGACACAGACATTGCCCATAACACTACATCCGTGGCTACCCAAAATATATATCCTTGCATGTCAAATACATTTATTTTACCCTAATAATCTCCAAAGTCTTAATTCATTCCAACATCAGCTATGAAGGGTAAAGTCCAAAGTCTTATTGGAAAGTCATTTAAATTAGGTAGAGATAATACTTGAAGTGAGATTCATTCTAAGGCAAAATTCTCTGCAGCTGTGAGCCTATGAAACCAAACAAGTTATCTGCTTCAAAAATGTAATTATAGCACAGGCATAGAGAAGACATTTCCATTTTTAAAGGGGGAAATAGGAAAAAAGGAAGGGACGATGTGTCCCAAGCAATTCTAAAATGTGGCAAGGAAAACTCCATGAGTTCTTACGGCTTGAGAACAATCTACTTTGGCCTGATATTTTGCCTTTCATACCCACTGGGGTAGTACTGTTATCCCCATAGCTCAGTGCCCCATGCTGTGGCAATCTGTAGCGGCCCCACCCACGCTGAGGCTTTTCTGGGTAGGAGGTCATGCTCCAGGGATGGGCAGGGTGGCTTTGCCTCCGCAATTTCTTTAGGAAGCCTTCTGCCCTGTTCAAAGTTAGACAGTGTCCCTGATGGTCTCTGAATCACTTTCAGTGATTCTTCTTCCCTTTTCTTGAAGAACAGCACACATTTCTTGAAGCAGAGCACACATTTACAGTCTTGCTTCATTGCATCCCATTTTCCGTGTTTCCTTTAGTCCTAGTGTTTTCCTGGAATCATGCTATCTCTATTCTGGGCTTCTATTGAGAGAGCTGGGAGTTTCTGGTTCACCCCCACACTAATCTCCTTATCAGATGGTTGGTTTGCCGCACCATTACTGTTCTCCTCCAAACAAACACTCATTCACATTATGTGTGTGTATATATATACACACGTATACACATATATACACACATGTATATGTATATATGCTTTAAATATTTTAAATATTTAAGTCCTGGGTTTTTTTGGCTTAACAATTTCTTTTCCAATTCATTTATCTCTTTTTTCATTTTATTGTAAAGAATCAGGTGAAATGAAACCATTCCTTAAACATTTTGGTTAGAAATGCTTTGAGTTAAATATTCAATATCATAATTTATACATTCTACCTTCCGCAAAACATTACTACACAAACACAGTTCAGCCAAGTTCTTTGCCACTTTGTATCACAGATTATCTATCTGCTTTCTAATAACATCTCGCTTATTCCCATTTGAGACCTCATTAGAATGACCCTTATAACCCATATTTCTACTAACATTCTGTTCATGATTACTTACGTGTTTTCTAAGAAGATGAACACTTTCTTGACAACTCCACTCTTCTCTTTCTGAGCTCTAACCAGAATTGCCTTTAGAAAGGTCCTTCATGGCAGTATTAGCTTCTTTTAGCATTTACTCAAAACCCTTCCAGTTTCTATCCATAACCTAGTTCCAAAGCTACATTTATGTTTTTAGGTATTTCTTACAGAATCATCCCACTCTCGGTACTAATTTCTCTCTTAGTCATTCAGTCCATAACATTATCTGAATATAAAACTAATATACTCAATTTAAGATGCTGTGACAAATGGAGTAATATAGTCTTATAAACTGAAATTTTTCTCTCATAAATATGAGTTAAATACTCAAATATTTAAGTATGTTGAACATTAAAAAATTAAATGTATTTTTGGTAGATCACACTATGATTAAGAATAATTCAATATATGAGAAAAATAATGTTAAAGTAACTATAAATCCCATCCTTCAGGTCTAAATCATCATGAGCATTAGATAAAATTCATTTCTAACATTTTCTATACCTATTACAGATAGAAGCATTGATAGGATAAGAAAAGGAAAGAAAAGTTTTACTTAAAACAGATTGCTACTTTGTGTGATGTTTTCCAATCTAGTTATTATATTTCTTAGATCCTAGAAGAAGAAATGGAAGTGTATGCAAAGTAAGTATTTTTAATAATGTTCAATTAACAAATAGTTATTAATGACATTAAAAACCCCACAACACTATGAGTGAATAGAAACAAATATGAAAAACTTAATACATTAAGCAAATTAAATAGTGGTACTTTCACTCTTAGCTTCATGTAAACTTATGTTTCTCATTACTCCAATTAACAGTGCTCTTAAAACAATGAAATTTATAATGATAGTGCCTCTGGAATTAGTGTGGGTGAAAGAAACATTGGTTTTAGAGTGAGACAATTATGAGTTCTAAACTGTCTCCAACACTCTCTATCGTCCTGGACTATTTTAAATATTTCAACCATAGTTTACTTATTTTGTTTCTGATATAGGATAATGAATTACCAACACATTTTTTTCAGTTTTAAGAGTTACAAAAATAACAATCTATTATTTCTTTGTAAAAATAACTGAATGAGTGTCTCTCCAGGGAGGTATATCCTGAGACTTAAGAACAAGAGGACTCACTTGAATACAGACATCATAAATTATTATTTTCTTAATGAAAATTGACTCACAGAATCATTATATGTGAAATATCCATCATTATTTAAAGAATTATTATTCTACCTTTGAAATATTTAATAGTTAAACTATAAGTTTTGAGCAGTAAAATTTGAATTCAATCAGTATATCAAGAATTTGTAATTAGCATATGACAAGAAAAGAAAGCCCTTCTAGAATAAATTAAATGAATATGAAATAAACAATTTTAAAATAAGATATAAGACCTCATGTAAGCTTTCCAAAATAAACACAGAGATATACCATTCTGTAGGGAACCAGAGTTTCTTCAGAAACAGATTTCACACCATTAACGTTTTCAGGAACATCAGGCAACTTGATGAGATGGTGTCCCAAAATGACATATTGAATAATAATTGAAAGCAATTTAAATAATCACTGAATTTTTTGACGATATAACATATATTTCATAATTATCTGTTATTTATCCAAGAAGATAAAAAGGAAAAATTCAATGAAGAATCTTTATGAAGGCTAGAATCCAAGCCAATATTGAGAAAGAAATTCATTACCTAAATAGCTAATTTTTAATAGACTGCAGTTTTTATTTTATGTTTCCCTTGTAATGGATTAGAAGTAAATATTTTTATATTAACAAAATGTATTGCTAAAAATAGTACATGCAAATATCAGCTTAACAAATACTGAACCATAAAAACCATTTGGTTTGTAGTTTTATGTATTCTAACAAAGAAAATAAAATCTCCTCCGATACAGAGCATCCCATCGTGAGTGGAAAATACTAAGAACAAATTTGTAATTCAGTGAATCATTGCCTTGTATTTTTGAAAGAAATGGTCTTAAAAATGTGAAGAATAAGCAGCAATATTTATAGGGTGCAGCCTTTGGGCAAAAAGCAATCTGCTTAGAAACAGAAGGTATCCTTTTACACATGGTATGGAAAGGAAAGAAAGAAGCAAAACGTGAAAATCAAGGGATCAAAAACATGATTAAAATGCAAGCAAACCAACCCCCAATACTAGCAAATAATGACTTTACACTTCAATTTAGCAAAAAAAGAAAAAGATAAATATGTTATATGATCAAAACATATACCTTACCCAAAATAATGACAAAAATTAAAAAAAAAAAAACAACGACTAGGTTGCAAAAATTTTCTCCCATTCTGTAGGTTCCGTGTTCACTCTGATGGTAGTTTCTTTTGCTGTGCAGAAGCTCTTTGGTTAATTAGATCCCATTTGTCAATTTTGGCTTTTGCTGCCATTGCTTTTGACGTTTTAGACATGAAGTCCTTGCCCACCCCTATGTCCTGAATGGTATTGCCTAGGTTTTCTTGTAGGATTTTAATGGTTTTAGGCCTAACATTTAAGTCTTTAATCCATCTTGAATTAATTTTTGTATAAGGTGTAAGGAAGGGATCCAGTTTCAGCTTTCTACATATGGCTAGCCAGTTTTCCCAGCACCATTTATTAAATAGGGAATCCTTTCCCCATTTCTTGTTTTTGTCAGGTTTGTCAAAGATCAGATAGTTGTAGATATGTGGCATTATTTCTGAGGGCTCTGTTCTGTTCCATTGATCTATGTCTCTGTTGTGGTACCAGTACCATGCTGTTTTGGTTACTGTAGCCTTGTAGTATAGTTTGAAGTCAGGTAGCGTGATGCCTCCAGCTTTGTTCTTTTGGCTTAGGATTGACTTGGCGATGCGGGCTCTTTTTTGGTTCCATATGAACTTTAAAGTAGTTTTTTCCAATTCTGTGAAGAAAGTCCTTGGTAGCTTGATGGGGATGGCATTGAATCTATAAATTACCTTGGGCAGCAGTATGGCCATTTTCACGATATTGATTCTTCCAACGCATGAGCATGGAATGTTCTTCCATTTGTTTGTATCCTCTTTTATTTCATTGAGCAGTGGTTTGTAGTTCTCCTTGAAGAGGTCCTTCACATCCCTTGTAAGTTGGATTCCTAGGTGTTTTATTCTCTTTGAAGCAATTGTGAATGGGAGTTCACTCATGATTTGGCTCTCTGTTTGTCTGTGATTGGTGTACAAGAATGCTTGTGATTTTTGTACATTGATTTTGTATCCTGAGACTTTGCTGAAGTTGCTAATCAGCTTAAGGAGATTTTGGGCTGAGACAATGGAGTTTTCTAGATATACGATCATGTCATCTGACAAAGGGCTAATATCCAGAATCTACAATGAACTCAAACAAATTTACAAGAAAAAAACAAACAACCCCATCAAAAAGTGGGCGAAGGACATGAACAGACACTTCTCAAAAGAAGACGTTTATGCAGCCAAAAACCACATGAAAAAATGCTCATCATCACTGGCCATCAGAGAAATGCAAATCAAAACCACAGTGAGATACCATCTCACACCAGTTAGAATGGCGATCATTAAAAAGTCAGGAAACAACAGGTGCTGGAGAGGATGTGGAGAAATAGGAACACTTTTACACTGTTGGTGGGACTGTAAGCTAGTTCAATCATTGTGGAAGTCAGTGTGGCGATTCCTCAGGGATCTAGAACTAGAAATACCATTTGACCCAGCCATCCCATTACTGGGTATATACCCAAAGGACTATAAATCGTGCTGCTATAAAGACACATGCACACGTATGTTTATTGTGGCACTATTCACAATAGCAAAGACTTGGAACCAATCCAAATGTCCAACAACAATAGACTGGATTAAGAAAATGTAGCACATATACACCATGGAATACTATGCAGCCATAAAAAATGATGAGTTCATGTCCTTTGTAGGGACATGGATGAAACTGGAAAACATCATTCTCAGTAAACTATCGCCAAGGGCAAAAAACCAAACACTGCATGTTCTCACTCATAGGTGGGAATTGAACAATGAGGACACATGGACACAGGAAGGGGAACATCACACTCTGGGGACTGTTGTGTGGTGGGGGGAGGGGGGAGGGACAACATTAGGAGATATACCTAATGCTAAATGACGAGTTAATGGGTACAGCAAACCAACATGGCACATGGATACATATGTAACAAACCTGCACATTGTGCACATGTACCCTAAAAACCTAAAGTATAATAATAAAAAATAAAACATAAAAAAAGGAGTATAATTGAATGCAAAACAAATAGCAATGGATATAAATTTAACATTGATAACAGAACCAATGAAGACAAAAAGATAAATCGATTCAAGCAACTTCTGGATATAGTGCTCTGACTATTCCCTTGGAAGATTGCATCAGAGGAAAAAATAAACTGCTGAGTTATCTTGAATCTTAACTAGTAGAATTGTTAATAATTTTGTTTAGAACTGGAATATCATGAGTTTTTATAAGCTCATAAATTATATATGTGTATGTAGACATATATTTGCATACATTATATATAAATACATATGTAACTACATGTATGTATGTGTTTGTTATAAAACGTGACTGAAAAATATTTTATCATAAATTGTTAATGATTCAAAAGGCAATCTGAGAAATTTAAAAAGCATGGTTGAGATTCAAAATTCATTATGCCCCAACTTTTGAAGTTCTCCAACACAAAACTGAAACCCTGAAATTTAAAGTGACTGGGCTTTAGTTGCCCAACTTAGTGGCTGTGTTGAGGTTTCATTTTTTGTGTTTCTTCTGGCTGCTTCACAGTGAAGATTTAAGATTTAAACTAACAAGATATGAGAAAATTAAAATCTTTTTGTTGTTTTTTTCGAAACAGGGTCTTGCTCTGTCACCAGACTGAAGTGCGGTGGTTCAATCACAACTTATTGCAGCCTTGACCTCCGAGGGGCAGATGATCCTCCCATCTCAGCCTCCTGGGGTAGCTGAAACTACAGGCGTGCACCACCACACCCAGGTAATTTTTTGTAGAGATAGAGTTTTGCCATGTTGTCCAGTCTGATCTGGAACTCCTGGGCTCAAGCAATCTGCTTGCCTTGGGCCTCCCAAAGTGTTGAGAATATAGGTGTAAACCACTGCACCCAGCCAGAAGATTAAAATCTTAAGAAAATAATCAGAATGTTACAGAATCAAAGTCATTCCCTCTAATCTTTTCTGAGATTGTGCTGTTGCATAATTGTTAATAAATTCTACTCTATACAAATTGATTAAAATGTTCATTTTTAAGATGTAGGGATAGAATATTTACTCTCCAATAGAACATAGTAAAAGTCATTCATTCCTAAGAGAAATAGAAAAAAATTGAATATAGGCAGGCAACATTATTTTCCTATACAAAATATACTGGTTTGAAACAAGTATTTTGATGAGAGGTTTTGTGGAGCAAGCAACATTATTCGCTTTTAAAAAATGCCTATTCATGGTTTCATCTACTTACTCCTTTTAGAATTGTTAATTTGGCATTGTGATAAGACAAGCTGTGAGATTCACCACATTTAAAATTAAATGCCAAAAAGAAAAAGAATGATTGTGCAGTGTATTTGAAACTGAGGAACATGAGCATTAATTACAAAATGTTGAAAATATTTCATTGCACATTTCATTGGCTACATTGCACTTCTTAGCTGTAGAAGCCATAAAAACTTACTTACGCTCTTATTTCTAAAAGAATTGTAAATATAATCATATTTTAAAAATTTAAACAAAATTGTGTAGTCATTATTATGTCTTTTTAAAGTACATATGATTATCAAGTTAGAGTAGATACATTGTAAAAGACATCCAAATTGGAAAAGAGGAAGTTAAATTTCTCTCTTTGCAGATGACATAATCTTATAAATAGAAAAAACTAAGGGCTTCACCAGAAAACTTAGAACTCATAAACTCAGTAAAGTTACAGGATACAAAATTAACATATAAAAGTCAGTAGTATTTCTGTAAAACAAATAACAAACTAGCTGAAAAAGAAATCAAGAAAACAGTCCTATTTACCATGGCTACATATACTAAATAGGAATAAATTTAACCATGGATATGAAAGACTTCTGCAATAAAAACTACAAAATGCTAATGAAAGAAATTGAAAAGGACACAGACAAATAGAAGGACATCTCATGCTCATGCACTGGAAGAATTAATATTCCTAAAATGTCCATATTACTCAAAGCAAACTATAGATGCAATTCAATCCCTATCAGAATACCAAAGACATGCTTCACAGAAATAGAAAAAAAAAAATCCTAAAATTTATTTGCACCACAAAACAACCTGAAAAGCCTAACCAATCCTGAGCAAAAAGAACAAAACTTAGGTATCACACCACCTGACTTCAAAATATACTGCAAGGCTATAATAAACAAATCAGTATAATACTGGCATAAAAACAGACACATAGATCAATGGGACAGACTAGATAACCATAAATAAATCCACATATTCATAGTCAACTGATTTTTGACAAAGTTGCTTAAAATACATATTAGGGATAGGACACCCTCTTTAGTAAATCCTGCTGGGAAAACTGGATATCCAGATACAGAAGTATTAAAATGAATCTCTATCTCTCACGATATAAAAAAACAACTGAAAGTGGATTAAAGACTTAAATGTCAAATCCCAAAACTATAAAAATACTAGAAGAAAACATGGGGGCAATGCTTTAGGACACTGATGTTGGCAAAGGTTTTAAGGTTAAGACCCTAAAAGCACAGGCAACAACAACAAAATAGACAAATAGAAACTCTATTAAACTACAAATCTTCAGCGTAGCACAGAAAACAATTAACAAAGTGAAGAGATAACCTGTAAAATCCTAGAACTTATTTGTAAACTATTTATTTGCATATATAGAAACATAACAAATATCAGTATAAAGGCAATAATAGAATGTGCAAGAACTCAGACAACTCAAGAGAAAAAAAAACAGATATTTCGTTAAAAAGTGGACGAAAGATCTGAATAGAATTTCTCAAATGAAAATATACAAATTGACAATAGGAATATAAAAAAATATCAATACTCATCAGGTAAATGAAAATGAAAACAAACACAATATAACACACCAGTTAGAATGGTTATATCAAAAACACAAAATATAACAAATGCTAGCAATGATGGGGAGAAAGGGAAACTTATATATTATTAATGGGAATATAAACTTGAACAGTCATTTGGAAAACAGTGTGGAGGTTTCTCAAAAACTAAAAATAGAACTACAATACGATATAGAAATTCCACTATTGGGTAGTGATCCAAAGGAAAGGAAATCCGTATAACAAACAGATAACTGTATGTTATGTTTATGGCAACACTGTTCACAATGGTCAAAATATAGAATCAACCTAAGTGTCCCTCAGTTAAGAAAATGTGGTATATATACACAATGTAATATTATTCAGTCACAGAAAAGCATGACATTCTGTTATTTGCAGCAACATAGATGAAACTGGAAGTCCTTATGCTAAATGAAATAAGTGAAGTAAAGAAAGACAAACTTTGCATATTCTTAATCTTATGTGGGAACCAAAATAGTTGACCTCATATAGGCAGAGGGTAGAATGATGTTTACTGGAGACTGTGAAGTATAGAAGATAGGGGTTTGTTTCCATCAAAAAGTAGGCGAAGGATATGCACAGACATTTCTCAAAAGAAGACATTTACGCAGCCAACAAACATGAAAAAAAGCTCACCATCACTGGTCATTAGAGAAATGCAAATCAAAACCACAATGAGATACCATCTCATGCCAGTTAGAATGGCAATCATTAAAAAGTCAGGAAACAACAGATGCTGGAGAGGATGAGGAGAAATAGGAATGTTTTTACACTGTTGGTGGGAGTGTAAATTAGTTCAACCATTGTGGAAGACAGTGTGGCGATTCCTCAAGGATCTAGAACCAGAAATATCATTTGACCCAATAATCCCATTACTGGGTATATACCCAAAGGATTATAAATCATTCTCCTATGAAGACACATGCACACGTATGTTTATTGTGGCACTGTTCACAATAGCAAAGACTTGGAATCAACCCAAATGCCCATCAATGATAGACTGGATATAGAAAATATGGCACATATACACCATGGAACACTATGTAGCCATAAAAAAGGATGAGTTCATGTCCTTTGCAGGGACATGGATGAAGCTGGAAACCATCATTCTTAGCAAGGTGTCACAAGAACAGAAAACCAAACACAGCATGTTCTCACTCAAGTGGGAGTTGAACAATGAGAACACATGGACACAGGGAGGGGAACATCACACACCAGGGCCTGTCAGAGGGTGGGCGGCAAGGGGAGGGATAGCATTAGGAGAAACACCTAATGCAGATGACTGGTTGATGGGTGCAGCAAACTACCATGGCACATGTATATCTATGTAACAAACCTGCACGTCCTGCTCATGTACCCCAGAATTTAAAATATCATAAAAGAATAAATAAATAAATAAATAAATAAATAAATAAATAAATAAATAAGATAGGGGTTGGCTAATGGATGTAATCATAGTTCCAAGGAATAAATTCTAGTGTTCAATAACACAGTAGGGTGACTATAGTTAACAATAATTTATTGTTTTATTTATTTATTTTTCTTTAACTTTTAAGTTCAGGGGTATCCATGCAGGTTGTGCAGTTTTGCTATATAAGTAAACATGTGCCATGGTGGTTTGCTGCACAGATCAAAATAGCTGGAGCAGGAAATTCGAAATGCTCCCAACACAAAGAAAAGATAAACGCTTGCAGTGGTGAATTTGCTAAATACCCTGAATTGATCATTATACATTGTATACATATATTAGATTATCACATGTACCACATAAATATGTATAACTATTATGTATCATCCAACATGGAAAAAAGAAGATATGTTGTCACAAAACATATTATGAATGGGCCTTATTTGCCCAAATATAACTATATTATTTTAAATGTGAATAACAGAAAAAAAAAAGCAAACTTGCAATCCAAATCTACTTTTGTTATCTTTCATGGTAAGCTCTAACAGAATTTTAGTACCTTCATATGAATAAGGAAAAAGAAATGAAATATAGACTTGGGAAATTGATAAATGGATTATTAATTTAGAATGAAAGCAAAAACAAATTTGCTTGGATGATGAAGCAAGAGATGCTTATGGAAGTATTGAGATAATGTGTAATATTCTCATTTTAGTTAGACTGTTCCCGATACCAGTTCAATTGAACTTAAAATCCATTTCACATCTCTTTATCCTTCCTATCAGTACACTACAGGTAGCTTAGCTCAGAAATACCAGACATTTTAACAAATACCAGACATTTAATTTTAGTTGCTGATTACTGAAAACTGTTCTAGAAAACTGTGTATCATTCAACCTTTTGAACTAGGTTACTACAGCACAGGAATTAACCACAAAATACTGTTGAAGTTTTACAGAAATAAAGTGCGAAGTCTAGTACTACATACATAGACTATTTTAAGTTTTCATGCTATTTAAAGGCCAAGAAGGAGCTAAAAGTCACTTTTTGTTACTGATGTTCCACAATGTGGCAAAAGCCATGAATCAGGACAGGGAGCAAAAATTCAGCTAAATGTTAGGAAGAAGAGTTTCTCCTACCTCTTTTTTGGGTCATTATCCTTTCTTTACTTTCATGATATAATGCATTCTTGATTTTCCTCTGAATTCTCTGGCAGATAGTTCTTTCATGTTGACACTTTTTTCTATATGTCACATCTGAATACTGGAATTCCTTCTGAGCTTCTTCTTTTCTCTTTCCCTTTAGTAATTAATACATTTCCATGCCTTTAAATTATATGTAAATACTGGATATTTACATATTTACATTTGGACATCTTACAGCTATCTTAAATTTAGCACTCTCAAATCAAACTCTCAAACAAGTTCCAAAACTGGTCCTGCCTAGGCCTCCAAAAATGAAACCACATTCTCTCTATTAGAGATCAAATAGCATCTTTACATATCTTCTTAATTTTATCTCTGGTCCTTTATATCTGTTCTATATGTCATCTATAGATATCCTTAAAACATTAACTGGGCCATGCCGCTATGGTGAAGAAAAAGAGTTAAACTTTCCATTGACTTTAAATAAACTCCAAACCTCCTCACTATGATCTAGAGGCGATGTTTGATCTGAGCCCTTTATACCTTTTCAAACATGCATTGCTCCACTGTCCCTTGGTCTCATGACATTTTAAGCCCAGCAGCCTTCTTTGACTTTCTAAAACACTGAGAGCTATCCTGGTCAGGGTTGTTACCTGTGCCTTTTCTTCCGCCTGGAAAATTTCCACAGGTCTTGGCAATGCGGATTTGTTTACCCTCTGGGTTCACAGTTAAATATTATCATGTCAGAGAAATTTCCTTTTAAGTTGCACCAATTCAAAAGCCACCATTATACTTTACCTTCGTAATCTACTTGTATTCTATTAAGGAACTTATTACAATTTATTGTCTGCCTTCCTAATTCTAAGCTCCAGGAGGATTAGTAGAACTGCTGACTCCCTAGTAAAATTTCAGTACTTAGAACAGTTTCTCATGCATTGTTATAGACATAACAAATGTCTGTAAAATTCTCACAATTATTGTGGACACTTGTTAATTTTTAACTTTTGTTATTGTGGACATTTGTTAATTTTTAACTTTTGTTCAACATTATCCAACCTCAAATCTTGAATAATATATTCATTTCTTATTTGTGTTTTCTTTTATTTCCTTTCTTTTCTTTTTTCTTTCTTTCCTTTTTTTTTAGAAACTACCTCTGTTTTATTAGATAATGTCTCAAGGGACTGTTAATCAGAAGATCTTTACTCCTTTTAGCCAAGGGGTAGACACATAATAGAAGTTAGGGTAATCAAATGCTCCCTTTCTGGCGTTTATATCTTTAGCAAAATGACAAACAGAAAATAATGTATTCACTTTCCTTGGTAACATTCTTATGAAATTGCTTAGTACTTCCTCCTTCATAGGTTACTGTAATTACCCTGGTTTCTCTTCAGATCCTGGTGGTTTTATCCTTTGAATTTTTTTGATCATTGCAATGTCCCACACTTACCTTCCTTTGTGGATTTTATTAATCAGATCAGTTGATATTATTTTTACTTATAACAGAAAACCCAATGAAAGTGGCTTTACCAGAAAGAAACATTTATTCTCTCACTTTAAATATGGTTCTGAGATAATGAAGCTCCAGATTTACTTTAGTGGCTCAGTGCTACCATCAAAGACCAAAGTAATTTCTATTTTTCTCGTCTGCCATCGTCATGTTATTTAGCTCTCCTTGAAGTTACAAGATATATGCAGCAACAACAGATATCTTCATGCACAAAATTACAAAAAATATATAAAATTTATATTTTCAATTTCAAGAGCAAGGAAACCTTTCTCCAAATTCCCATGACTACAGTAATTGAATTTCTCTCACATTTTATTGGCCAATATTGGGTCACCCATTCTTTTCTTAGTCTGTTTTTTGATTCTAACATAATGCCACAGACCGGATGATTTATAAGGAAAATAAAATTATTTCTCACCGTTCAAGAGGCTGGAGCATCCAAGAGCATGCCTGCAGCATTTGGAGAGCACCTTCATGATGCATCATAGCATGGCAGAGGAACAAGCAAGCCATGCTCGTCCTTTTTATTAGAAACCCACTCCTGTGATAATTAACCCACTCTAACAATAACAGCATTAACCCGTTTACAAGGATGGCGTCCTCATGACCTAATTACTGGTTAAAGGTTCTGCTTTTTAATATTGTTACAATGGCAATTCAATTTCAACATGAATATTGGAACAGACATTCAAACCATAGCAATTTCTAAGTCAGTCAATTCATGAGAAAATAACTGATTTACTTAAAATAACCAAACTGTAGTTCAACAAAATTGTTCATTAGGGTTCAGGAAGAATGTGAAGAGATGAAAAATAAACTCTTTGAAAAAAAAAAATCTCCCCATAGATTTTAAAACACAGCTGCTTTCCAAGGTTTTATAACTCAATCAACATAAGTGGAACTTCTCAGTTTACTGGGATTGAAAGCATTGAATGGTGGTACATACTACTGAAATACCATGGATAAATCAGCTGATATAATTACTAGTTCCAATTTTTTAAATCAAATGCATGACATTTGATGACTTATTTAATCCTTTGGTTGTTTCAGTGTTCTGATTTGGAAAATAAGATGGCACTAGAAATTTTGTCAGTATCCTTTCACTTATAAAATTCTCTAAATATAGAGGTCAATCCTGTACTAAACTATGTACTGGTCCATTCATAATTTTTAATTTATTTTCTTGTTTATTCTGTCTTGGCTCTCAACATTAAATTCAATTAAAAATTTAAAATCCTTGTGTCCATTCATAGCCATGGATTACATGGTGACTTATTCCAGCTCATTCTTTTTATAATTGAAAAAAACTGTATATAGGAAAAAGAGCCAAATAGATAAAAGGGCTTTATCAACACACGGTTACTGCAAAATTAGTGTTTAGAAAGCAGAAAATCTAAAAACCACTGACATGCTAAACCTAGAGAAGATTTCTTTATTCTGAAAGGCAAAATATGTTGCTGTTATTTATTCCCTACCAAAAAAAAAAAATAATAAGGTGTTTTTTACAACTTTGGAAGATGAATCGATAGAAAAAAAAAAAAAGCATGTTACTTATTTACAAGGATATTTCTCCATGAATTGCCTCTCAGGAAGCTTTCTCTAATCATTCAAACAGACTTTATTCTCTGACTATGTCTCATGCCTGATTTGCAGTCTTGTTACAGATCTTTGAAATTAAAGATTAAGGTTTATCCCTATTTCGATTAATACAATCATGTTAAATAATTTGGACTATGTTACACAATTTTTTGAGTTAGGACATGAATAAACACTAAATAAGGTAATTAAGATTATTTGGTACTTTCCAGAATTAATGATTCTTGCTTTGCTTTGTCTTAATGTAAAAGCTCTTTGAAGTTGTGTTCACATTTGTCGTAAGGTTCAATTTTTAATCCATATAATCACCCTCAAGGTTTTGATTAATAAAGTTAAAAATGTATCAGAACAAAGTAACTAACTGTACTTTCGCAGGTTAACAGTTAAGTAAGAAAGAAAATTGAAAATAGGATTTTAAAAAGTATCTGTTGGTTGAACAATCATCTTGAACAGAGAAGAAGATAAAGAAAATGCACCAAGGAAAGTTTTGGGGATGCTTGTCATTATTAGATGTAGGGAGTTATGCAAATTGATTATATGAATGCAATTGAGGTTTCAATGAAAAGCACAAGATTTGACAGATTAATTTACGAAAATCACTAATACTTTTAACTTCATCAGCATTAATGGCTGAAACATCACAACAGCCTTATGAGTTCATGTTGCTCCAAAGGACAAGTTTGCCCATCCAGTGAATAAATGATGAAACGGAAACTTGCACCATTTTTGCCTGAATCTCAGGTCTACTCAACCTTTAATTGGTGCACTAAACTGTTTCACGAGAACATTAAGAAGGCAAAACAGGAGACTTCTTGAAAGACGAAGGCATTTGTAAAATATTTGTGTAGTACTGAATAGCCTACTCTCTTGGGCTTCCATGCCACCCCTTGACTTTAACTTGTCACAGTTACCAAGAAAGACTCATGTTGTCAAAATTATGTTGTAGAAATAAAGAATCCTATTGGAGAACAGGTGAAATGTGATGTCCTAAAAGTCAACCAAAGAGTGCATTTATTTAAAAAGTCACTGACAATAGACATAGACAAAAATTGGACTGGATGATCACTGCAAATGACTATTGGATGAGTAATTAGAAGATCATTGGTTACTTTCAGCACAGCTTTTTGAGATAGTATTAGTGGAGACAAACTTAAAGCTTTATGAAATAATTAAAGAGAAAATCTAGAAGGAGAATAAAACCTAGTTTAAATGAAAGTATTCATGCCGGTTTAATTTTTGAATTAATAATATTATTCAAAGAAAGAATAATTGCAAATTGAATAACAGAAGATGCACAAAAGATCAAATTGGGTTAAGAAGGACTTAGGAACAGTGTGTAGATAACACGCGATTCTTGAGGAGTGTGGGTGAAACAATTCCACTGTACAAGTAGAAGAGAATATAACTGGTGGGAATTCAAAAAAAATAAATGAGAAGAAAGAAAAATTGAAAACCAACTTCTATAAGATGAAATCAGACTTCACAGTAAAGTGGTTGTATAGTCATTAGTCACTTGAAGGAGAAGAGGGTGTGAGTATATTTTGAACAGTATAGAGGTCTGAAATAGTTATGTGGAGCAGTCAAGAACCAACCAAAGAAAAGCATTTTTAAGCAGTTTTAGCAATCAGCTTGATATATGGACTTATCAGGTTCTCGAAAAATAATGCTAGATTTCTCTTAATTTCATTGTAAATTATGGAAATTTAACTCTATAAAATTGTAGAGAAAAAAGGGGAAATACATTATGATTAGGACTCAGTTGGGCAACCCCCTCTAGAGAGCTTAAATACAAAAATATTTCCAGATGACAAAGGAAGCTTTTATTCCATTTATCCTGCTGATTGAAAAATGAATACATTAATACTGGTTTTAAAGGCTGGTTTATGGTCTATCCCAAAATATTTCACTTGCCTTGGTTCACAGTGGACCCTTCTAGGTGACCCAAAAGCTAGAGTCAAAATGAACTACTTGAGATGGCCTAAAATGCTCCAAATTAGCAAACACTTGTTCCTGCCATTCACATCATCTAAAAGCCTCTTCCTACACAATACACCCATGAAACAGCAATTAATCTTTCAAGAACTATCTTAGACAAGCCTCTTTTTTTGAAGCTTTGTTGATTTACTAAGCGGATGTAATTTCTCTTTTGTATATTCACCTCACTTTTTTCTTCATTTATGGTAATTGTCATTCTAAACCCTGGGGTTTAGTGATCTGTGGCTCTGTTTCTCTCCACCTCCTAACCTATTCCATGTTGCTAAACAATGAGAAATGAAGTATCTTGATCACCTCTGAATCCTAAATAAATACTTTCTGAATTATTTTCTCTACATAACTCAACATTCTTCTAATTGAACTAACACTAATTTGTTTCTCATTTATTTTCTATCTCCCTGAACTTTTTATTCTGTTTACTTATTTGATTTCTTAATGAATATATTAAACATGAAGAAAAAATGCAGGTTCTATGGTGGTAATGTCTTTTTCCAAATGCTAATAAAATTTGTTTAAATGCTCTTATCAACTTTTTAATGAGTTTCCCAAAAGTTTTTAATTTAGGTAACCAAGCTTTAATTGGAATTAGAAGTATTTTACATATATTTTCTGAATTACCTTGTATTTAACAAATATTAAAGTAAAACTACTGAAAATAGTTTATGGATAGAAATCTTAGAAGGTTGGTACCTTTTTATTAACTTCCCAGATATTTTTTAAAGTACATTAAAAAGGTTGCTATGTAACATGGAAAAAAAAATTACCGTCTAAAATCTAATGATGATGCAGCGAGATTCTAAATCAACAATCTGCAGTCTCACACGATACCAATGCCATATTGTAAATTACCTCTTAAGGCCAGAGAAAAAGTATTTCACAACTTCTCAAAATCAAATACGTAACTGTATTCAGATGTTAGTTTTTCAAAGAATCAAGACGTAAGCATCAGAATGTGATTTTTAAACATTTCTAATACTTCTTAACAAAAATTTTCTCTGTTTTTTAAAGTCACACACACCTAGGAAATTTTTTTTTCTCGTTTGGAACATCATATTATAAAGGTGTTCATATATTCAAAGCTAGATTGTGTTATCATGTTATACTTTTTCACTATTGTAAATAAGAAATATTATCGATTATATGTGCCTATCACAATATTTTATTCTGTTTTCTGATGGTCTTTTTTTCCTTAACTCTCTCTTGGCTTGTTTGTATAGGAAGCAGAAGAAAATATTAGAGGGCCGGGCATGGTGGATCACGCCTGTAATCCCAGCACTTTGGGAGGCCGAGGTGGGTGGATCACGAGGTCAGGAGATCGAGACCATCCTGGCTAACATGGTGAAACCCCATCTCTACTAAAAATACAAAAAATTAGCTGGACATAGTGGTGGGCGCCTGTAGTCCCAGCTACTTGAGAGGCTGAGGCAGGAGAACTGCTTGAACCCAGGAGGCAGAGGTTGCAGTGAGCTGAGATGGTGCCACTGCACTCCAGTCTGGCAACAGAGTGAGACCCCATCTCACCAAAAAAAAAAAAAAAAAAAGAAAATATTAGAAAGTCTTTGAGACAAATTATGTTTCATAATAATTTTAGATCCTTGCTTCTAAAGAGCCTAAAATATTTGAAGAGTATGTCATGTTTTGTAAGAAAGCTTGATTGTGATTACTGAAACTCCCTTTATTTTATTTTTAGGGGTCTGTAAAACTTTTAATTCATACTTTATTATTAGGTTACCTTATCAGCAATGCTCAGATCTTAATGTTGGCAGTATCCTTCTTTAGTATTGACACTAAGACATGAAGAATTGCTAGACCAATCTGTACAGCAAACATGCTTTTCACATGTTCCACTTGGTCTTTCTGGTCAAAGACGAGACAACAGGCAACTTGTAAATCAAGAATAGGAATTAAATGCATACCTCATTATGTAGTGAGGCTCCACTGGAAAGTAAAAGAGAACTCACTAGTTTCATATAAATGTGGCATGGGTGGAAAATAATTGGTTGAAACAGAAGACTTACATTTATGTTTCATTTGTCTATGTTTTGTTCGTTAAAGCCTACTTTCATTTACTTATTTATTATACTTTAAGTTCTGGGATACACGTGCAGAACACGCAGGCTTGTTACACAGGTATACACGTGACATGGTGGTTTGCTGCACCTATCAACCTGTCATCTACATTAGGTATTTCTCCTAATGCTATCTCTCCCCTTGCCCCCCACACACCGACAGACCCAAGTGTGTGATGTTCCCCTCCCCATGTCCATATCTTCTCATTTTTCAGATACACTTAACAACACACACAGAGGGATTTTAGTGAGGATAAAAAATAAAGCAAAACAGTGCTCTCTAAATATCAAAATGAAATAAAATGGTATCTTATGATAACACACAAGGTATCCGTGGAGAATGTACTTCCATTATTGAATTAATTAAATGTTTAACAGTATCTATAAATTTTATATTTTCAAAAAGCTCTAGGAAAGTTGGTAATCAAGGATCCACTAAATGGATCCCGGTTTTTTGTAACCTGTTCCATTTTTGGGATTTCTTTTCCCACGCATACCTATTGTACAATCTTAGACACTAATAGACTTATGCTCAGATATTTCTGATTATTTCCTTTGTAATAAGGAAAGAGCAATACTTTCTCATATCAATATTCATGGAATCATCGATTCATTTATTTAGTCATTAATTTTTTTGTTCAATAAATGCTTACTCTAGACCAGGCACTGGGATGAGACTTCGGAAAGGTGCAGAGATGAACAAAGCCTGGGCAGTAATCAGGGTTCTTTTTACTAATCAATGTTTACTCCACTGGAAATAAGAAAGGGGGTTTGAGAAAGGAGTGAGAACAGGGTTCGAGTCGAGTATTTTTCGCTGAGTGACTCTAAGGAACCCTTCTGCGATCTTTACTATTTGATTTGTAACTTGTTTAAATTCTGCTGAAAACTTAAAATTCAGTAAACGCAGTTCCTGAAGTATATAGCAATCATTTTGAAATGTGTAGTCTCTTCCTATTATAAACAGTTATTAGATGACAGTGTTTTATACTAGCATTCCATGACAAGTGTCTTTATCAGTCATGATTGTGATTACCAATCCTAAAATCAGATGGACAATGATTGTATATTGGATTATCTATTTCACTAAAATAAAATTTAACCTCTTCTCCATTGGGCCTACGAAAAAGTAAATGTTAACCATTTGGGGTTTCTCACCACAACACAACTTTGTGAAACAAGTTCCTATCAATTGTCAAAGCTTCAAAGTACTTCAAAATATCGATTACATCTGCAGGTAAATTCAGGCATGTGCTGACAGGATTTGAGGTAAATTGGCAATAGTATTGGTTGCATGAAAGTGTGGCTTGAATAAAAAAATTCTATATTAGCTGTGTGGATGATATAAGTATACTCACTATTAATATTTTTATATATGGTAAAATAATCACAACTGGCCGGGAGCGGTGGCTCACGCTTGTAATCCCAGCACTTTGGGAGGCCGAGGTGGGCGGATCACGAGGTCAGGAGATCGAGACCAGGGTGAAACCCCGTCTCTACTAAAAATACAAAAAAATTAGCCGGGCGTGGTGGCGGGCGCCTGTAGTCCCAGCTACTCGGAGAGGCTGAGGCAGGAGAACGGCGTGAACCCGGGAGGCGGAGATTGCAGTGAGCCGAGATCGCGCCACTGCACTCCAGCCTGGGCGACAGAGCGAGACTCCGCCTCAAAAAAAAAAAATAAATAAATAACCACAACTAAGGTTAATATTTGTTCACTTTTTAATGAAAATATATCTATATGCTTCTATTAAAATCAACAATTATTTTTTAAAAAATAGTTTATTCCTTTATATAAAATGATTAGGAAGACCTAACCAGCCTTAACATCAAAGCGAGTAATATCTGAACAACCTTATAATGCTATACTTGCTAAAATATCATTGGCGTTTGATTGAATGCAGAGCCTTTCACACTGATTTTTTTGTTATATGGTTAATACATCAATTATTAACTGATATTTAACATTGCTAAGAGAATAGCCTACAAAAGCAAAAGTAAAAGGGTAAATTAGCTTAAACATATTTCTTAAATATAATGAAGCATATTCAATATTTTAAAATAATTATAATCATATAGCAAGAAGCTATCAGCCATTTTTCATGATTGAAATTTTACTGAGTTTCTTATTAATTTGAAAACTATTTTGATAATGTCATGAATTTATTCTCCATGTTTTAACATTGATATGTTAATACTGCACACATTTATAGTTGCAGAAGTGTTTATTTATAGGTATTGAAAATTAGAAAATTAATTTTCTGTATTTTTTTATATTCCAGGTCAGTTATTATGCAAAATGAAAATGTAATAGTGTTGCTCTCCTAAGGTTGAAAGCACACAATATGCATTCTTTGTTTGTAAGAGATATTGATTAATGAAACAAAGATAAATTTGTATCCCGTGTAAAAACAATTGATTTCCCCAAACTAGAAATCTGAAATAGTACATGGCTACACTAAATAATTCTAATGTAATTATTCCTAGTATACTTAAACAGCTAAAAACAAACAAAGGTTTCAACTTTTTGCTGGCAAAAATGTTTTTTAAGTCTAGGCTTTATTTATAATGCAGTTATAGATATTGCAAAATGGATGACTTTCACCTCCCAGCCAAGGCTAAACATGCAGTAGTAAAGACTGACTTCATCTTAAAACTAATTAGAAAGGATCTCATCAAAATCATTCTTGCCTTTTTATTTTTAATCTCTGAGCTGGTATTACCCTTTAATCAAATTGACAATACAAGAGGCTATAATGAAGATGAAAGTGACACATTTAAAAATTTTTAATGTTACTTTTTTCTTTTAATTTTATAATTAGACAGGTCTTATCTTTAAAAGTGATAAATTTGCTTTATATTTAAGAAGCTAATAAAGACTGTAGGGAAAATGTTATCATGATTTATATAGATTTTCTAGTAGTTTACATGAGAGAATAATATTCATGTTTAATGTAAAAATGAAATTTAATATCAAAGTGATCTACGTGTACACGTCAAATAACAAAAGTAAAAATTAAATAAAAGTTAATTGAGTATGAAGTACATTTATAACTTCTTTTAATTATGCTCTCTTTCACTGAAAAAATACTAAGCACCTATCAGATTTTATGTATCTTTTTTTGAAATTATACCTATAATAGTAATGAGACAAATGTGAAACTGAGACAATACTAAATAAACAAATCTTAAGACTGACAGAAAATTAAAATAGAGTGAGGTGATAGAGTCATAGTGGATACTTTTAATTAGCAATTGAGCAAGCTGTCATGAACATTTTCAGGGTAAGAAGAAAAGACGCAATGGAATGCTATGCATTCTGCAGATTTATATTTAGAACTAAAACACTAAAGCAGAAACTAGATTGCCACTTTCCATAGTGCTGTTATACTGGTAGGTAGGGCAGAGCATGTAGTGTTTAATCCAAATTTGCATTTTATTCCAGGTATAAAGAAATGCCATCAACAAGTTTTAGATGACAGAGTAACACAATCAGAACCAGCTCATGCCGTTCACTGTATAAAGAGGGGACTTTAGACCAATAAAATAAAAACAGGGATAAATATTAAGAGATTATTACAACAGTTTTGCTGACACACACTTCATTTCAGATTGAAGCAGTAGAAACGAAAAGCAGTGGATAGATTTACCGTGTATTTTTTTGGTGACATTATTAAGGTATTGGTAAATTAGCTTTAGGAGTAAAAGAAAAACGGTTTGTAGGTTTTAGTTTTTAGGGGGAATTTAAAATATTTTTGCTTTGCCTTATTTTGTTTTCAGTGCAAGTTGGAGATGCACCTTAAGTTGCCAAAAGGAGATAACAATTATGAATATAACAGGAATAAGTTATGATAGAAAGAGCAATTGGTAGACAGATGGTAGTCAAAGAGAAAGCAACATTTTTGCATCCTAAAAAGGCGTCTCAGTATTTTGATTAAGAATGTTTAAACTTTATTGATGTGTAATATATATTTGGAAAAGTTTGCATATTATCAGGAATACGTTTTCATAAATTAGGCCCTCTTTTCCAGCGTACAAATCAAGAGACAGAACTTTACAAGGGCCCCCAAAGTTCTTTTGCTGTTCCTTTCCAGTACTTACCTCTCACTCCTAGCTCTAGGGTTAGAAATTATCTTAACTTCTCACAGCGTAAGATAGTTTTGCCTGTGTTTAAACTTTATACAGCAGGAATCACACTCTATCCTTTTTGCGTCTTATTTGACACAACATTACGTTAAAAAATTTATCTGCATTGTGTTGTAACTTGTCTACCCAGAGTTTAAAATAAAATGCATAATTGTTTACAAGAGCTGAATTTTCTTTTTATAAAGACATGGATTTGAATGTAAGTCAATAATAGAAAATATGAATATTGAGTTGATAAAATTAAGTAATTTTTCAAAAGTTTCTGAAAGCTGCTTACATTTCCTACTTTTCTTTCATGTATATTTTACCACGTGTCCACTTATACTCCCCAAATTTTCAACTGTAACAACCAATATGTGTATTATTCAGTAGATATACCTATTACAAAAAAAAACAAGGAAATAAATTTATGAAAATGAAACAGATAATTACATACATATATTTTACAGTTAATTTAATTATATTAAATGTATACCAGAATATAATTCTGAGATTTATTAAACCCATCTTTGAAGGTTTTTGTGAAGGTTTGGTTACTTTCTGCATCAATTATCACATATGGCAACTCTATGTCTATCTTCATATTTAGCCTGTGAGGAACCATTTGAAATTACATTTCTTTTTTTCTGTTGATTCTTATAGAAAAATTTTGATGGACTTAACACATCATTTTCCCACTGAAACATCCAATGAGTTCATTTTGCCCACTGCCCAGATAAATCTAATTTATCAAGCCAGGGGAATTGGAATAGAGAAAGAATTTTACACACATAGAGCTGGCTAAATTGGAGAACAGAGCTTTACTGTTACTCAAATCTGCCTCTCCCAAAATTTGGAGGCTAGGGTTTTTCATGAAAAGTTTTGTGGCAGGGGGCTAGGGACTTGGTGCCGCGTATTGGTGGGAAAATGCAATCACAGGGGAGAGGAAAAGGGTCCTTGTGTGCTAATTCTGCTTCTGGGTAAGGGCCACAGGGCTGGTTGAGTCAAAAGTTGTGGGTTTTAGATAGGGTTATCAGTCTTCAGAAATGCAAAAGCCTGAGAAGACATCTCAAAAGGTTAATCTTAGGTTCTACAATAGTGATGTTATCTGCAGGAGAAATTGAGAAAGTTGCCAATCTTGTGACCTCCAGGAATAATGTCTGGTAACTGTTTACATCTACTCCTTAGCAGAATTCAGGCTCTTCTCTAGACCTGGTGGACTTCCTTTCATTTTACAAAGATGGTTTAGTTTGGGGGAAAGGCTGTTATCATTTAAACTATAAACTAGACTTCTCCCAAAGTTAGCTTGGCCCAAGGTCAGGAAAGACAAAGGGCTGTTTGGAGGTTAAAGGAAAGATGGGATGTAGTTTGATCAGATCAATTTCACTGTCATAATTTTCTCATTGTTATAATTTTTGCAAAGGCAATTTCAGTGTTCATAAATATAATAAAGATTGGTTTATTAATATGTACATGATGTTAATTATTATATTTATAATTATCATTTCTTTAGCATATATATGTCTGGTTCTTCACATAATTTATTTTTTAAAATTAATTCAAAGATCTTAAGTGATGTGTTCTATGCTGATTATACAGGATAGACTAGCCCTGCTACAGCTAAAGCAATAAATTTAGTCGTAACCTGTTTCTGTTACCTGCCTACTTGGCTGCCTATGGGACATCTTGAACTAAGTATGGAAAAAAACAAAAATTTTTACCCATAAAAATATAGATATATTCTAAGGAATGTAGAACCCTGAAAATGGTAACCACATGGATATATATGTTTATATAACCATATACATGCTATTTTCTTATTCATCAAATCTCTTTAAAATATAATTAGTTGTTTTAATTAGCTGTTTTAAAAACAATAATAGTAAGAATATAATGTGGAGTAAATAACATACATTGATGCATAAGTAAAATGTAAGATAATGAAGGCATAAAAAGGCCAGAAGAGAAGAAATTAAAGGACTTATTTTCTATGTGAAATGGTTTAGTATCAATTAAAGGCAGACCATGAAAAGTTATGTCATAAATCCTAAAACAAGCACTGAAATAACAAAATAAAGAGTTATAGCTAATAAAGCAAGAGAGAAACATATATTTAAATTTGTTCTTTCTACTTATCCTAGTTTGTCTGTCCACTCCTTTGTCTATCTCTGTCTAACAACCTCTAACCCCAAACTCTCCAAAGCTATTGTCAGAGGCAGTCAAACCAGAGTGACTCCATCTTGAATAGGGGCTGGGTAAAATAAGGCTGAGACCTATTGGGCTTCATTTCCAGGAGGTTAGCCATTCTAAATCACAGGATGAAATAGAAGGTTGGCACAAGGTACGGATTACAAAGGCCTTGCTGATAAAAGGATGTGTTAAAAGAGCTGGCTGAAACCCACCAAAACCAAGATGGCAACAATAGTGACCTCTGGTCATCCTCACGGCTCTTTATGTGTCAATTATAATGCATTAACATGCTAAAGGACACTCCCACCAGTGCCATTACAGTTTACAATGCCATGGCAACATCAGGAAGTTACCCTATATGTTCTAGAAAGAGGAGGATACCTCAATTCCAGGAATATTCCATCCTTTTCCCAGAAAACTCATGAATAATCCACCCCTTGTTTAGCATATAATCAAGAAGTAATTATAAGTACAGTCAGTGGAGCAGCCCATGTCACTCTTCTGCCTACGGAGTAGCCATTCTTTTGTTTCTTTACGTTCTTAATGAACTTGCTTTCACATTACTCTATGGACTTGCCCTGAATTCTTTCTTTCTTGCACAAGGTTCAAGAAACCTCTCCTGGGGTCTAGATAGGGTCCCCTTTCCAGTAACAATGAGCAGTGGCTCATTATATGCTAATTATAATACATTAACAGACATTCCCACCAGCACCATGACAGTTTACAAATGCCATGGCAATGTTTGGAAGTCACCCTACGTAGTCTGAAGAGGAGAGGAGCCCTCAGTTCCAGGAAGACTCTTGTTTAGCATATAATCAAGAAATAACTCTGCCTATGTAGTAGCCATTTTTTTGTTTCTTTACTTCTCTACTAAATTTGCTTTCAATTTACTCTATGGACTTGCCCTGATTTCTTTCCTGAGTGATGTCCAAGAACCCTCTCTTGGGGTCTGGATCAGTGAGACAGCCAATTATAAAGGGTTCCCAGAGAACCTCTGACTGGTCTGCAAACCAGTTGCAATGAACACTGGGGTGGAAGCTGGTCCCTCATCTTCCTGGGTGGAACCTGAGATTCAATTTGTGGGGTGGGAAACCTACACTAGCAGAACTCTTGCTCTGCTGAGAGTCCCTGTTTCCTTTTTATTTTTCCTTTTTGCCCAAGAAATTCATTTTTCTCACCCTTCAAATTGTCTACAAGCCTAATTTTTCATGGTCCTATGACAAGGATTCTGTCTTTAGCTAAATTAAGAAAAAGTCCTACAACATCTTGACCCCTTTCTGCTAACACTGTCAGCTTGGTTTTTGATATGTGAAACTTATTTTAAGTTTCAAAGTCGGGGCTGAAGGAAATTAAAATATTTTACCTCAAAATATATTTCTTTGACATATTTAAAAATGGTTTACATTTGGCTACCAGACAGAAGTAGCCTTATCTTCAGTGGGGAAAATTTGCATCTGTAGAGAATCTCTGTTAAGACAGCCCTGCCACCTCCACTTTCTATACCTTTCTCCAGTCCAAGAGCAATTGAGAGTCTGGCACTTTTAAAAGGCTGAAAAGAAACATTGACCATCTATTCTTTCTAAGCAAGTCTTTATCTACATAACAAAGCTGCCTACCAAGGCCATGACAAAGTTGCTAGCTAAGCTTCTTTTCCCCTTTCCAAAACATGTTTTATCAGAGCCTAAACCCTCATTCTTTCTGTAATCTCAATATGATATACAAATTTCTGTAACTCAGTAGGAAGTTGAGTGTTCATTCTAAAGGCTCCCATGTATGCACGTTAAATACATTTGTATGCTTTTCCTCCTACTAAAAATAAATAATAAACAAATACATGAATAAAATAAAATAGAAATAATTGATTCAAGTAAGATTTTTTTAATGAGGAAAAATGGAAGAAATGCCAGATAGTGTCAATTTTTAAAATAGAAAGATGACAGAATTAAACTAACCATATCATAAAGACTATAAATATCTCACTTAAAAGGCAGATTGTCAGATAGAATAAAAAAGACAAGACCAAATTACATGTTGCTACAAGAAAAGGGCTTGAAATATAAATAAAATAAATAAATAAATAAATAAAAGGGCTTGAAATATAAATAAATAAATTATAAATATAAATAAATATAAATAAATACATTAATGTTTTATAATGAAGAAAGAAAAACTACACCTTATAACAGAAAGTATACACTAATTAAACATGAAATAATTACATAAAAATTATAAATTATCTCAAACCCAAATTTATCTAGATGTTCCTTTTTCGTTTTTATTATTTTTATAATCTAGGATCACAAATTTTAAGAATCTAAAATTTTCTACAATGATAAAGAGGAAAACAATTGGAATTCCACATGTACAATTTGATAACACTCACCAAGTATTTATTGAACTGTCACATCGTTGGTTAATATAAGGCTTTTAGGAAAAAAGCAAGCCAGTAAGGTATTTTTGTAACTTAACTTTCAGGCTGTTTACAATTAAAGTTAGTGTACAAATAAAGACACCAATACATATCAATTTCTGATTAATTTTCAATGATCGTCATTCTGAATATGCTGTGGGCTAGGTAATATGCGTTAAGTAAAACTAGGAAATTCATAAACGAATGCTTTTCTAAAGACAGATAGTGCTGTCAAATTGCTAGCAGATTAGTGAGGGGCCCCAGCAAGTTAGCGAGATTTCCAGTAGTGTGACTTTGGCTTGGCAGCAAAATAAAGATATGCTCCAATTGCTATAAAAACCCAGAAGAAGGGTGATGATCCCAAATTCAGAAAAGCAATAATGGGTTTCCAGATTGAGTGACATGTACAGTGAGTTCTAAAGAGTAAATGCCATGTAGAAAATCTTAACAGAGGAAAAGTGCACATTAGAGAGCGGGAAAGATTTGTGCCAAAAACTAGATGTAAAATAAAGCAGACTTTGTGAGTCTAAGGAATGGGACATTGTTCAGTATAAGAGGAACACAATCAGATAAATGAGGCGGCAGCATTCGCTAACCTGATCATGAAGTTTTTTGTGTGCCATAGTACTTTTTATGTCTTCTCTTTATTTGCATTTTTTCTATTTTGAACTTCATTTAATCATCTCAGTTTGTTGTTGTTGTTGTTGTTGTTTTGAGACAGTTTCACTCTTGTTGCCCAGGCTGGAGTGTGCAATGGCGTGATCTCAGCTCACTGCAACATCCATCTCCCAGGTTCAGGTTAATCTTCTCAGATTTTAAAGGTGCCAGTGGAGAAAAGTATGGGTATATCATTCCAAATACGTTCTTCTTTCTTTTCCACTACTCACTGGGCAATCCTGACAGTCACTTAACCTACCTAAGGTTCTGATACTTTATCTGTTAAATGAAAACGCATATATATATATATATAGATAGATATAGATATACCTGCCAACAATACAGAAAAATCATTAATTGAAGCATGAGAAAGCACTCTAGAGAAAGCAAAATTATGCATAGGCTTAAATGAATATTAATATTACTGCTAAATTTTTTTATTAAATAATTATATATTTTTTGACAAACCAGAAATGTCAATTGGAATACTTGAGACAAAAAGCAAGGAGCAAGTTTTCAAATCTTTTAAAATAGTATGTCATATAGTATTTGTGTTTACTAAATAACTACCATAAAATTTTTTAAATGCTAAAGAGCATTTTAGGGTGGCTTATGTTATTTTAAATTGCCTGTTGTCAAGGTAACCAGTTCCTTGGGATTTCTGGTAGAAAGGATCTTTCCAAATCACAGTCAGACTCTTCATAGGTGTAAGTCATATAACCACCTGCTGCGTTATAGTTCTGTTTATTGATTCTTTTCAAAAGAATTCCAAAGGAACAGTTACTGTTTAATGTTTAAATAGTTATTGTTTAATGTTAAATTGTGTGACTTTTGCTTGGCAGTAAGATATGCTTAGATTGCTGTAAAAACCCAGAATAAAGGCAATAATCCCAAGTTGGGAAAGGCAAAAATGGATTTCCAGATTGAGTGACATGTAAGAAGAGTTCTAAAGAATGAGTCATGTAGAAAATCTCAACAGAGGAAAAATTATGAGATGATTTTTAAATGGTTTTATTTTGTGTATAGGAAAATAGATTTAGATTAATATGATGAAGACATGACTATGATCACATAATAAATATCTTTTAATACAAAGTTATTTTTGATGCAAATAGAAATAATACAAAAGAAAACCTGGAAAAAGTAATGCTGCGATAGATGATAGTCACAAACTGTGCATAACTAGATTCATTTTAAAGTCAGGTAACCCAGTAGTAAATTACCAAGAAAGATAATTCCTGGCAATTATTTGGTAGGAATATTTGGAATCATAGACATACACTTTTCTCCACTGACACCTTTAAAATTTGAGGAAATTGGTGGGGTGTGGTAGCACACGCTTGTAATCCCAGCACTTTGGGAGGCCGAGGAGGGCAGATCACGAGGTCAAGAGATGGATACCATCCTGGCCAACATGGTGAAAACCTGTCTCTATTAAAAATACAAAAATTAGCTGGGAGTGATGGGAGTGCCTATAGTCCCAGCTACTTGGGAGGCTGAGGCAGGAGAATCACTTGACCTGGAAGGCAGAGGTTGCAGTGAGCAGATACTGTGCCACTGCACTCCAGCCTGACGACCGAGCAAGACTCTGTCTCAAAAAAAAAAAAATAAATAAATAAATAAATTGAATAAATTATATGACACCCAAAATAAGAAAAATGCAAGTAAAGAGAAGCCATAAAAAGTACTATGGCACACAAAAAGCTTCATGATCTTCTCACTGAATGATACAACCTCATTTGTCAGAATCGGTTCCACTTTTACATTGAACTATTCCCTACTCCTTAGGCCCTCAAAATCTGCTTGATTTTGCCTCCAGTTTGTGACACAATTCCTTCCTGCTCTCTGATACGCACTTTTCTTTTGTTAAGCAATAAATAGACTTGGACATTTGAGCTTTCAATAACCAGATGTATTTTTGATGTTTTAGAAGAAATCAGTTTTGGGGTGGAAATTTGTAGGTAAATAACCACCTTCTCAGGGCAGTTTTAAAATAGTTTTTAAATTACTTGCAAACACTTAAAAGGTGGGTTCTTATTAAAAGGTGGGATCTGTTTCCTGACCACTTGAATCTGGGAGGGCTTACACATGCCCTGATCAACAGAGTATAACAGAATGGGTATTTTGTGATTTCTGAGGTTAAAACCTTCCACTTCCATCTGCTTTTCTTTGGTCACTGAACTTCAGAGTCCTGATCTGTTATATAATTAGTGTGACCACCATGAGGTCACCATGCTGTGATGAAGCACAGTCCCATTGGACTTTTTAAATTCACCATTTGTGTAATGATGTGGAAAAATATATTAATGTGTAAATATTTGTAAATTATCAGTAAACATATTTCCCACAAGAGTAATTAACCATCATGAACATTGACAATGTTTTTACTGCAAGAAAAGTGTATTTGAAAATCATAGGTGGTCCCTTCATCCTTATACAGAAGCCTACAGAGAGGCAGAAAAGAAAACATGAGGTTGGCTTTATGTGTAAATTTCAGATAGCTTTAACAGCATATTCTCTGCCAATTTATATTTCTTTTGTAAAAATGGATACAGCTCATTATGGATATTTTGAACAGAGTCCATGGCTTTGAGATCAAACTAAAGTCACATTGACAAAATAAAATAAGCATGAATAGTCATAAGGCTAAAAAGGTGACTTCCTACCAATTAATTGAAGAAGAAATTCCATTTTAGTCAAATTGATATTTTGGCCACTTTTATTGGCTACTTAAGTAAAATAAAAGACTTGTTTTAATAATTGTAATGTGGAGGATGTTTTACAAACTTAATTTTTCCTTGTTCAAATAATATAAGTGAATATATAGTTTAACTCCAGTTCTAATAAATTCTCTTTGGCATGATTTTGAGTAAGTTCATCATCAATGAACTTACCATTAGGGTCTCATTGATGTCTTAGGGAAAGCACATGCCATGGAAAATCCCCTGAGATTTTACAGTGAACGTCTTTGCCTTTTAATCCTAAACATCTATTGCTTTATCTGAGCCTGAGTTCTACATCAGTGTTGATGAAATGATTGGGTTAGAGCAAATTATCTTGAAAAGTCTTTTCCAGATCAGTAGAATTATTCCAAGAATGGCTTTGCCTTTGATCTCTTTTGATCAGAACCATTTTTTTGGAGAATAGCTGATTCAAATGATCGATCTGATGATCACTACACTAAAAGTACACATTTTCTTTTTGATAAATTCTACCTTTCAATATTACAAATCATATCATTTAATTTTGGTCTTTTATACTCAGAACAATATCTAAAAAATATTTATGAATGAGCCAGCACTAACAATGAAACCATCCAAAGTGTTCATCTTGCCCACTGCTCAGATACAGCCAATTTATAAAGACAGGGGAATTGCAATAGAGAAAGAGTTTAATACAGGTAGAGCCAGCTAAATGGGAGACCAGAGTTTTGTTTTTACACAATTAAGCCTCCCTCAAAATTTGGAGGCTACAGTTTTTCAAGGGTACTTTGGTGGACAGGGGGCTAGGGAATGGGAGCTGCTGATTGGTTGGGGATACAATCACAGGGCTGTGCAACACGGTCCTGATTCACTGAATCAGCCTCTGTGTGCAGGCCACAGAGGAGTCACTGGTCCAGGTGGGGCAATTTGGTCATCAGAAATGCAAAAGCCTGAAAAGACATCTCAAAAGGGCAATCTTAGATTGTATAATAGTGATGTTATTTGCAGGAGCAATTGGAGGAGTTACAAATTTTGTGACCTCCAGAATAATGGCGGCTAATCATTTAACTACACCTACCTCTTAGCAGGTTTCAGGACCCTCTCATCTTCCTAACCTGGTGGTCTTTCAAAATTAGTTTTACAAAAATGGTTTAGTTTTGGAAAGGGTTATTATCACCTAAACTGTAAACTAAATATCTCCCAAAGTCAGCTTGACCTACACACAGGAATGACCAAGGGCAGTTTGGAGGTTAAGGCAAGTTGGAGTTGGTTAGAACTGATCTGTTTCACTGTTATAATTTTCTCACTGTTATAATTTTTGCAAAGGTGGTTTCAGTAGGGCTGTGCAAATCAATGTTTTATGGTCAAAATGTCCAGCCACTTTAAGCACATTGACATACATCAGTGGCTTTCAGCTTTTTCCCCATTTTAACTGAGCCAAATGAATTTTCTTATCAGGGTAGCAAAATGACCAGAGCATTCATTATGCTATGTGGTTTAAAAAATGGTATGTTGGTTTCTTACTTAGCAGATATTATAAATAAAAATGTTTTGTCTTGTTTTCCAAAAAAATAAATAAATCTCTTTTGAGATTACAAAAATCAATGTATTTTTTAAAGCACTTAATAGACATAGTTATTATTAATGGGAATATGGTTCACAACACCCTATGGAAAGCTGATTTACTCATATTTATGTGCTTACTCAAGAGGCAAGATAAATATATAAGCATTCAGTATGTGGCATTACTCCAAGAGAAGTAAGAAATGCAGGCAAAAATAATTTAAGAAAATTATTAAGATATTTAATGGCCTACATATTTTCTCTAGCTATCATTTCTGAATTTAGGTTTTCAATGAATAAAATAAATTTAAATGAAAATGGGATCCATGCCTCAATGTAGTTACTACATGATTCTTTAGGTGTAAATCCTATCTCCACGATCATCTTTGAATATTTGCCTTCACCATGCTTCACATTAATTAAAGGACTCACAAGCATTTAAAAGGTTGCTATTTTAATTCCTTCAACATGATCATTTGTCAAGGCTGGATATTTTTATATTCAAAGATTCTCAATTTTCACTAATAGGAGTGGGGGTAAGAGATTACACTTAATAATACAGGGCGGCTGCTTAGAGTTTTCTTTATGTAGAGCAGCATAAGAAGATCACCAGTAATAACATGTATATTGAGTGGGCTGCCACTAGCCTATTCCTGACCTGTTTGATTACAAATCAGAAAGGGCCCCTGTATGAGCAGAAGTAACCTGCTGGGAGCCATAGCGCATAGATATGCAGCGTGTGGGCTGAATCTCAGTCCCAAATTACCCCCTTATTTGGGTCCTTTCTTTATAAATAATTTTTGTAACCTTTCTCTATAAATAATTTTATAAATAAATTTTGTAAATAACTCTATAAATAAATTTTGTAACAAAATATTCCATAGAATAACAATAGCTCAGCAATTTTCACAGAATAAGTTCAGAGGCTAGCTCTGCTATTTAATTACTTGGTAACTTAGCCTCTGCACCTCTGAAATTCTGTAAATATTCTGTAAAATTCTGTAAAAATTCTGTAAAGTATTACAAAGTTTCAGAATTGCAATAAAACTCAGTGGTAATTTATAAGACAGATTCTAACTGGATGACTGGATATAAAGTTGTGCACATACATTAGGATTCATTAAATGGTATAGATTATTATTGTAACAGTTGTACAACTGTAATATCAAATTGAGAAAAATTACAACTTATTTAGTAAACTAAATAAAATTAAAATGAATTAAATACATAAGACTTTCCATCTTAAAGATATTAGAAATTAGAATACTCTAATAACAATTAGAAAGAACTAGGAATTGAGAGCTGAGGTACATGTGATATTGTTTTTCTTCATTAACAAAAAACTGTTCATTACCAATCAACTACATGTATAATTATGTTTACTTATATTTAGGTAAACAAAAGCAATAATGTACCTAAAAACTTGTAAGGACGAACTTTTTAAAAACACTATTTCTAAAAGAGTACTGAAATCAGTTTGATTTACTTTTATGTTTCTCCTTCATATCACTAACATAGTAGAACTGCTAACCTATTCTTACCACTTTACTCATACTCCACCCTGAAGTAAGCTTCAGTTTTTAATAATTCAGTAATTAAGACATGGAAACTTACATTTAAAATGCCAAAAAGCCAAGGAGGCTATATTCCTTATATGTGATTGCATATCATCAAAGATGACTAAGAATGCCTTCAAAATATTTTACTTATGGCAAAGAGATGAAGATGTTGGGCTGAAATCTCCAAGCACTGGTTTCCTTGGTCATCATATGAGTGTTATACCTGAAAATGCAGTTCTTCATTCATGCAAGATGCATCGTTTTACCAGGGCGTCACCAGTCAAATAGAGTATATCTTATTTCCTCTTTTCTAAGATGTATATTTTTTCTCAATTTCACATTTCTGATATGGTGATTTACCATATAATCACTGCCTACATTTTGCTGAGGTTTTCCCCAAAAGCCATTATAAACCTACTGGTACAGTTTACATTCCAGGAAGTAACGTGCTCTGTCTCCTCCTCCTCCTCCCAGAACTCTACTTTCAGTGTGAATCCTCGTGCAAAGGGGCCAGCATGGATGCATTACTCAGTGTACTCGTGTAGCAAACCTGTACATGTACCCCCAGTATATAAAATAAAAGTTGAAATTATTTTTTAAAAATTAGTCAAGGGTGTTCTGGAAAACTGAGAGTAAAGGATATATAAGCAGTGATTGAAGGAAGTTGGGCTGCAAAGTTATGCTTGGACTAAAATGTGAGCCACCTTGGATACTGTAGATTTTTAAATTGATTTGGAGGATGATTGGAGGGATTTACAAATGAGATTTCACAGGCTGAGAGATCTATAGACTGTTAAACAGCAAACAGATGCAAAGCATGGGAAGAGGGACGGTCAGCAGCCCACAGGATTGTGGAGTGACTGTTAACAAGTGCCTGAAAAGAGACCAGACCCACTGTGAATCCCGACTCCTCCCCTATTGGTTCTGCAGTTATGAGCAAATTTACTTCCTTTCTCTGAATCTCAGTTAATCATCTGTAAAATGGGAAAAAATAACATCTACTTTGTAATTTTGTTAGAAAGACTTGGGTATCAAGCTCTTAGCGGATAATAAGCATGTGATGCATGGTAGCAAGACCAAAATTAAGAACAGCTCACTTCTCTAGAAAACCTGTTACCTACTTTGTGCTTGAGTGTATACTTTCCCCCATGTTTGGTATACTCTGAAAAAAAATAATTAAATTAGGAGATTCGGTTTCCTTTTTGCTGTGGTGAGCTCTAGGGTATTAGTAAATTCCCCCGTGAAAGGCTTCCACTATGGGCTATCTTTGAATATCTACCCATGCAACCATGCCACGTGGCAAGGATGACTACACAGCACTTACTTCAAGGCCTTGCCTGGGGATTGAAACAAACTGTAGGGAAGGGGAAAAAACAATTAACTGTCCTGTTTAAGGTAAAAATAATGGAAAGAAAGCCACCTCAAGTAACTGTACGTGAGTTGGCCTTTGACACACTGACCAAGGTGTCATGTCTTCAACAGACATTGACATCTCTGTAGGTTCACGCCTTTTCCAGATTTGATGTGGCAAATACATGCATGGCAGAGTTTATCACGTGTGGTTTCCTTTATA
Source organism: Hylobates moloch (assembly GCF_009828535.3). NCBI lineage: Eukaryota > Metazoa > Chordata > Mammalia > Primates > Hylobatidae > Hylobates > Hylobates moloch. The sequence goes on along the minus strand of NW_026652289.1, from coordinate 23,350,276 downwards.
CGCTGTGATTATGTGTTCAATAAATTACATCAAGACTATAAAGGCTTTGTTGTGAAGTCCAGCAACACTAACACATTAAGTTTCATAATGTGATTCCTAGAACAACCTCTAAAAACTCTCCAAGGAGGTACATTCAAAATCTCCATAGATAAATCAAAATATTCATTTCAATGGAATTATGCTAAGTAAAATCTCAATGTCAGAAACAAATCATATATGATTCTGTTTATATAACATTGTCAAAATGATAAAATTGTATGGAGATAGAGAATAGAATAGTGGTTGATATGGCTTAGGCGAGAGTGCACAGGGGCATGGGTTTGGTTATAAAGAGATAGCACAAAGAAGTTTTGTGGTGATGAAACAGTTTTTTTTTTTTTTTAATCTTGATTGAGCGGTCATTATACTAATCTACACATATGAGAAAACCACAAATACATATAAACTCACACAAATGAGTGTATGTTAACCTTAAAATATCGGAGTAAATTTTCTGGATTGTACAAAGACTAATTTTATAAATTTCATATGGTACTATAATTACATGTTACCATAAGAGGACATGAAGTTAAGGCTACACCAGATCTCACTACCTTATTTGTGCATCTGCCTGTGAACATACACATATTTTACAATAAAAACTGTAAAAAAGCAGTGACATAGCTATAGATTCTGCTTATTTATAAGTTTAGATAGATAGACATAGATGTACAAATTTAACTTAGTGACAAATTAAAATTTAAAAAGATGTTCAGTACTACCTGAAGAAAATTCTAAGAGAAATAATTAAACTACATTGTATGCACAGAGGAAAAAATACAAAAAGGCCATCTAATTTCAGAAAATTGTTGTATTATTTAGTGCAATTTCAACAAAAAACCCATAGGATTCCTTGTGACATTTTCATATTGATTATGAAATGTATACAAGAATTAAGGGCCAAGAATACCCCAAATCCTACTAAGTAAGAATATATTGGTAAACTTGCTATTCTATAAAGCCATACAAATAAGTTAATGTGCTATTAAACAGAAATAAACAGATTGATCAATGGAGTAAAAGAGATATAAAACCACAAAGAAATAAAAATTATGTATGACATTTGGCATTTTAGGTCACTGGGGAAATTATAGACTTTATAGACTTACTTTAGTAGAGATTCTAAAACAATTATAGAAAATAAATTATCCTTACTGAAAATAAATTACACTGACTATCCTTAGAGAAAATAAGTTAAATTGGTTTTCCAGCCTCACAGTGTGCACAATTGATTTTCAAAGCATGGCGCCTAGTCCAGAGCATCAATATAAACTGAGAACATGTTTGAATCTATAATCTTGGGCTCAACCACAGAATCCCTGAATGACAAACTCTGTTAGTTGGGACAGCAATTCACGTTATAATGAACCATCTAAGTGATACAGATGCACAATGGGATGTAAGAACAACCTTAGAAACCACAAATCCATCACTTGAGAATCAAACAATTAGAAGTAAAAAACAGATCTCTAAATATTTTCAAAGAATATATTAGGTATTTTTCTGATGTTGGGATCTGAGTAAATTTATTAAACAAGAATTTCTTAAATAAACACAAATTCTGATAACCATAAAATAAAAGAATAACAAAGTTTACCACGTGGAAACGAAGAATTCATTTTACGAAAAGAAAGTAAAATAAGACTAAACTTTAAAAAGATTTTCCATAATTGCCAAAAAGTTAATGTTTAGAGTATATAAGGAACTTCTATAAATCAATACCAAAGACACAAGCAAGGCAAGAGAAAAATGGGGAAAAGATATAGCAGCAAAAAAAAGAAAGCACATGTTGAGTAAACATAAGAACAGATGCTCAACCTCGTTAGTAATCAGGAAAATGTAAATTAAGCCACAGTGTGATACCATTTCACACCTACTTGATTGGAAACATCTAAGAAATATAATAATTACCAATTTATTACTTTGAATTTAAAGAGACTCATATATACTCTTTGTAGAAGTGCTAAGTAAAATCTCTTTTGAAAACAATATTAACATTGGTATCCCCTTGTTCTATCAACAAGCAATTAATTCCATATGAAATTTAAAGTAGTTTTTTCTAATTCTGTGAAGAATGTCAATGGTAGTTTGACAGGAATAGCATTGAATCTATAAATGACTTTGGGCAGTATGGCCATTTTCATGATACTGATTATTACTATCCATAAGGACAGAAAGTTTTTCCATTTGTCTGTGTCCTCTCTTATTTCATTGAGCAGTGGTTTGTAGTTCTCCTTGAAGAGGTCCTTCACATCCCTTGTAAGCTGTACTCCTAGGTATTTTATTCTGTTGGTAGCGATTGTGAATGAAAGTTTATTCATGATTTGGCTCTCTGCTCGTCTGTTGTTGGTGTAAAAGAATGCTTGTGATTTTTGCACATTGATTTTGTATCCTGAGACTTTCTGAAGTTGCTTATCAGTTTAAGGAGGTTTTAGACTGAGATGACAGGGTATTCTAAAGATAAAATCATGTTGTCTGCAAACAGAGACGATTTTACTTACTCTCTTCCCATCTGAGTACCCTTTCTTTCTTTCTCTTGCCTTATTGCCCTGGCCAGAACTTACAACACTATGTTGAATAGGAGTAGTGAGAGAGGGCATCCTTGTCTTGTACCGGTTTTCAAAGGGAATGCTACCAGCTTTTTCCCATTCAATATGATATTGCCTGTGGGTTTGTCATAAATGGCTCTTACTATTTTGAGATATGCTTCATCAATACCTAGTTTATTGAGTTTTTAACATGAAGCGATGTTGAATTTTATCAAAGGCCTTTTCTGCATTTATTGAGATAATCGTATGGTTTTTGTCTTTGGTTCTAGATTTCACAATCTATGTGATAGATTGTGTTTATTGATTTGCATATGTTGAACCAGCCTTGCATCCCAGGGATGAAGCTTACTTGATGGTCATGGGTAAGTTTTTTGATGTGCCGCTGGGTTCGGTTTGTCAGCATTTTATTGAAAATGTTTGCATCGATGTTCATCAGGAATATTGGCCTGAAGTTTTATTTTTGTGTGTGTGTTATCTGCCAGGTTTTTGCAACAGGATGATGCTGGCTTCATAAAATGAGTTAGGCAGGAGTCTCTCCTTTTCAATTGTTTGGAATAGTTTCAGAAGGAATGGTACCAGCTCCTCTTTGTACCTCTGGTAGAATTTGGTTGTGAATTTGTCTGGCCCTGGGCTTTTTTTGGTTGGTAGGCTATTAATCATTGCCTCAATTTCAGAACTCGTTATTGGTCTATTCGGGGATTCGACTTCTTCCTGGTTTAGTCTGGGAAGGGTGTATGTGTCCAGGAATTTTTCCACTTCTTTTAGATTTTCTAGTTTACTTGCATAGAGGTGTTTACAATATTCTCTGATAGTAGTTTGTATTTCTGTGGGGTCAGTGGTGATATCCCCTTTATCATTTTTTATTGTGTGTTCTTGAATCTTCTCTCTTTTCTTCTTTATTAGTCTAGCTAGTGGTCTATCTACTTTGTTAATTTTTTCAAAAAAACAAATCCTGGATTCATTGAATTTTTGGAGGGTTTTTCATGTCTCTATCTCCTTCAACTTTGCTCTGATCTTAGTTATTTCTTGCCTTCTGCTGGCTTTTGGATTCGTTTTCTCTGGCTTCTCTACCTCTTTTAATTGTGATGTTAGGGTGTCGATCTGAGATCTTTCTGGCTTTCTGATGTGGACATTTAGTGCTATAAATTTTCAACTAATATTGTTTTAGCTGTGTCTCGGAGATTCTGGCATGTTGTCTCTTTGTTCTCATTGGTTTCAAATAACTTTTTGATATCTGCCTTAATTTCATTATTTACGCAGTAGTCATTCAGGGGCAGGTTGTTCAATTTCCATCTAATTGTGTGGTTTTGAGTGAGCATCTTAATCCTGAGTTCTAATTAGATTGCACTGTGGTCTGAGAGACTGTTATGATTTCTGTTCTTTTGCATTTCCTGAGGAGTGTTTTATTTCCAATTATGTGGCTGATTTTAGATTAATTGCCATGTGGCACTGAGAAGAATGTATATTCTGTTGATTTGTGGTGGAGAGTTCTGTAGATTTTGGGGTGGAGAGTGCTGTAGATGTCTACATAGCTGAGTTCAAGTCCTGAATATCCTTGCTAATTTTCTGAATCATTGATCTGTCTACCATTGACAATGGGGTGTTAAAGTCTCCCATTATTATTGTGTGGGAGTCTAAGTCTCTTTGTACGTCTCTAAGAACTTGTTTTATGAATCTGGGTGCTCCTGTATTGGGTTCATATATATTTAGAATAGTTAGCTCTTCTTGTTGAATTGTTCCCTTTAAGATAATGCCCTTCTTTGTCTTTTTTGATCTTCGTTGGTTTAAAGTCTGTTTTGACAGCGACTAGGATTGCAACCCCCGCTGGTTTTTTGTTTGTTTGTTTGTTTTGCTTGGTAAATTTTCCTCTACCCCTTTATTCTGAGCCTATATGTGTCTTTGCACATGAAATGGGTCTCCTGAATACAACACACCAATGGCCTTGACTCGTTATCCAATTTGACAGTCTGTGTCTTTTAATAGGGGCATTTAGCCCATTTGCATTTAAGATTAGCATTGTTGTGTGTGAATTTGATCCTGTCATCATTATGCTATCTAGTTATTTTGCACACTAGTTGATGCAGTTTCTTCATATTTTGGTGTATTTTTGCGCTGGCTGGTACTGCTTTTTCCTTTCCATATTTAGGATTTCTTTCAGAAGCTCTTCCAAGGCAGGCCTGGTAGTAATGAAATCCCTCAGCTTTTTCTTATCTGTAAAGGATTTTCTTTCTCCCTTGATTATGAAGCTTAGTTTGGCTGGATATGAAATTCTGGGTTGAAAATTCTTTTCCTTAAGAATGTTGAATATTGGCCCCCAATCTCTTCTGGCTTGAAGAGTTCCTGGTGAGAGGTCCACTGTTAGTCTGATGGGCTTTTCTTTGTAGGCGACCTGGCTTTTCTCTCTGGCTGCCCTTAACATTTTTTCCTTCATTTCGACCTTGGAGAATCTGATAATAACGTGTCTTGCGGTTGACCTTCTCATGGAGTATCTTAGTGGTGTTCTCTGTATTTTCCGAATTTGCATGTTGGCCTGTCTTGCTAGGTTGGGGAAGTTCTCCTGGATAATATCCTGAAGTGTGTTTTCCAGCTTGTTTCCATTCTCCCCGTCTCCTTCAGGTACTCCAATCAATCATAGGTTCAGTCTTTTTACGAAGTCCCATATTTCTTGGAGGCTTTGTTCATTAATTTTTATTCTTTTTCTCTAATCTTGTCTGCATGTCTTATACCAGCAAGGTGTTCTTCAAACTCTTACATCCTTTCTTCCGCTTGGTCAATTCAGCTATTGATATTTGTATATGCTTCATGAAGTTGTCATGCTGTGTGTTTCATCACCATCAGGTCATTTATCTTCCTCTCTAAACTAGTTATTCTAGTTAGCAGCTCCTCTAACCTTTTATCAAAGTTCTTAACTTCCTTGCATTGGGTTAGCATATGCTGCTTTAGCTAAGGGTAGTTTTTTATTACCCATCTTGTGAAACGTACTTCCGTCCATTCATCTATCTCATCCTCCATCCAATTCTGTGACCTTGCTGGAGAGACACTGTGATCATTTGGAGGAGAAGAGGCACTCTTGCCTTTTGGGTTTTCAGCTGATTTTTGTTGATTCTTTCTCATCTTCGTGAGTTTGTCTAGTTTTGATCTTTGTGGCTACCAACACTTTGATGGTTTTTTTTGGGGGGGGCTTTTATCTTGTTGTCGATGCTGTTATTGTTGCTTTCTGTTTGTTTTTCTTTCAATGGTAGTGTCTGTCTTCTGCAGGGCTGCTGGGGTTTGCTGGGGGCTCACTTCAGGTTCTATTCACCTGGTTCACTTCCACTCCTGGAGATGTCACTCAAGGAGGCTGGAGAATAGCAAAGATGAGTGCCTGCTCCTTCTTCTGGGATCTCTGACCTTGAGGGGCACCAACCTGATTCCAGTAGGATCGCTCCTGTATAGGATGTCTGACAACCCTGTCAGAGGGTCTTACCCAGTTGGGTGACACGGGGAACAGGACATGTTTAACAAAGTACCTTGACTGTCCCTTGGTGGAGGGGGTGTGCTTTGCTCAGGGGAAACCCACTCATCTAGGCTGCCCATATTCCTCAGAACTACCAGGATAAAAGGATAAGTCTGCTGATCCACAGAGTCTGTGGCCACCCATTCCCCTAGGGGATCAGGCCCAGAGAGATTCAGGCTCTGTCCCTGAGCCTCTGGCTGGAGTTACAGGGGTTCTTGCATGGAAGGCCTGCCCAGTGAGGAATAATGAGTCAGGGTCAGGCCTGAAGAGGCACTCTGGCTGCAGTCTTCCACAGCTGGTGTGTTGGGCTGTGGGGGACACATCTTGGGACCAAGCCGTCCAGCCTTCCTGGCTCCAGCAGGGGAAAAGCACAGCCTGGAGCTGTAGAGATGAATGCCGCCCTTCCCCTGCCCAGGGACCTTAGTGTGTTAGGAAGTTGTGAGTCCCAATGCCGAATCCTGCCCCTTCCCCAAGAAGCTCAGATGGCTGAGCCAGCAGGCAGCCACAGCTGTGGTGCTGGTTGCCCCTCCCTTGGGAGATTGGTAGGCTTAAGCATATTCCAGCTGAGAGGCTGTTGATAATCTGCATGGCTCCGTGGCATGGGTTTGTGAGTGGGATCTTCCACTTCATGTGTTGCACATTTCTGTGGTAAAAGCATGGTTTCCCCGCCTGGGTAGCATGCTAACTCACCACCTCCCTTGGCTGCGTGGTGGAGGCTCCCCTGCTTGTGTGGCTCGCAGGTGGGCTGCTACACCACACTGCACTTCCTTTCTCTCTGTGGAGCATGCCAGCTTCCTAGTCAGTTCTGATGAGAGAACCTGGATACCTTGGTTGCCAGTGAAGGATTCACATACTTATTATGGCTCTTTGCAATGGGAGCCTCTGATTGCCGCTATTTCTAGTTGGCCATCTTGGTCCCCTGCCCCTGCCATATGACACATTTAACTGTAATGCCGTTAGCAGATGGAGCCTTAGATAAGCTTGGTTACCAAGAACCCAGACATTTCAGGGATAAGGTTCAGTTTTAATCTACTAGGGAAGCCACTATTTAGTTGCTCAGAAGTGAGCTCAGCAGAAGTGTTTGCTGCATGAAATTGGAATCTAGATTCAAAGAGAATAAGAGGGATGATATATATTTGTTATAGCCTTGGTAGCAACTAAAGCATCAGAGACTCTAGAGCCTCACATTAATGTTCCTTTTACTACATTTCACAGAAATTGTGAACAGTAATGTTATTAATAAACAAGTTAAACTAAGCACTGCAGGGGAGGAAAGGTAAGGATGTCTTGGACCCCAGTCAGAGCCGCTTCACTGAGCTGTTGTGCCCCTTCTCTGCTTGCTTTGATTGCTGGATGCTAGTGGCACACAGTTGTCTCTAGTAGGTTATTGACCTCACTTAAATAAGAGGTGTTTCATCTGGGAAGTTTTGGCTCCCAGGGCAGCCAGTCATCCAGTGTCCCTCTGACTGGCACAGAGGTACAAAGTCTGGTGATGTGCCCTCAAAGAAGCTCCAACATTATGGTGCCATTCATGCTCCAATTGCCCTATGAAACTGGGCCACTTCTTGTCTCTAATTAAGATCTCGTTCTTTCTTAGTTGTCTAGCCAGTCAATTTCTCTATTCCGCTTCTAAGAATGCTACCTTAAGAATTGCCTTTACAAGAATTCCTCTCTTACGCTTTCCTTGCAAGGGACCTAATGTGAATGAATATTCCTATTCCTAAATCATCTCAGATCCCTGGAGATGCTGGATATCTGAAATTGTCCAAGATCATATAAAGATATGAAAGAAAACTTATCTCAATATTCTAGTATTGGGGCAAAACATTTTGCCCTCAAAGTTTAGAAATGTTGCCCAACCGTTTTTTGAAATTTATTTCTATAACAAAGATGTCTTACATTAATCTGACTTTTATTACTCTGGCTTTTATTTCTCTATGCTTTTCTTTGATTCAAATTTGCCAGTGTCATCAAGGTATAGAAATTGCTGTTGTTTTTGTTTTGCACTACTTTGCTTTTATTTCTTTTCTTTGAATATGCATCTACCTTTCTATGTGCATTCATGAGACTTTTTACCTTTTTCCTAGTTCATAAGTATTTTTATTTTAGTTAGTGGAGAATTGGTGTTTATTTTCTAAAATTAACCAAGATTATCTATTAATCCTATAATAGGTTATCATTAACTTTCCATTATATCATTACTTAATTATTTCATTTGTGTTTATATGTTCCCTATCTTCTATAGCAAAAACAGTTCAAAGATTTTTAAGTTATTACTCCTCCAATTTTATATAGCTTCTATCTTAATCTAAAATAATGTTTAATACATTTTAATTTTCATGACAGTAATTCTGTGTTCTACCTATCTTACATAAATCATAGGTATTATATTTTTTAAAATGTAATTATGGCCGGGCACGGTGGCTTACGCCTGTAATCCCAGCACTTTGGGAGGCTAAGGCAAGTGGATCACGAGGTTAGGAGATCGAGACCATTCTGGCTAACAAGGTGAAACCCCGCCTCTACTAAAAATACAAAAAATTAGACAGGCCTGGTGGTGCATGCCTGTAATCCCACCTACTTGGGAGTCTGAGGCAGGAGAATTGCTTGAACCAGGGAGGCAGAGGTTGCAGTTGCAGTGAGTCGAGATTGTGCCACTGAGCTCCAGCCTGGGCAACAGAGAAAGACTTCGTCTCAAAAAAAAAAAAAAAAAAAAAGGTAAAAATAGTGTGTTTTTCTTCACCTCCTGAGTCTGGGCCAATCTAAGAAAAAAGTAGATACGTTCATATGGAACTACAATATAAGCATTGACACTGAAAGTGGAGTTGCTAAGAACATTTAAAATCTGTGGTCAAAGTCCTTGCAAACTCTCCGTCTCCAGCAATGCTCACAATACAAGTCTCAATACCAGGATATCACACATAGGAAAATGCACATTTTCAGGCTTCATGTATTTAGCTAGACTTATTGTTAAACAGGGTAGAACAATAAAACAAGAACATGAATGATTCAGTAACGCTTGCAACTTATAATAAATTACTTCTACCCAATCAAGAAGAGTTAAGAAATGGATGCCCTTCACCAACATGATGAATAGGCACAGCAAAAAGGTGGCAATGTTTCTCAAGATGTAATCCCTCCACATGGAAAGTGGAGTTTTTGTAAATGAAAATCTCTTGCAGCAATCTTCCTTTATTCACTAATATTGACAAGAAATTTCTAAAACTGTCTCTGAAATATTGTGTATATCATGTCTAGACATAATAATTTTAACTGTTCCTTTTTTTATAGTTTTTTTCCACTGAGAAGGCCCATGTTTGAATATTTTCATATATTTATCTCTGAAAGAAGTTAATTTTACAAGATTCATCATCTAGAAATATATATTCTCTTGTTACAATTTCTGCTTACTTCTCTGGTTTATTATGAAACTTGAAAACATAAGTGGATAAACAATCTCCAATGTGCACCACCTGTGGAATTATTCTCTTCCCTGAAATACTTCTTTTTCCCCAAAGTCAGTTTCACTGGTCAAGACTATGCATTTCTACTCTCATTCTTCACAATATACCTCTTTGCACCGTATTTTCAGGAAACTGTGGTCTTTGGATTAATGTAGAAAGAAAACATGCTAATAACATTAGGAATGCCTCAAAAAGTATAGCTATACTCTCCCCATTTTTCTGAAAACATTTGTTACTCTTTGTAGTGGGTGTTATTTTAAGTTTTAAAATATATTGAAATTAGCCAGGCATGGTGATGTGCACCTGTAGTCCCAGTCACTTGGGAGGCTGAGGCAGGAGAATCACTTGAACCCAGGAGGTGGAGGTTGCAGTGAGCCAAGTTTGTGCCACTGCACTCCAGCCTTAGAGATTGAATGAAACCTTGTCTCAAAAAAAAAGAAATAAATAAAAGAGAAAAGATATGGAAGTAATTGCAAGAATTTCATTTAAAAGTAAGCCCTTTTTATAAGAACTTTTTAAAGGCATTTATACACATTTTAGGTTTTTATTTGTTTGTTTGTTTGGACAGAGTCTTGCTCTGTCACCCAGGCTGGAGTGCAATGGCATGATGTTGGCTCACTGCAACCTCCATCTCCTGGATTCAAGCAATTCTCCTGCCTCAGTCTCCCGACTAGCTGAGATTACAGGTGCCCGCCACCATGCCCGGCTAATTTTTTGTATTTTTAGTACAGACAGAGTTTCAGCATTTTGGCCAGGCTGGTCTTGAACTACTGACCTCAGGTGATCTACCTGCCTCAGCCCCTCAAAGTGCTGGGATTACAGGCGTGAGCCATTGTGCCTGGCCATTTTAAGTTGATTTTTATATTTCTGTTTAAATTATTATGTTTTTTAAATTGGAAAAGAAAATGAAACTTAAATATATATGAGTTATGCCTGTGCATTACATCTACATATGTTATAAACTTATTTTTAAAATAATTATTTTATACTATTTTATTATTTGTAAAGAACTCAAAAGAAGTATATGGACTTTTATATTTACCTAAATATTTGTATTTTTGGTGCTTTCTCTGTATTTGCATATACTTGTATTATTATCTGGTGATATTTCCTTTCAGCCTAAAGTTCTCACTTTAATATTTATGGTAAACAACTCTGCCAGTGATAAATTATTTCTTTTTTCCTTATCTGAAAATGTCTTTATTCAATGTCTCTGGACTCAATTATATGATTTTTCTCCCCTCAGCTTTATTAATAAATAAAAATTGTATATATTTGCCATACAAGTATTCTAAATCCATTGTGGTCAGTTCAACAATGTTCACAGTATCTTCCCCAAGAGCAGATTTCACCTCAAGAAACCACTTTCTTTGCTTATCCATAAGAAACAACTCCTCATTCGTTCAACTTTTATCATGAAATTGCAGCAATTCAGTCACATCTAGTTCTCTTGCTATTTCTACTACATTTAGTACCCTTTAACCCAGTTCTCTTTATCATCTCAGCTCTCACTCATCGTTTCCAATCTCTGTTAAGTATTTTTCCACTCTTAACCTCCATGTGATCAACAAGATTTTAGTTCCCACATACTACTGATTACTTGCCATATTTGTATTTTTGTGCCTCGTTTATTTTACTAAAGATAATGATCTCCAGATCCATCCATATTGCTGCAAATGACATGATTTCAATTTTATGGCTGAAAAGTATTCACACTGTATATATACACCATGTTTTATTCATCCATCCATTGACAAACATATAGGTTGATGCTATATCTTTGCTGTTGTGAATACTGGTGTCCTTTGATATATTGCTTTATTTTCCTTTGGGTAGATATCCAATAGTGGATTACTGGATTGAACAATAATTTTATCTTTAGGTTTTTTGATAAATCTCCATGCTGTGTTCCACAGTGGCTGTACAAGTTTATATTCACGTGAACAGTGTATAAGCGTTTCTCTTTTTCCACATCCACACCAACATCTGTTATTGTTGTGCCTTTTTACAATAGTTATTTTGATTGGATTAATAACGCATCCATTATAATTTTGATTTGTGTTTCTTTATTGATGTTGAACATTTTCTCATATACCTGCTGGCCATTTGTGTGTATTCTTTTGAGAAATACCATTTCATGTCTTGTCTCCAATTTTTAATGAGATTATTTATATTTTCCTGTTGAGTTGTTTGAATTCCTCATACATTCTGGATATTAGTCTACCATTGGATGAATAGTTTGCAAATATTTTCTTCCATTCAATAGGCTGTCACTTTACTCTGTTGATTGTTTCCTTTGCTGTGCAGAAGATTTTTGGCTTAAAATAGTTCCATTTGTCTATTTTGTTTTTGTTGCCTATGATTTTGGGGTCTAGGTCATAAATTCTTTCCTAGACCAAGGTCCATGAAAGTTTGCACTAGGTTTTTTTCTTCTAGTAGTTTACAGTTTTTGGTCTTAAATGTAAGTTGTTTATCAATTTTGAGTTGATTTTTGTGTATGGTAAGAGATAGGGGTCCAGTTTCATTCTTCTCCATGTGTCTTGGAGACAAGACATGAAATGGTATTTCTCAAAAGAATACCTACAAATGGCCAACAGGTATATGAGAAAATGTTCAACATCAATAAAGAAACACAAATCAAAATTATAATGAGATGCGTTATTAATCCAGTCAAAATAACTAATTTTCTCAGCACTGTTTATTAAAGAAGGGTTTATTTCCCCAATGTAAGTTTTTGTCAGCTTTGTCAAGATCAGTTGAGTGTAAATATATGGCTTTATTTCTGGGTTCTTTATTCTTTTTAATTGGTCTGTGTGTCTTTTTACCAATACCATACTGTGTTGATTACTATAGCTTTGTAATATATGATGAAATCAGATAACGTGATGCCAACTTTGATCTTTTTCTTAATATTGTTTTGGCTATTTGGGGTCTTTTTGCTTCCATATAAATTTTAGAATTTTTTGTAATTCTGTGAAGAATTATGGTATTTTGATTGGGATTGTATTGAATCTGTAGATTGCTTTGGGCAGTATGGTCATCTTAATGATATTAATACTTCTTATCTATGAGCATGGGATATTTTTCTATTTGTGTCATCATCAATTTCATTCATCCATTTTTGCAGTTTTCTTTGTGGAGATCTTTCACTTTCTTGGTTAAATTTATTTCTGGGTATTTTACTTTAGTGTAGTTGTTGTAAATGATATTGTCTTCTTGATTTCTTTCTTGGCTATATTATTTATGTACAGAAATGCTACTGATTTTTGTAACTTGATTTTGAATCCTGAAACTTTACTGAAGTCGTTGATCAGGTTCAGGAGTCTTTTGGCAGAAACTTTAGGATTTTCTAGGTACAAAATTATATCATCAGTGAATAAAGATAATTGTACTTCCCTTCCTGTTCTTCCAATTTGTATGCATTTTATTTATTTCTGTTGCCAATTGTTTTGGCTAGGACTTAGTACTATGATGAATGGGAGAGTTGAAAGTTTGCATCTTTGTCTTGTTCCAGTTTTTAGCCGGAATTTTTTCATCTTTTTCTGCTCAGTATAATGTTGGTTGTGGGTCTGTTATATATGACTTTTACTACTTGGAGGCATATCCCTTCTGTGTCAAGTTTGTTGAGTTTTTGTTTTGAAAGGATGTCAAATTTTATTACATGATTTCTTTGTGTTTATTGAGATAAACACAATGTGGCTTTTGGCCTTCATTCTGTTGATAAGATATATCACATTTGTTGATTTGCATATATTGAACCATTCTTGCATCCTTGATATAAATTCCACTTGATCATGGTGTATTATCTTTTTGATGTGTTGTTGGACTCAATTTGATAGTATTTTGTTGATTTTTGTGTCCATGTTCACCAGGGATATTGGCCTATAATTTTTCTTTTGTGTGTGTCCTTGTCTAGTTTTGGTATCAGGATGATACTGGCCTCAAAAACTGTGACAGGAAGAAATACTTTTTATTCAATTTTTGGAACAGTTTCAGGAGGATTGGTATACCAGTTCTTTGTACACTTGGGTAAAATTCAGCTGTGAATCCACTGGCTCATGGGCTGTTTTTGTTGCAAGACTTTCTATTACTGATTCAACCTTGCTACTTATTATTGGCTTCTTCAGGTTTTCTATTTCTTTCTGATTCAATCTTGGTAGGTTGCATGTTTCCAGAAATTAACCCATTTCCTCTAGGTTTTTCAGTTTGTCAGCATATAGTTGTTCACAAGAGTCTCTGATGATCCTTTGTATGTCTGTGGCATCATTTGTAGTATCTTCTTTTCATTTCCGATTTTGTTCATTTGGGTCTTCTGTCTTCATTTCTTGGTAGTCTAGCTATTGGTTCATCTCCCATCAGTTATCTTAACTAAGTCATCTGGATAATTTGCTGTAGCTTCTACATCAGCACTTGCTGTTTCATCTTGGGATTTTATGCTGTAGATACAACTGCTTTCCTTGAACCTCTCTGATCCACCTTTGCCAGCTTCACACTTTTCTTCCACAGCTTCCTAACTACTCTGACCCTTCACAGAATTGAAGCAATTTAGTGCCTTGCTCTGGATTAGGCCTTGGCTGAAGGGAATGTTCTGGATGGTTTTCAGAATCATTTATCCAGACCACTAAAGCATTTTTTACTATCAGTAATAAGACTATTTTATTTCCTTATTATTAGTGTGTTCACCGATGTAGCCCTTTTAATTTACTTCAAAAAATTTTCTTTCCATTCACAATTTGGCTAACTCTTTGGCATGTGATGCCTAAATGTTGTCCTTCTCAGCCTTCTTCTCCAAGCTTAATCATGTTTTCTTCACATGCCTTCTTCACTCAGTGTAATCATTTTTAGCTTTTAATTTAAAGTGAGAGATGTGTGACTCTTCCTTTCACTTGAACACTTAGGAGCCATTGTAGGATTATTAATTGGCTTAACTTTAATATTGTGTTTTTCTCAGGAAATAGGGAGAATTGAAGAGAGAATGAGAGATAAAGACACGACCAGGTGATGGAGCAGTCAGAACACATATAACATTTATCAATTAAGTTCACTACCTTACATGGCATGGTTTGTGGTGTCTTAAAACAATTAAATAGTAACATCAAAGATCACTGCTCACAGATTACTGTAACAGATGTGATAATAACAAAAATGTTTGAAATATGGTGAGAATTACTAAAATGTGACAGAGACATGAAGAGAGCACGTGCTGTTGGAACAATGGCGCTGATGGTCTTGTTATACACAGAATTGTCACAAACCTTCAATTTGTAAAACACACAACATCTGAGAAGTGCAATAAAGCAAAGCACAATAAAATGAGGAATACCTGTACAATGTCATGTTTTGATCTATGTATACACTGTAAAACGGTTAACACAATCAAGTGAATGGATGTATCTATCACTCTACATGTATCTTTGTGTGTGTGTATTGTGGGAACATTTAAGATCTAATTTCTTAACAAATTTCAAATATACAATTCAGTGTTATTAACTATAGTCACCATTGCTATACATTAGATCTCCAGAACTTATTCATCCTGCCTAACTGAAACTTTGTGCTCTTTGACCCACATCTCAGCAGTATTCCCACTCCCAGCCCCTGGCAACCACCACTCTACTCTCTGCTTTTGTAAATTCAACTTTTTTAGATTCCACATATAAGTGATATCATAACATACTTGTCTTTCTGTGACTGTCTTATTTCACTTAACCTAATGTTCTTCAAGTTCATCCACCTTGTGACAAATAGTAGTATTTCTTTCTTTTTAACACTAATAATATTCCAGTGTGTATGTGTATGTGTATGTGTCTCACATTTTCTTTATCCATTTATTCCTTGATGGGCACTTAGATTGATTTCATACCTTGGCTATTATGAATAGTGCTACAATAAACATGTGAGTACAGATATCTCTTTGAGGTCCTGATTTCAGTTCTTTTAATATATATCCACAAGTGGTATTACTGGAATTTACATTCATCCTATTCTTCAATTCAAACTGAAGGACCTCCATATTGTTTTCCATAATGGCTATACTAATTTACATCCTCACCAACAGTATGCAAAGATTCCCTTTAGTCCATATTCTTTCCAGTACTTGTTACCTTTTGTCTTTCTGACAGTAGCCATTTTAACAGGTGTGAGATGATATCTCATTGTGGTTTTGATTTGCATTCCTTTGATGCTTAGTGATAGTGAACATTCTTTAGTATTCCTGTTGTCCACTTGTATGTTTTCTTTTGAGAAATGTCTATGTACACCTTTTTCTAACTTTTAATCAGGGTATTTGTTTTTTTGCTATTGAGTTTCTTATATATTTTGGAAACTAAACTATCAGATGTTCAAATCAAGTTACATTGCTCTGTTTATGAAGCTATTGATTTTTACAGACAGCCTGTTCTAGTTGAAGTACCATGCTATAGATCTGGGTAGAAAATAGCAGTTCATCCAGGTAATAACATGTCAGACTGCTCCTGCTCTTACTCAATGTTGAGTCATTTTAAATAAATAATAATTCCCAATTTGTTGAATACCTTTGGTTGATTTTAATAGCCCTGAAAAGATTCCTAAAATGATAACATTTTAAAATAAGTTTTTATTGGACCTAGATTATAAATAGTGATGAATATTTATCTTGGAATTCTTAAGGAATATGTGCAATATTATCTAAGAAATAAATGAAATTTATAACCCATGTAAAACAAAGTATGTTAATACCATAACCACAAAGGTATACATGGATAGTGGTATTGTCAACAGTGCCACCATTTACAATGCAGTCTCAATTAGTAAGATTTGCTGTTTATTCTAGCAATGGTGATTGTATTCTCTCACTAAAGTATTTAAGCAAAGAGGGCATTAATCCCTGGTGTCTACCCTTGATGTGTCACTTCTCAGAGGAAAAACGTTTTACCTGTAGTACAGAGATATGGATGGCTAACTTGAAGAGTTAAGAAACAAAAGTGGAAATCTTTCCTCTAATCAAGCCCAAGGTTATTTGATAGTGGCACATGTTAGAGAAAGAAATGAGCTCACTAAAAAAATGCCAATCTATTTTCAAAAACATAAAGTATGAGTTATTTTAGTGAAGCTTATTGTGCAAAAATGCTTAGTAACATGAATACTTAGTAGTACATTCTTTCAAATGTATTGTGCTATTAAATGTAACAGATTAGAATCATAATTTCTACATATCATTAAAAAGCAGCTGTTGTATTTATTTTCTGACACCAAATTCTTCTCATAAATATACAACATTTATTTAAAATCTGGCATACTTATTCAGAAACTGTTCATTGCATCATTAATTTTCAAACTATAACCTGAAGGTTATCAGATTTTTCATCATTACTATTGTGAATGTTATGTTTAGAAAAGTCATATGTCAAAAATATTTTATAAATGTAGATGGCACCCAAAGATTATAAGAAATATATTGTGACCAAAACTTTAGCATTTTAAGGATCTCTGTCATTACCTACCATCAATTTCAAGTAACAATTGAACTAATAAATAAAATTAAAAGAAACATGTTACTGAGATATGACTACAACAAAATATTTCGTTTTAGAAGGGAAGACAAGTGTCAGTAACTGCTGGACAGCAGACTGTGTTCTCTCTTACAGAAATTATCTTTAACAGGTGGGAATTGCTCACTGATCAAGAATAGCTTCCACAGAGCAGCCACAAAAGGAAAGCACAGCTCATTAAAACGTTAATAACATGACAAGAGGTAAATGTATTAATAAGAATATTAAAAATGTGAAACAATAGCATTTTTACATGCAGCTCAGTGTTTACATCCAAATAAGCCAATCATGTGTTAAATATTGTAAAATATATTTAAGTAATAGACATATGAGCATTAAAAAGTGAGATAATGTCAGAAATTGGCAAATAACATGATCATATAGAGATAATAAACAGGGTAAGTCTGAGAGATATTTAGAAAGCAGTCCATAGTCCAAACTGATTTCTACTTTTTGGAGGCTCAGTTTGTCAACTTTCTGGGTATTGACAGAAAAGGGGAAGAGTAGAATTCAGGAGAGCAGATAGAAGACCACTGGACTAGACAAGAGGCAATCTTGCTTAAATTTAGGATTGCAGGTGGAGATAAATGGTTGGATTGAAAATATGACTTTGAATATAGAACTCTCTGATAGGTTAAATACTGGGATTTATACCACAGTATTAGAAGAGAAAGGTGTCATGACAGAATCATAGGTTTTTGGTTTTAGCCACAGGGTCAACTGATGGTATCAGTTGCTGAAATAGAAAATACCAAAGAACAAGACAGATTGGGGAGAAAAGATTCTAAGCCAACAGTTATTGGCATGTTAACTTTGAGATGCTTCTTGACATCTAAACTGAAATTTTGAAGATTTTTAAAGATATTTAAGCTGAATTTATGGAAGAGGTATGCGCACCATTGGCTTTATATTTAAAGACAGGCAGAGATATGGGGTCATATTGAGAGTGAATGTATTTAGGGAAGAGCAAAGGACTGAGTCTTGTGTCGCATTATTTAACCACTCACCAATTGGTTAAAAAATGAGAAGTCACCAAAGGAGAGTGGGGAAGACCTTTAAAGGATACATCATTGACCTTCCCTGAAGGAACGTACATTTATAAAGACAGATATGTGCTTTCATTACTATAATAGGGGGAAGCTTTGATAAGTGTATCAGTTGCTGTATGTATAAATAAAGTCCTACTATATTTCATATAAGAAACATGGCCAGGCAAGATGGCATATGCCTTTAATCTCAGCTGTTTGGGAAGCCAAGTGGAAAGATTGCTTGAGGCCAGGAGTTCAAGACCAACCTGGATAACATAAGAAGACCCTGTCTCTATAAAAAATTAAAAATTGCTGGGCACGGTGGCACATGCCTGTAGTTCTAACCACTCTTGAGGCTCATGTGAGAGGATTATTGGAGCCCAGGAGTTTGAGACTGCAGTGAGCTAGGATTACACTATTACACTCCAGCCTGGTCAACAAAGGAAGACCTTGTCTCTGAAACAACAACCAAAAGAAAACAAAAAGAAAAAAGAAAAGAAAGATAACTTTTAGGCAGGGATAATTTAGAGTTTTCTTGAAATTTCTGCTCTGCTTTTTCTCTTCTTTCAAATAATCTGTTCCTTCAAGAGTTTCAAATGAATGAACAATGTGTCAATGAATGCATCACTGTCCCTCATAATCTCCTTTCTCCATTCAGTGCTGGCTGGTGCAGTGTAGTTACTTCTTACACATGGTCAAGCCAGTCATTGACTAGATAGTGTCCTGTGGCTTTGCATGGAAATAAATTGAGATTTATCTCAGTTAACTGAATCAATAAGTAAAACAGAATGATGAAGAAAAGTAGAGTACAGTCGATTTATGTTAATTTCAGATGCTGGTGTTATATTGTATTGTCTCTTCCTGTTGTTTTCAGGAGTACCCTGCTTCTTACCCTTTCTCTGTCTGGCTTTTCATTTATTTCTGTAATTCTGTGACATCTGTCTGCCTCTCTACGTCTTCTTTTTTTCGTTGGATAATTTGATGTTCTATGCCCCTTATATCAAAATGAATCCAGTCATGAACAGGGATCAAAGCAAGTCTTATTAAAGAGAAAACAATTGAGCTGGGACATAAAGATTGAATAAAATTTTAGCTTGCAAATATCATGCTGTGTAAATGAGTTCATCCTATCTCATGATGACAATTTGAATTTACACAATTTTTTAAACTCTGGCAGAAGATTAGATAATCATTTAAGTCAGATGGTCATATTCTAGTTTGGACACCTAGGTGAAAATAAACCCTCTCTTTTCAGTTGGGTAAGTTAGACTTAAAATGTCAGAATGTATTTTGTTCCTAATCAAGTGTTTCAATCATTACCACTCATCACGTCTACCACTATGTAAATCAACCCATCTCTTTACTTGCATAAGTTCTTTATATGCAAATTATTATTTCATTCATTAAAAAGTTACTTTCGCTCATTCTCTGCATAGAATAGTTTGCACGGTAACCCATATTGATCTACCCTGATTTCTGCAAATATTATATGCATGTATTTCTCTTTCAGACACTCGGCCCTGATGCTTTTTTTGTGAGGGCTTTTCCTTTTTCCTCTTGGATTTCCACTAAAAGTAGTTATAACATTGACTGTGTTCTTATTCCTCTGTGCCATTCCAGATTATCAATCCATGATTCTCTTTCCTTATTAATATTTAAGCTTCATATCTTGTGTCTCACACTCTTTTTTTTTTGAGACAGAGTTTTTCTCTGTCGCCCAGGCTGGAGTGCAGTGGCGCAATCTCGGCTCACTGCAAGCTCCACCTCCCGGGTTCATGCCATTCTCCTGCCTCAGCCTCCCGAGTAGCTGGGACTACAAGTGCCTGCCACCAAGCCCAGCTAATTTTTTGTATCTTTAGTAGAGACAGGGTTTCACCATGTTGGCCAGGATGGTCTCGATCTCTTTACCTCGTGATTGACCCACCTTGGCCCCTCAAAGTGCTGGGATTACAGGCGTGAGCCACCGTGCCCCGCCGTCTCTCACCCTTTTTAATTATCCTAGCCATCTATTGTCTTGTATGACCCTGTCAAGATGTATACATAAAGCTGTATAAGCTTTTTCTTTATACGACCCTGGAAATCATCTTCGGTGATGTTAACATCTATATCGAGGATTCTTCTGAGTCTGATTATAAGATTCTTCAAACTTTTTAAGAAAACAGAATTTTATCTTCCTTCTAGATCATCATTATCTTAACTTTTACATGGCAAATTGTGTCTCTTTCCTCTTTTTTCTACAACATTAATACTATCTGTCATCTCCCTTTTTTCAGCTCCCTCCTATACACTAAACTTGCATTTGTTTCAAAATGATTCACTAATCAATCATATTCTCTGACTTTGCCAATGATTTTAGGTCACTTATTCATTGTGTTTTTTCCTAAGTTGCATAGACATTAAAATATAAATGCTAAGTAAAAGAGTATGAAAAAAACTCTATGGAGAAAAATTGTCCTAATACAACCAAACCTATGCTTTTTCAGTGCAGACAGCCCAGTCCCAAAAAAGCACCTGAAGCTTGTTTTAGTTTTCATTCTTCTTATGGTAAGAATACCTCAAAGAAGATGAAAAAGATCCTCAAAGCAATGAATCCAAGGAAAGAATTTCATAAAGTTGCAAGATATTGTACCCTCTGTACATAATACATCAAAAGTACAAGGTTTTTCTACGGGTAAACTGGAGCTGTCTTCAGAGGCCTCTTTATCAGGGATGCCTGAATATCTCACATGTACAAAGTAGAATACCAAAGGGGCACTTGGTTTTGTGCCTGTAGCAGGTATTTTTTATCGAGCTATACTTTATTCCAAACTCCATATATTCACTCATCTCTCTATCTAGACTTCTGTTGACCAATGGAACTTCTTGTGAGGATAGATACATTTTACATCTTCATTGTGCTATGGTGTCCACCAGGTCAATATGGCTATTAAATGAGGCTAGTGGACTGAACAATTGGATTTTTAGTTTAATTTAGTTTAAACTCAAATAGCCACATGTAGCTAGCAGTTGCAGTAGACAGAAAAGCTCTAGATGTATTCACTTGAAATTTTTTGACATAAACTGAGAACTTTAAAAACACGGTCAGTGCTACCAAATATTATTTTCTCTGACAAGCATCTTACATATTCACCTATATACGCGGCCTTTTGTATTTTCTAACAAGTTCAGATCTTGTCTATCAGAAACAAGCCAACATAATCGGCAATAAAAAAATCAACTTTACCTTGACTCAGCTTTTAGTAGTATTCTTTTTTTTAACTTTTAAGTTCCAGGGTAAAAGTGCAGGTTTGTTACACAGGTAATCACGGGGATTTGTTGCACAGATTACTTCATCACTCGGGTATTAATCCTAGTATTCATTAGTTATTTTTCCTAATCCTCTCCCTCTTCCCATCCTTCACCTTCTTAAAGGCTCCAGCACGTGTTGCTCTCCTTTGTGTGTTCATGTGTTCTCATCATTTAGCCCTGACTTAGAAGTGGGAAAATGTGGTATTTGGTTTTCTGTTCCTGCATTAGTTTGCTAAGGGTAATGACTTCCAGCTCCATCCATGTCTCTGCAAAAGACATAATATCGGCCGGGTGTGGTGGCTCACGCCTGTAATCCCAGCACTTTGGGAGGCCGAGGTGGGCAGATCACCTGAGGTCAGGAATTAGACACTAGCCTGGCCAACGTGGAGAAACCCCATCTCTACTGAAAATACAAAAATTAGCCGGGTGTGGTAGCACACGCCTGTGGTCCCAGCTGCTCAGGAGGCTGAGGCAGGAGAGTCACTTGAACCCAGGGAGGCAGAGGTTGCAGTGAGCCAATATCACTCTGCTGTACTCCAGCCTGGGCGACACAGCGAGACTCCATCTCAAAAAAAAAAAAAAAAAAAGACATAATATCATTCTTTTTATGGCTGCGTAGTATTGCATGGTGTATATATTCTTATTTTCTGGTGCAACCAGAAAATTAAAAAATTTGATTTCTGACCAAATCTTTATCACATTGCAATCTGGATTTTACACTAGTGTATTTCTTATGTCTAAAATATCTTAGAATGTATTTGTATAATATATTGGCAATCTAGATGAATGAGATATTGTTTATGCCTCTGAAAAGGAAAGTGGTGATCTAAAGAGATAAGAGAAATTTCCTTGGGACTCCATACGTTTGATTTTGAGTAGCTGATATTATTACTATTCTGTGAAATCTAAGTCTGTCTCAAATTCTGTGTCAGCTTCTGAGCATTGAACTTTTATTCTTTTTGTTACATATCTTAAAATTACTTTGAAAGATGTTAGATATAAAATATTTACAGTTATGACTTAATTTTGTATTATTAATACTGATTATACATAATTAAAAGGGTGGTATGGAACTTAATATTTTACTTCAAATTCATAATATCATCAAATCTTGAATACAACATGTGAGATAAATGATTTGTTATTTAGTTCTTAATGTATTTTATATGATTACAATAGGCATCCCAACCCATCAATGATAGACTTAATAAAGAAAATGTGATATATATACACCATGGAATACTATGCAGCCATAAAAAGGAATGAGATCATGTTCTTTGCAGGGATATGGATGAAGCTGGAAGACATCATCCTCAGCAAGCTAACACAGAAACAGAAAACCAAACACCACGTGTTCTCACTCATAAGTGGGAGTTGAACATTGAGAACACATGGACACAGAGGGGAACAACACACACCAGGGCCTATGGGGGTTGGGTGGTGAGGGGAGGGGAACTTACAGGATGGGTCAATAGATGCAGCAAACCACCATGGCACACATATACCTGTGTAACACAGCTGCATGTTCTGCACATGTATCCTGGTTTTTAATTTTAGAAGAAATCAAGAAAAAAAATAATAAAAATGAGAATTTAAAAAAAAATCATCCCAAAATTTAAAATTAACCTTGAATAGATAAAGTAAAGCATTCCAAGCCAAGAAAACTACATAGGGACATGAGGATAGGAGAAGTGTGTGTGTATATATATATATATATATATATACGCTCACACGCACACAAACACACACATATATAGTGGAAGTTTATGCATATGAGCAGAATGAAAATTTAGACTTGAAAGATACCTTTGCAAATTTAAGACCCAATTAGTACTTTCTAAATTTCCTAAGCTTAATATGAAAATTAATAAATATGTTATTCTATATGGGATAAGAGGAAGATTTTAAATGAGAAGGACTGGGTCTGGGTCTTGGGTATGTTTTGATTAGTTGTATCACTTCCATTTCCTCATTAGCAAAATATAAACTATACTAATGTCTGGCAAACCCATGTGGCATTATTGCTGCCAGGATCATATTGCTGTGGGGTTGAGGTACAATGTATATCTCCTCCTCTTTGGTGATTTCGCTGATAATGTGGATTTAAACATCTTTAACAAACTGGGAAAGGTAGTAAAGCTTTATATAGATGGTACTTCTCCCCGTACCTCCTAAAATGTTTTCTTGATACTTTTTGGAGAGAGAAATTGGGCCTGATGCTGAAGGAGAACTCTTCTGTCCCCTGCAAGTCCACTTGCATGAACAGCTAAATAAATGAATGGGATTCTGAAGGACTGTATGTGGAGAGCAAGGTTAACCATTTGTGCTTGCTGCATGAGGTCAGAAAATGAGAAAAGAGAATGAGGAAATTTCAGCTGGGTCCTTCCCTTTAATTCAGGGTTTCTTCCCACTCTTCAGTGAATAAGCAATGATGAGTGTTAGGCTGTTTATTCAGATAACCTCATGCCACTGCAGAAGCGAGTAGAGGAAGAATACAAGGAAAAAGGTGTCTCCCAGCCTGTGGAAAGAGGATGGCTATTTCATCCACTAAAGGTATTAAGCAGAAATGTGAGCAAAAGATTCTGTCATTCCCAGAAATGACTAAAATAATATAAAATTCTAGAAATTTAAAATTACTGAGAACTTAATTTATTATTTGATAATACATAAGCAAAAATAATATAATCATAGAACTTATATCATAGCAAGAAGAAATATATATCATATCATAGCAAGAAGAAATATATATCATATCATAGCAAGAAGAAATATATATCATATCATAGAAAGAAATTGTACTTACCTTTTTTTTTTTTTTTTTTTTTTTTGAGACGGAGTTTCACTCTTATTGCCCAGGCTGGAGTGCAATGGTGCAATCTCGGCTCACTGTAACCTTCGCCTCATGGGTTGAAGCAATTCTCCTGTCTCAGCGTCCCGAGTAGCTGGGATTACAGGCATGCACCACCACACCCGGCTAATTTTTGTACTTTTAGTAGAGACGGGGTTTCTCCATGTTGGACAGGCTGGTCTCAAACTCCTGACCTCAGGTGATCCGCCTGCCTCGGCCTCCCAAAGTGCTGGGATTGCAGGCATAAGCCACCGAGCCCGGCCTGTACTTACCTCTTAAAAGAAGGGCTAGAAAATATCTTGAAAAATAGGCAAAGTTATATTGCAGGGACATACATGTGAAAACCCGAATGGAAAGCACTGTCTTGTCAGCATACCAGTTCAAGTACTCACTTTTCCCCAACATATATGGATGACATTTGCGAAGTCAACCAGTGCTCTGAGTTTTAATTTATTGTTAGTAAAATGAGAGTATTTTACATTACTATATCTGAGTATCAATCTCTCTCTCTGTTTCCATTGGAAATCCCTAAGCTTGCAGCTGTTTCGACAGCTGAAAATGTCTCCAAGTACCCTAAATAATGACAAATATTTGATTAAGCGGTAGAGATCACACTGCATATTTATCTTTCTTCTATTTCTGCAATAAGAACATGTTTGTTAATGACTATGGGCAGTCTTGAAGAGAAAAGAAGTTAATAGAAGGAAAACTGCAGAAACATGCAAGAGAGAAAAAAATATAGACAAAATTGATACCACTGGTGACAGTGGGAAAGGGAGTATGGCCTAAAACTTTCTTTATATCACCAATTGACAGCACTGCTTTATGCAACCCACTAAGACTTTAGAAATGACTAAATTAATATCTAGTTAGAGTTAATTTTGATAAATTCTAGGTATTACCTATTTTATGTAGCATAAGAAGAGTCTATACAGCAGGTTCTCAAATATCTCCAAGTAGTTGTGTTTTCTCCCACATCCCAAAGGTGTACCCTTTAAGTGAATTGGTATGTCTACATCATCCCAGTAGGAGTGAATGTCTGTGTGTGTGTACCTGAGATGAGATGATGTCTTGTCCAATGCTGGTTTCCTCCTTGTGCCCTGAGCTGTTGGGATAGGCTCCTGCGACCAGTGACCCTGAAGCAGAATAAGGAATAAGTGGATTGAATAAAGGAATGACAGATATAAATGATTGTAAAATAAAAAATTGTAAAGTAGATTATAATTACACAAGCACACTCTAATAAACAAGGTGGAATCAAAGCACACAGTGAACGCACCATGTTTGTGATTATTTTTGAATTGAGTGCTGACAGGAGATGCTCCTGATAATTTTCATTTTCCAAACATTTATTCTTGGTTTTAACCCACCACCACTAAAACCACAGTCACTGACTGATTCACTGAACACTGGGTAAATAATTATCATACTTGTTTGTATTAATCTTTCTTTTATATATATATATATAGCTCACATTTATTTTACACTTTATATTGGGAAGGCTGGAGGTATTTATTTAGAAGTTTGGCGATGTTTTTGTGACAACAGACATGCTGTAGGATCTTAACTCTTGTTTCTATCTGTTAACTTATGGTACAATTGGTTTTCTTACACATCGTTTTGCTTAAATTTGTGGTTTCCAAAAAACTATGGACGATGTTATGCGAGGACTTAATGCATTTCAACACTGCCTGGGTATAGATGTTGAAGTTGAGTGAGTGGGGATTATAGAAAACTAATACAAAAGCTATAAAATCAGTGTTCAACATAAATTTGGCTGGGTGAGGTGGCTCATGCCTGTAATCCCAGTACTTGGGAGGCCGAGGCAGGAGAATTGCTTTGAGCTCAGGAGTTCAAAAACAGCTTGGCCAAAGTGCCAAAACTCTGTTTATTAATTCATTTTCACACTGCTATAAAGCACTGCCTGAGACTGGATAATTTACAAAGGAAAGAGGTTTAATTGACTCACAGTTCAGCATGGGTCAGGAGGCTCAGGAAACTTAAAATCATGGCAGAAGGCTAAGGGGAAACAAGGCACCTTCTTCATAAGGCAGCAGGAAGGAGCAAAAGGAGAAGAGCCCCTTATAAAACCATCAGAGTTCATGAGAACTCACTTATTATCACAAGGCCAGCATAAGAACAACGTACAGGAAACTGTCCCCATGATTCAGTTACCTTCACCTGGTCTCTCCCTTGACATATGGGGATTATTGGGGATTACAATTCAAGATGAGATTTGTGTGGGGACATAAAGCCTTATCGTATCGCCCTGTCTCTACAAAAATTCAAAAATTAGCCAGGTGTGATGGCAAGAGCCTGTGGTCCCAACTACTAGGGAGGCTGAGGCTAGAGAATCACTTGAACCCAGGAAGTGGAGGTTACAGTAAGCTTAAGTCACACCACTGCACTCCAGCCTTGGTGACAGAGTGAGACCCTGTCTCAAAACAAACAAAACCCACACACATGAAATCACCGGAAAACCTGGATGTATGTAACTTTTCAACTCACTTGCTAATTTTTTCTATAATGTATTTGTTACAAGTGATACAAAATCATCAAAAATATGTTTGCCAGATTTGACTTCCTGGTCATTTTACTGTAAGTATTCCGAAACGATTTCCCTGTTTACTAAATCTCATGCAATCATTCAACTTATTAAAATAGCAAATCTTGAACACATGCAATATTGTAAACATTTGGTATGTTACTAAGGACATACCAAATCTTAAGGCATACAGAGAACAGATTTCATTAGTGGCAGATGTGTCTGGAATTGGTGGCAGATGTGTCTGGAATTGGTGGATTCTTGGTCTCATTGACTTCAAGAATGAAGCCGCGGACCCTCGCGGTGAGCGTTACAGCTATTAAGGTGGCGCGTCTGGAGTTGTTCGTTCTTTCTGATGTTCGGATGTGTTCGCAGTTTCTTCCTTCTGGTGGGTTCGTCGTCTCGCTGGCTCAAGAGTGAAGCTGCAGACCTTCGCAGTGAGTGTTACAGCTCTTAAGGCGGCGCGTCTGGAGTTTTTCTTTCCTCCCGGTGGGCTCATGGTCTCGCTGGCTTCAGGAGGGAAGTTGCAGACCTTCCCCGTGAGCGTTACAGCTCATATAAGCAGCATGGACCCAAAGAGTGAGCAGTAGCAAGATTTACTGCAAACAGCTAAAGAACAAAGAACAAAGCTTCCACCGGAGCAGGTTGCCACTGCTGGCTCGGGCAGCCTGCTTTTATTCTCTTATCTGGCCCCACCCACGTCCTGCTGATTGGTAGAGCCCAGTGGTCTGTTCTGACAGGGCGCGGATTGGTGCGTTTACCATCCCTGAGCTAGACATAAAAGTTCTCCACGTCCCCATCAGATCAGTTAGATAGAGTATGGACACAAAGGTTCTCCAAGGCCCCACCAGAGCAGCCAGATGCAGAGTGTCGATTGGTGCACTCACAAACCCTGAGCTAGACACAGGGTGCTGATTGGTGTATTTACGATCCCTGAGCTAGACATAAAGGTTCTCCACATCTCCACCAGAATCAGAAGCCCAGCTGGCTTCACCCAGTGGATCCTGCACCCGGGCTGCAGGTGGAGCTGCCTGGCAGTCCCGTGCGGTGAGCTCACACTCCTCAGCCCTTGGGTGGTCGATGGGACTGGGCGCCATGGAGCAGGGGGTGGCGCTCGTCGGGGAGGCTCGGGCAGCACAGGAGCCCATGGAGGGGGTGGGAGGCTCAGGCATGGCGGGCTGCAGGTCCCGAGCCCTGCCCTGTGGGAAGGCAGCTAAGGCCCGGTGAGAAATCGAGCGCAGCGCCGGTGGGCTGGCACTGCTGGGGGACCCAGTACACCTTCCGCAGCCGCTGGCCCGGTTGCCAAGCCCCTCATTGCGGGGCCGGCAGGGCCGGCCGGCTGCTCCGAGTGTGGGCCCGCCAAGCCCACGCCCACCCGGAACTCCAGCCGGCCCGCAAGCACCGCGCGCAGCCGCGGTTCCCGCTCGCGCCTCTCCCTCCACACCTCCCTGCAAGCTGAGGGAGCCGGCTCCAGCCTTGGCCAGCCAGGAAGGGGCTCCCACAGTGCAGCGGTGGGCTGAAGGGCTCCTCAAGTGCCACCAAAGTGGGAGCCCAGGCAGAGGAGGTGCCGAGAGCGAGCGAGGGCTGTGAGGACTGCCAGCATGCTGTCACCTCTCAGCAGAGAAAGAAATAGAAAAAAAGTAAGCAAAACTTGATAATGTAGGAAACCCAGATAATATCGTTTATCATTACTAGTCCAAAAATGTCTGAATCTAAAGATTCCATTGAAAATCTTTTATTAATTAGATGTGGAAAATCAGTTAAATGTGTAAAAAATAAAGAATTTTCAGTAAGACCAGTTTATGTTGCTAAACCTATTCTTCTAGGTGAGTTTAGTTCTCCTCGGAGAAATGAGCTGAGGGCCCAAAACTGTAACTCAGTGAATCACAAAATTGTTATTGTTTCCCAAAGTATTATAGTTTCACATTTTCACGTTAAAATTTCTTCTTTTTGAAGATATTTGTTCCCTGTTACCTCTTAAATGTTCTATTTACATCACTCTCTTTTTAAAATTAATCACAGTTCAAAATACTGCACCTGGTTAGATTTATTCGATTAACAAAATATTTTAAGGTGAGAAAATTAGCTCAGAGTCTCTTTTCCAATCTATTCACTGATTGATTGCTTAAATCTAATTACAGAGCTGTGCCTTTATTTGGCATGACCATATAAAAGCTTATCCTGAACCCCTTAACAAACATATTCAATATATAATGACCATAAAATATCACCCATTTCCTGTGACCTTACCTTTTGCATGGCAGATCAGGATGTAGAAATAAATAATATAATGAGACTAGAGTCCTCATTAAGTAAAGGTACAGTTCAGTTTATTCAATTTTCATATGGGTTTCTACAAAGCCATGTGAAAATGAGAACCGCCAAATCTTACTTTCATTGTTTTTGCATACGGCATTTTTGTTCATACATAGAAGGAGTTCCTGATTTTAAAAATACTCCATGTAATTAGCAGGCATTTAATCACACTCATACATAAAGTATGAGTAAGGAATTGAATAAACACCAAAGTTAGGTGTAGTGGGTTGAGATCCCACTTGTCAGCTATAACAGAGAAAGCCTATGATATTTCATGATAAGTTTGCATGTACTGTCTTGTGTTTTGGGGGCCAGGAATCCTTGATCATTACAGGGGTCTGCTGCTTGAAGAATTATCTGTTAGACTGGTGAGCAAAACATATAATATTATAAACCTTAGCTATGTTAGCAGCTTCTAAGATTTCCTTTAAAGGTAAATGGTTTCGCATCTCCGATATAAACTCCCAGAGAACTATCATATTTAAATTTTTATATTTTATAAAATGCTATGTCAAATTTCAATTTAACAAGATTTTTAATACACCTCACAGAATATTTTACACTAGTGATGCCAATAAATAGCAATACGACCATTTGAATGAAGAAGACTGTTTTTCCACTTAAGCTTTCTACTTGTATCTACTTTTTTCATTTTATATTATTTGATCATAAAATTATTTAATAACCCTCAATAGTCTTCAAGGGAAAGTTGAAACTTCTAAATTAGTGCTTATGGTGAATAGTGATGTGACATCTCCCCAATTCTAGTTTAAATTCTACTATTCACTCTCTTTCTTTGGAATAAGTGCACCACTTATTCCAAAGAAATCAATCAAGTTATGTTTACTTGAATGTAAATGGTCATTTACATTTCCCCGTAGCTTAACTTCTATCATAAGTAGCTACTCAGGACATGCCTGGCATATAAAATGTACCAAATTAAAATCAGTTTTTGGGGTGCCGTGGCCCATGCCTGAAATCCTAGCATTTTGGAAGGCCAAGGCAGGAGAATTACTTGAGTCCAGGGGTTTGAGACCAGCCTGGGCAACATAGTGAGATCTCATCTCTATGAAAAAATTTACAAAAACTTCACCTGGTGTGCTGATGAACTCCTGTAGTGCCAGCTACTGAAGAGGCTGAGGTAGGAGAATTGCTTGAGGCATGGAGGTCCAGGCTGCAGTGAGGTGTGATCACGACACTGCACTTAAGCCTGGATGACATAGCGAGACTCTGTCTCAAAAAATAAAAGAGTTTTTGATTCGAGACACTTTTAAATCATTTTGGAAGATGCATAGATATATGTATTATAATTATACATATGTAGAAAGAGATTGATACACCTATAGAGATATGCAGATTAAATAATGTTAATGTATTATTTCCCTATTGCTTTTATATTGTCTGTAACAAATTACTGTGAGAGCCGTGGTTTTTCTCCCGCCCCTCGCGACCACTGGACGTGGCTTTCGCATGCAGTGAACATGCCCAGGTTCCCGAGCTGGGAGGGGACAGGGCATGAATTTGTCAAGTGCCCTGAGTGCCTGTGGCTGTGGGGGTGGAAACAGAAACCACGTTGTTCTGATTTGCACCTTTGATGGCTGAGCCAAATGCTCATTCTATTTAATATTATAGCCGTAATCTGTAGCAAAACGCTTAGCATTATAAAGGAAAGATCAGAACCATTTCAAACCATGAGAGAAGAAAAGACACCAAAGGAAGTCTGGCGTTCTTGGCCAACGGAGCTCAGTCTTGGGGCCTTCCGGCAAAAGATGCCTTGATTTGCCCCGGGGCTTTACTCCCGACCCACGTGGTGGTTAGACCTCCCCGAAAGGAAACAGAGCAGGAAAGAGAGAGGTGGCAGGGTCTTGGAAAAGAGACAGATCCGACAGTTTTGCATTTCAACTCACCCTTCTGATGAATATCCCAGACGGAGCCCCCAGATGAAATGGCCACGGCAATGGCCACGACGGGCAGGGGAAAAACCACAGCTGCCACTGGGAGCCTGCACAGTTGGCTGGCTGGCGCTTGCTGCCCGGTGTGCCAGTGGAACTCTACCTCCTCTGGCCAAGGAATTCAGCTCTGTCTGAACCGGGGAGAAGCATACAATGATTAAAGAGACACATATGCGCTGAGCAAGGGGTTCTTCCCCCAGGACCTTCCCCTTTTGTTCCTTAAACTGTTTTCTCTTTTTTTCCTTTTCTAAGTGAGGTTTGTTCCCCAGCACGCTGCTTCTGTTAGGGAAGTTAATGGAGGAGCGACCCCTACTGGCTGATAACTGCAAATTTAGCCGGGCTCATTTGAGATAGTTTAAACAGATTTGCATGCAGCCACTTGAAATACTTTCTAGTCCCAAACTTGATTACAAGCTTCAGGCTGAGGCCCTAGAAAGGAAAACCAGATCTGAGGGATCCAAAGCCAGGCAATAGGCACAATGTAAATGGGCAGGGCCAATTCCTGCTGACCAAAGCCCCCACCCCACGGAAACAGGCCATGCTCTGTGGCGTAAATGAGACCTAGGAAACTCAAAGGTTGTCAACAGCAGGGAAAGATGGAGGCGTAGGTAAGGGCAGAAAATTCCTATTCTCTACGCTTTCCCTGTTTTATGGGTGCATGCTGCATTGGCACCCATGAGCAGTACCTGCCAAGGTCACCGGGACACAGGGATAAAAAGATGAAAGAGAAAGGCAGGACACTTGTTTTCTCTCTCCACACCCCGAAGTTCGCTGAAAGAAGGAAGGGAAGTGAGGGACGCCTCTATAGTCTATCTTTCGGAATGAGTAACCAGCTCTCTTCACCACCCCCAGCTTGTACTCTTCTGGAATGTATTCTAAACCATTGGGACTGCTTTGACCCTCAGAATCTGGGGGAAAAAATGTCTCATAGTCCTCTGTACAAAGATTTGGTCAAATTATGATTTATAACAAGGACTGGCTTGGCCTCAGGAAGGAACCATTTATTTCAATACCATCCTGCAACTGGACCTTTTCTGTAAACATGAGGACTAGTGGTCTGAGGCCCCGTATGTGCAGGCTTTCTATATCTTGCGGGGCAATCCTGATCTTTGCCGACAGTGTAGGATTGATCCAGTCCTCCTCCAATTTGGGAGAGGCTACCAGGGGCAATCTCAACGAACTAAAGAAAGAAACCCCAGAGGTCCCCCCAGCAGAGGAGCCAGCTCCCTCTAACCCTGCTCCTTCAGGTCCTCCCCAACTTCCCTATCCAGCTTCAGGCTCTCACATTTCCCCTCCAATAAATTATCACCCTAGACAAGCCCCAGTCTTACTCTTGCCTCTGCAACAAGTGCCTGGTGAATTTGGCCCCAGTAAGGTCTAGACCCCTTCTCTTTATAGGACTTAAAGCAAATTAAGGGGGCTATTGACAAGTTTTTAGATGACCCTCACAGATATATAGAGGCTTTCCAGAATTTCACCCAAAGACTTGAACTCTCCTGGAGAGATATGATGTTACTTGTGAATCAGACTCTGATGGATACTGAGAAGCAAGCCACTTTGCAAGTGACAGGGAGATTTGGGGAGGAGCTTTGTATAACATATAGCATCAGGGAAGAGGGTGAACATTATCTAACTGCAAGAGAAGCAGTACCAGTGAATGACCCCGGATGGGATCCCAGTGATGAGACGAGAGACTGGAATAGGAGACACTTCCAGGTGTGCATAATCGGGGTCTTACCTAAGACCAGGATCAAGCCTCCCGATTATACTAAATTGTCCATGATCAATCAGGGATTTGATGAAAATCCCACTGCCTTCTTGGAATGGCTAAAAGAAGGCTTGGTAATGCACACCTCTTTGTCTCCTGATTCCATCGAGGGACAACTAATCTTAAAGAATAAGTTTATTATTCAGGCAGCCCCTGATATCAGGAGGAAGTTGAGGAAACAGGCCCTGGGACCAGATAGTACTTTAGAGAACCTTCTGAAAGTGGTCACCTCGGTCTTTTATAATAGGTCACTGGAATGGATTCTTGAATTTATTATACCCAAGTAAAGGTCTGGGAAATGGATGGAGCCACTTCTGTCAACCCAGAAGAGCACCCAAAGTACCAATGTGAAGAGATCAGGGACCTTGAGCTAAAAATCACAAAAGATAAGTGTTAATAATTAACCTTCCATGGACATCCTCTATATAGTCTTGGCTATGCTTGCTGTTCTTACCTTTGTTCTGTTCTGTATCATGGGGCACAATAGTGTTTTCAGAATAATTAATATATTTCACTTCTTATTTCTGTAATTGTTGGCACTAAATTCTTTCCTTGTCCAATACACATGTTTAACCTATGCATACATAACTTTATAAGAATTTGTTTTGTTTCTTCTCTCACACTGAGAGGCTATCGAACTCCAAACGGTCAGGTAACTGGAGCCTCGGACAATGGCTCCCCTTTGCCAGGAACCCTTAGGTAGACCTCTGGAAGGAATCTGACTTCCATTTTCCCCAAAACAAAGTCCCCTGTCAACAGAAAGTAGCTAAGACCGGTCGTTGTCTATATTCTAACAGCAGTTAGATGTGCCTCTTCAGAGGGAGGAAATGATACGGGAGGAGGGCAGGGAAGTGCTGGGTAGAGAAGGTAAGAGTCTCTGGTGAGAGCGCCACCCTCGGACCTAAGTGAAAACAGGCACTCCTGTTTTCACATCTGAATGTTGCATTTTCCAAGACCACTCTGGCCTGCCAAGCACCCCATACTGTGCCGGTATAAACCTGAGACCTTAGCAGGCATACACACAAGTGACTGAACATCAAGAGGAGCAGAGAAACAGAGCATCAGGGAATGGCAAACAGTGGCAGAGGAAGGAGGGAAGAGGTGTTTGAAGGTTGAGAGAAGTTCAGCCATTCTTGAGGAAGATTATCTCCCCACAACTCCACCTTCCCACTCCAGATCCCTAAAGCCACCTCCACTACTTAATAAAGTCTCCACATTCATCACCTTTCAAACAGTTCATGTGAGCTGAGTCATCCAGGATGATGGACAAAAATCTGGGTGGGAGGTGGCTAATACTTAGCCACCCGCGGGCAGCAAGGCTTGTAACACACACCTATTGGGCTTTGGCATCTGTCCATCTGCATACTCCCCCTTCCCTCAGGGTTTGAGATTCAGGGCAACCCAACAGGTGAGCCACACCCCTGTCACACGTCCTGTGAGGGGAATCAGGGAACTCTACCAGTTCATTATGCATATTTTAAATCAAATAGCTCAGCTATTGAATTAAATTAAATGACACATGTTTGGGGTTGTATTTATTAGCCTTAAATTTTAATTGTATGATCTCAAGGACAATTTGTTATATTTTTTTAATATATTGATTATGGAAATGCTGAATTTGCTGATTTATTTTCAATGTTAATTAATATGATCAATGTCAAACTATCTACTGACGGTCTCCGCCATTTTTGGAGGACAAATCTAACCCTCTAAAACTTAATAGGTAGGTTATTTTAATTACAAAAAAAAATCCATATTACTGTCTAAACAATAGATAGACCACAACTGGATTCTTTTGCTGTACTAGAAGCAATTTCAGTTTATGATCTTACTAAAGAAAAATAACCTATTGCTAGGATTTAAGTTGTAAAAGTGCAACATATAGTTATCTCTATTTAATGATCATTAATTTTATAAATAATATTTAAATTAAAATGTAAGCCATGATGTTTAAATTTAAGTAAAGAAAGAAACTATATTACTGGTATACTAGTTAGGGTTCTCTAGAGGAACAGAACTAATAGGATATATGTATATATGAAAGGGAGTTTATTAAGGAGAATTGACTCACATAACGATAAAGTACAGTCCCATGATATGTCATCTGAAAGTTGAGGAGCAAAAAAGCCAGTGATGGATCAGTCCAAGTCCCAAAACCTTAAAAGCAGGGAAGCCAACAGTGCAGCCTTCAGTCTGCGGCCAAAGGTCCAAGAGTTTCTGGCAAACCACTAGTGTAAGGCAGAGTCCTAAAGCTGAAGAACTTGGAGTCTGATGTTCAAAGGCAAGAAACATCCAGCATGAGAGAAAGATGAAGGCCAGAAGATTCAATAAGCCTGTTCTTTCATCTTCTTCTGCCTGCTTTTTTCTAGCGATGCTGGCAGCTGATTAGATGACACCCACCCAGATTGGAGGTGGGTCTGCCTCTTCCAGTCCATTGACTTAAATGTTAATTTCCGTTGGCAACACTCTCACAGACCCAAGAACAATACTTTGCATCCATCAATCCAATCAAGTTGATGCTCAATATTAACCATCACAACTGGGTTAATGTAATATGTAGAATATTTGATCATTTAGGCTGCTGACAGAATTTGTGCTGTCAGAAACTGTTCCATCAATTAATTGGGAAAAGAAATAACAAATTTTGCAAAAATTTTAAAAATAATAATTCATAATCAAATAAATCATATCCCAATCTTGTTTTTCTTAGAATAATAAAATATATGGCATTCCTGGTATCAGTTTCCTATTTGTGAAATATGGAGGTAGGTTAATTTAGTACTTCGATTTCTTTTATTTTCAATATCCTTATTCCAAAGCGTATAAGGTTATATTTACATAGTAATCATTAAAAATTAAAACAATTTGAAATTGTTATATATAAATATTTAATATATACGACATCACACATTAAATGTAAACTTTAAAATGTATCAATCATTTTATAAATAAAATTATATGTTTCACTATGGCAGAGTACAGGAAGCCTTAGAAGATTTTTCACTAAATTAAAAATACTAGTTTTTTAGATATTTTATTATTCAGTACTAAATTCATATTTCGTGGGTTGCCTTATAGTGAGCAATCATTGTCTAAGTGCATAGCCAATCAGGTTTCCGCCAGCATGAATATCATGAGTGAATGTATACAAGTTAACAATGATTGATGGTTCCCTAAAGCAAGGGTTGACTAACCATGGCTAGTATAAGCCAGATCATGTCTGCGCCCTGGGTTTGTAAATCAAGTTTTATTGAAACTTGATTCAACATGCCCAGTTACATGCCTATTGTCTAAGATGCCTTTCACACTACAATGGCAAAATTGTAGTAGTTGCAACAGACCATATTGCCTGCAAAGCCCATTATATAAAATAGTTGTCAACTCCTTTGAGAATAATCAAGAACTAAAACACAGAAAACAGTAATATTGAACAATAAGCAAAATGCCAGAGTGAGCATGAGTAACAAATAGAAATTGAGAAATGAATGAGAATGTGCATTTTGTACAAAGGGTTTTTCTGAATTGAGTAAATTAAGTAGATTTCACCTGTAGAGTTACATAAACAAAAATTAAATATAAATATGTGTGTAATACCAATTTAATAAACAGTCTGGGTCTGTGATCTTTTTCCCATTGTCCATGAGCTGGAACAAGCTTAGAGTGAAATAGTTGCAGAACTATCCATGAGGCTTGATGGTTAAACAGTATGGCCAACACACAAGTGGTTGTCTACATCAAATGTAGACAAATGAGTTCTAAACCTAAATGACTGACATAGTATCACTGAAATCATTAAATTATTTAAAACAGTGTAATCCCCAAGAACTTTATAACTGTAAATGTCAAGAAAGGTCCCTGGCAATAGTTGTGGGTTCTTTAGGGCTTTTAATGACTTTTCATCAAGGGTAGCTCAAGCTGAACAAGTAAGATCTTCTGTTCCTGAACAGAAGCAAGTTTCTGTTGTTTTAATTAATCCCATTGGTTTTTATTATAGATCCCTTGACAACAGTTTGATTTAGGAGTTGCACAAGGCCTAACCTTGAGGATCCAGCGTCCACACTATTGGCATCCTTTCTTAAGAGGAAGAAATTTGAAGCTAATAGACTCCAATGAGACCTACTGTGAGTTCATTCTGTAATCTATTTGCATTATTTTATTTATATTTATATTATATTATTTATTATTTTTATTATATCTGCATAAATCATATATTATATATAAATTATATATATAATTTATTATTACATTTTAATTATATTATTTCCTTTCTTCTGTATTGGGAATCTAATAACAAATGATATCCTGTAAAGCTACTCTTATTGAAAGGCCACATTAGTTTGGGTTTCTACATTTTTTATTAACTGTCAATTCTATTTGTGAAGTCCAAACTATGAATAACAAAGCATAAATCAGTAGAGAAAAGAGAAAAGGGTTCATTCCTTTCCACAATCCAGTACATACTGTGACCCAGGGAAAGGCAGTGATTATTCTTTAAAAATTTAGTGGTCCTATTAGATGAGACAATAATACTTATTTCATGATTTTTGAATAGTCTTTTGCCTTGACCACCTATAATATATGAGAAAAAAGAAAATAATAAGGAAAAGAATAGGTTAAAACGTGGAAAAAGACTTGCTTTTTAGTGGAATTGACATATCATTTTTATGCAAATGTGTCTTCCCTCTTTCTATTCTGTGAGCTATTTCTCTCAGAAAAAGATTTTTAGACTAATTGTTGTATCTGCCACTTGCTAAATCTGTTTTCTAAATTACAAATTCAGCCTTCGCTGCGGGTGTACTGCCAGCCACTTCTTTCACAAAAGATCTTTGTACTAATTGTTTTATCTGCTGCTTGCTAAATCTGTTTGCTAAATATACCTTTCATTGAAATAACAACAAAACCTACTCAGGAAGCAATTAGCAGGTATGGACATTTTTTTTTTGAAAAAAAGCGGAGCTTATATATTTTAGATTGTGTAGGAGGGCTTGAAAGATAGATGTACAAATAATGTATCAGTCAAGGTATTAC
The DNA here is from genome assembly GCF_009828535.3 of Hylobates moloch. NCBI lineage: Eukaryota > Metazoa > Chordata > Mammalia > Primates > Hylobatidae > Hylobates > Hylobates moloch. The sequence continues at coordinate 23,312,426 of NW_026652289.1, read as the reverse complement.
AGGACTTTTAGAAGCACATAATGTTACTTCACAAATGCATTTTCCAAGAGTTTATCAAAAGTAGGTCTTGATACTCATGGGCCTAAAACCATGTAAGTATGATATGAGACTTTTTACGTGCTATTATCAAAAATAAATTTTTAAAATATGTGTTCTGAATCTTAAATAATGTTTTGCCAAGGTTTTAAGTTTTCATGGATTTTCTTCTCTAAATCTTAATTAAAATTTGCTGAATATACTATAGTTTTGCCTCAGAAACAGACATATAAAGCACTATGCTTCTAATGGTTAAAAAAGACATAAAATAAACCAAAGGAAAAATTGGCTTTTATTATCATTATTTTATATTACCATGTTGAATTTTAAATTTATGAACTAATATCAATTTTCTCTCTTTAAAAATAACCTGTATAAAATTATTCATTTTTAATTGGCTTAAAATCTCAGGAAAACAATCAATAGCAACAAACTAAAAAAAATTTAGGGGATTGCTGAATATATGTGAAGCGAATTTTATATTGTTTGAAAATGAGTCTCTCATTTCTGCCACAGGCACAGTTGAGGTTGTGAATTAACCATGTGATTTACTCGACTATGTTGATACTTCTGTAGTGTTTCATGTAATGAAATTTACAAATAATGTGAATTTTCTCATTCCAACTGCATTTTACTAATAGCAGAAAATTTTCTAAATTTCAAGATAAAAACAGACTTCTAATGTTCTAGATTCTCTTTCCGAATGGAAATTTGTTCAAAGTGTTGTTTTAAACTTGTTTACAATGTTGTTTTAAACCTGTTTAAAATTTTAAAACCATATGGACAATGGTTTTACTCTTAGACTTTTAAACAATACAGTTTTATCATGGATTCCCAATGTATCGTGACAACTTCTATCACAAAATAGTCTATATCTAAATAGAAATTGATAAAAATGGAATAAAACTTTCTCTATTAGAGTGTGTTTGCTTCTGGCACGTTTGGCAACATAAATGGTAGAAATATAAGTTAATCAGTGAATATTAATTTTAAACTATTTATTGTATATCCGTGTTTTGAGTCATATAAAGAAGAAATATGTCTATTATTTTAGAAACAATATCAACAAATACTTATGGTGGACAGATTAACAATATCTGGCCTTGAATGGTACTAGAAATGTGAATATTTTCTTGATGCTCAAGAAAAGAAAGGCAGTATAAATAACAATGTTAATTTTACTTCTGATGAAATATCTGAAAACAGTAATTATTTAAGTTAGAGCATTCAAAATAAGAATATTGCTTACTCTGCAATATTCTTCATTGCAATTTTAGAAGAACACACAATTACATGTGTATGTGTATATACATAAATATAATTTTCCACCTAATTTGCAATTTATTTTACTAAAATATAAAAAAATTTAAACATGATATTCTATACACAAATGCTAATTTAAAAATAAATTAAATGACAAAATTGAAATGTAGTTTTTACTTGTGAATTAAAATACAAACGGTTTAATATTATTGGTAAAATATTATTGTTCCTCCTTTTTATTGAGCATACAATAACGCAGCTTTATTTAATATTCTATTTTTTTGCTGATTTTTATCCATATATGTTATTGAATTTTTTTTTTTTTGAAACAGAGTCTCACTCTATCCCCAGGCTGGATTACAGTGGCTCAATCTCAGCTCACTGCAACCTACACCTCCTGGGTTCAAGGGATTCTCTTGCCTCTGCCTCCTGAGTAGCTAGGATTACAGGCATGCATCACCACACTTGGCTAATTTTTGTATTTTTAGTAGAGACAGGTTTCACCATATTGTCCAGGCTGATCTCAATCTCCTGACCACAGGTAATCTGCCTACTTTGGCCTCCCAAAGTACTGGGATTGCAGGCATGAGCCACCATGCCTGACCAAGACATTGATTTTTTTATTAAATTACCCTTACAAGGACTTAAGGATGCCATTTTGTCATTTATTCTAAATGACAAGAATAATTGTATGCACAATTTGTTGCTCCTCGGTATTTATTTTTATTGATATAAAATTTTTACTTTTCTTATTAAATTAAAGTGAATTCAATAATTATAAAGAGTATATAGTTATGAACATATTGTCAGCATTTCTGTTATATGTATTTATAATGTATTAAGTTATTAAGTCATAAAATAATAGTCCATAAATATCTTTTTATTCCAAATTTTTATTGTAAAATATATTTTAATTTTGACCTGCTCTACCATCAGTTTAGTAAAACTACTATCTAGAAAAACACAGGGACTCAATGTTTGGCACATCTAATTGCCTTGTATGTTTTTTTATTTTTATTTTTTTAGTTTGGTTTTGTGTTGTCTTCTATTCACGTGCTCTGTTTGAAATTCTTTCCTCCTTTGTAATCTGTAATAGAATCTTTCACTTGATTTTTATTCTAAATTGATAACAAACTGGATTTCAGTTTCATTTGTGAAGTATGCACATCCTAAATATAAATGTTTTTTAAGTTGTCTCATTAAAAAAATCATTTTAAAGCTATCCCCTAGAAATCACATACTCTCTAAGAGTTTTCTATACAGATGCTTATATATTCTAAGTCTTCTGTATTTTTGCTTATGTCTCTGTAATCCAGTCCCATATTAGCAATAGCCTGTAGGTATATTCACATGCTTACTTTAAACTTAATATGCTCAAAATAGAAACTACAGTCATTTCTTCAACAACAGCTCCTATAGACATACTTATTTAAGTCATCACTAGCATTAATGTATAAATCCATCTTTCTATCTGATTGTTGCAGCATTTAGATAATTTCAAGGTCTGGATGTGTTGACTACTTTATCTTTTAACAATGGCTATTTTTTCTAACTTTTTTATATAACACATCTTCTTAGATTTTAGAATGAAAATTATGTGCAAATGAACAGTGGAGAATGAGGTAAACATTTATGTTTTGAAATGGGTCTGTCCTTTCTTTTGTCAAGTCATAATTGTAAAGTCATAATTTTAAAGTATTTAGTCACTGTTGTCAGGAGTTGAGTTCGGTTTGGGTTTTGTTGTGGCTACATTTATTACCTTTATACTGAGATGTGAATTTCCTTTCATCTTGGTCAGCTGGTACCATATACTGGATGTGGGGTCTGGGGTGTTGAATAGATTTTTGTGTTCCTAATCTCTTCCCCGCTTTCCGTAATTTCTGAACAAGCCTGTGCCACAGGGAGTGTTTATATATCATTTCGTCCCTTCCACAATAAACAGTAGACTGTCATTTCTGTTAATGGGTGCAGGTGTCAAAGTGGAGGTAGGGTTGGTTCTGTCTTCCACTTCTTCAGCCTCATTGACTTGGCCTTTAGAAATGGAGCTTTTTCACTGTGACTTATGACAGCCATGATCTGCCTTGTGTCTGAGAAAGTCTTGGGTAGGAAACAGTTTTCACAACTTACCATGACAATACTGGTCTCTCTTTGAATCATTGCTTTGAATCAATCAACCCCAGTAGGCTTCTTGCTCTCCACCAGAGACTGCCATGTTTTGGGTCTATTCCTCCCTCAGAAGCAGTGTACCATTGCCTGGGACTAGTCCAAGATGGCAGTTTCCTGCTTCTTTCCCAGTGATATTGCTTATTAGTTTGTGCAAAACTTGTTGTGACAGCAGAGGTAGTTTGTATCTCTTCCCCCAGAGGTAGATTGCTTCTGCTTCTACCTAGAGGCAGTGGATTTATTCTACAACGCTGGGAACAGAACTGTTTCCTGCCCATAATGGAGCTGTTTATGGTGTTTACTTTTCTATGAGAGAAAAGTTCCAGAACATGGTCAGGGCTTCATGTCACTGTCCACGTTAGTCAGAGTTTTGTGCCTTTGTCCAACCAAAGGTTCCTCTCTCAGCTCTTTGCCCTGCCTGTAGTTTACCTCATGAGTATCTAGAGGTGAAAAAGACCTCACAAGTTAGTGTAAACTCCATTATGTCTGAGGCTCCCACTACACTCTGTTACTTGACAACATTTGACCCTGAAGAATTTGTAAAGTTTTCATTGTTTTCTTCTTTCACATTTCTAGAGCATGAAACTCTAAAGAAAGAAGCACAAAGTCCTTGGTACAATGCTCCATCTTGTGTTTCTTGGAGAGGCTTGGCACCTTGGTTCACCTGGTTACCTTGGAACCACAGCTTCCTGATTGATGCACTTGAGAAATGTTAGGATTCTGTTAACTACCCTGTTGCTTTTTGTTTGTTTGTTTGTTTATTTGTTTGCTTTAGGGTGGAAGCAATGTCTACTTGCAGCTTTCCACCTTCTAAGTGGAAGCAGAACTTGGTTGCAAGTAATTCATTTAGGAGGTAATTCCTGCAAACAATGTTGAGTGAATGGGAAAGTGAGCAGCCGGTGGAAGGCAATACAAATTGCATCAGAGAATAGGTTGTAACTGTATAACTAGAAACCTCTGGGAGACTGTGTAGTGCTTGTCTCAGAGCTTTCTTACCTGAAAATCAAAAAGCTGGGGTACTCATCCACTCAGTATTTCCTCCATCACTTCTCCATCACTTCCATCTTCATCAACTTATTTCTAAGGTTATTATGATAGGCAAGTTATTTATTGGAAATTACGAATTTAGCTTCCTACCATTTATCTGGCTGAGTCTGATTACTTTGTCTTTCTGCTTTTCTTCAAAGCTGTTATGCTTTTCATAATTCTAACCGATTTATATATTTTAACATATTTTAGCATGACAGGAATTTTTGATAAATTAATTTTAATAAGCATATATCAAATTTATTTTGCATTTATATATTATATAATATGAAGTTAATGTTTATTTTGTTTTATAATGAATGATTTATAGAATTCTGGGAGTATGGATAGATTCTCGTGGTAATTTACATATCTCTTTTAATACATCACCTGTGCATATCAGCCCTCAGAATATAAGTAACCCTCTCTGAGCCCAATAGAGTTTATAGTTTCAATTTAATCTACTCTCCACCTACAGTAATTAATGGCCATAACTGGAAATACAGTAATTGGTAAATGTGTACTAGGAAGAAAGGGCTGTATCTGCTGATTGTTTTGTAATTAATCACCTTGGTGAGAAGCTACAATAATGTTATACTCAAATCTTCAGGTATGATCTTCAGCTAAATAATATATGACTCCAAGGATGTTAAATAATTTAATGTTCAAACTCTCTATTTCAATCAGGAGTTATCACAAAAGCCAATAATGAGGAGTGCTTTCAAATCAAGAGCTCAAATGCCAATTAGAAGATATGTAATAAGAGCCCAGAAAAAAGACCATTGCATTTGGTACAGAAATCATGCAAAAGCAGTTTTTATACAGTTATGGGGGGTGAAAGGGCTTCCAGAGAGAATCTGAGACAAGTGATTAAGTGGAAGTACTATTTCCCCTGCCACGAATGGAAAGACAGAAATGGAATGGCAGCCAGAGTGGGGTGTATTTGCGTCTTTGTTTGCTATTTCCTCTGAGAACAACTAGAGCATATTTATATGCTGATGGGAATTTTCCAGTGAAAATGGCCATTGGGAATTAATGACAGTGGGGGGTAGAAATGCTGAAGTCAAGTTTTTGCAAAAGGTATAGCGTGTGGAAAACAAAAAATAATTTAATGAATGTGTTGTCCTTACATAAGAACAATAAGACCATAGTAAACACATCATTTTGTAAAAATATAAAACATATATATTATCACTACAAAAGCCTAGGCTGATGATTTGAAGTGTGATAATGAACAAGATTCTGTTTGACAGCTCCTATTTTCTCATTAAGGTAAGAGGCCTTCGGAAAAATGTATGTGTAGGATTACTGGCATATTTAAAGCACATTTTAAATAAAAATTATATATGTTGCACTAGTTCTTCATATGATGAGAGCTTTAAAAATAGGAAAATATTTAACAAGATAATACTTATTTTTAGTCTGTGAAATCATTTCCTGTAAGCTCTGAAGCAGAGATAATTATGTTCCACTACAAAAGGAGTTGTTTGCTCTCCTATTAATGTGGATAAGAGATTTCCAGGGTTTTTGTAGGTTTCTTATTTTCCTTTAAAAGTGAAAACAAATATATAGCATTTTTTTTCTTAGTCCTCTTACTGATGACTTCTAGCATGCCCTTGGTTATAAAAATAAATAATTGAGACATATAGCAGACACTTCACTTAAACACAGATTGGTTGTAAGCATAAATAATCTGCAGTATTTTTATAAATCCTAAACCAGCAAGCATAGTCATATATTCATAAAAAGTGAAGCAGCTAAGAAAATACGGGCAACAATATTTTCAACTAAAATATCATGCAACACGATGGTTTTTGAGTAATTATCAGAGACTGATACAAGGGAAGTATTCTCTTAATCAGAGAGTTTTGATTAATTTAATCACACTTTCACTGTGCCTATGAAAATAATGTCTCCACTGGTGTTCTAATTTGAAACAACAGGTTCCTTTTATTATTGAATGAAAGGAAGGTAACAGTCATAATGATAGTATTATGGCTGAATATTCACTCCTGAAAAGTAATATGACAGAAATAATAAAGTTGATTACCAAAAAAGGAAAGTGAACATTCATTGACATATATTTACCTGGCAAAATAATAGCCATCACTAGCCAGGGATGGAGAAAGACATTGTCCAATTAAATATACTGTTTTTGGCTCTGAGTCTGTTGAATGCCAATTATTTTTATCCCGTTTGTAGATATATCACACATTCAGAGCATAAATACATTTCTTTAAAATAATTTTATATGTCAGTATTTATACATTGTTACTATTTACTAGATTATCAACTTTATTTCTCTCCCTATTCTCAACTATGGTTATGTTGTTTTCATGTTATGTCATTAACTGTTCACAAAGCTGATTAAAATAAACTGATTCAAAAACAGATTTACGGCTATAGGACTCACTTATTTTTAATCTAGAAAACATAAATATATGCACTCCAGAAGACACGGTATTTTATTGACACAAAGAAATGCCAATGGGATCTTGAAAGTGTATGCAAATCTAAATCCAAGCACATCAAAACCCAGGTGTTGAAATGCTATGATTCCTGGTGCTCCAACTCAAGGCCAGTGGCTGAGTTTTGATGTGGAGGAGGTATTAACTAAAGTCGAGTGGGCATGTAGAAAGCATTAATTTGAATTTGGGATGACGTATGGAGCCAGGAGGCAAAGAAAAGGAAGAATTTACCTTCCAGAATCTCTAGACTGGCACAACACTTACCAAGAAATCACATGATTGATTTTGTCCTGTTATATTTAGCACAGTGAAGGGTAGTGTCCCCAGCACCTGCAATAATGATGCAGCACCCAGAAGTGGCTTCCCACTCCTTATCCACGAATACTCTGGTTCCCTGTCAATGGCTTCTAATTCAAACATCCCTAAAGGTCTATTCTAAACAGTATGTTTTTTTCCCAAGTCAAAGGATCAGAATATTTCCTCATGCATTCTAAGCGCATCTAGCCAGCAATCATGCCAGACACCACGGGAGTTTTGTAGTTTAGGCATTCTCATCAAACTTGTAAGCAGTGACACAGCCAACGGTCTTCTCATCACTGTGATGGTTAATACTGAGTGTCAACTTGATTGCATTGAAGGATGCAAAGTATTGTTCCTGGATATAACTGTGAGGGTGTTGCCAAAGGAGATTAAATTTGAGTCAGTGGACTGGGAAAGGAAACCCATCCTCAATGTGGGTGGCCACAATCTAATCAGCTGCCAGCACAGCCAGAATAAAAGCAGGCAGAAGAACCTGAAAATACTAGACTGGCTTAGCCTCCCAGCCTACATCTTTCTCCCGTGTTGGATGTTTCCTGCCCTCGAACATCACACTCCAAGTTCTTCAGCTTTGGGACTCAGCATGGCTTCCTTGATTTTCAGCTTGCAGACAGCCTATTGTGGGATATCACCCTGTGATTATGTGAGTTAATACTCCTTCATAAATGCCCCTTTATGTATACATCTGTCCTATTAATTCTGTTCCTCTAGAGAATCCTGACTGATATAATCACCTTCAACATTTTCTCATTTCTGGACTTCAGCTTCTTTTTTTATCAAAACATGGAAGTTCCAATCTCTATGTCATTGAAGATATTAAGGAAGGTAAAACCATTCTGCCCCAATAGTTAGGCCATTGCCTTCACCAACAGATTGATAATCAGCTGGCTCCTGTCAGATTTAGCTACACTTACCAGGGCTGCGAAGAAGTGCTCTGGGCTCTTGGAAGACTTCACAAATTCAGCTTCTCCTTTATCAAGAAACAACTTGCTTTCTAGAGCGTGTTCATTCCTACTATGAAACTGTGACTAGGAGAGAAAGTCCATAAACATTTTTTTTTTTTTACATAAAAATCTCTCGTTTGGAAAGTGGGACTAGGTATGCTTCCATTTGGGCAGTCTCAAATTTATTTTTATTTCTGGAGGCATTTTTGACCTGGAAGCATCCTCTGCATGAAAACAGAAGTTCTCAGACAGGATGAAAAGACAGCAGATAAGTCAGCACTGGCTTCCTCCACTTATGCGCCCAACAAATCTTTCAGGAACAGAACATTCTTGCTTAGCAGGTATTTGAGAGCTAGAGTAATGCTTCCTTCAGGCATAGAAATACCATCAACCTGATCCAGTAGGTTCATAGGGACGATTAGCTTGCCTTTATTAACTAAATGAAAACATTTATCTACTAGTTGTTGATTATCACAGTACATTAGAGGAAAATTGAATTTTGCTTTTATGTTGTTCATTCTAAACTTGTTAGAAAATGACAACTAGGCATCGTAGGAAGCTCCATTATTCACCCAGGAAGACAATATAAATCTGCAGGTTCACAAAAGGGCATTTACCCTGATTTGATTATTCTACATTGTATACATGTATGAAAATATCACATGTACTCCAATGTAACCTAAAATTATGTGCAACTGTGGTATTTTAATAAAAATATAAAAATGTCAAAATATCCATAAATATATGCAAGTCTATTATCTACATTATTATTGCTTAAACTATTGGTGATAACGCATTCTGTTTGTGTTTGTAATTTAGTCTTTTATTTGCATTCTGTTATGGCCAAATACTTTTGTAAAATACTAGAAATAATGAATTACTAAAATTAAAACACAAATTCATATAAAAAGGCATTTATGCTGAGAATGTCCAATCATTATTAATGTGCACACATATACAGACACACATACATATGCATTTCAAATAAGCCTTTAATATGCCCATATCTATTATTTTCTTTTTTAACTCAAATGGCATATTTATTTGAAATTGTATTTCGATGCTATACGATTAATGAAGAGAAGAGATTGTGGACTGCCATCTATCCTATCATGTCCCAGAAGGTAGTCATTTGTGACTATTTTCCTGGCATCATCATTATAACGTCAATTTTTACTCTCAGGAGAGTCACAGTTTAGATGATAAATAGATATGGTTCACTGAAGTTAAGGTGATGCAACTTTCTGAAATGTAACACGGGAGAGGTGGGTGAGTTGGAATTGACCAAATTCTAGGATTTTCTTTTTAAAAGTGTTACATTGGCCACATTCATAGAGAAGTGGGATTTAATAAAACTAAAAAGCTTCTGCACAGGAAAAAAAATAGAGTAAAAATGCAGTGCATGAAATGGGAGAAAATATTTGCAAACCATATATCAAAACCATATATCATGTCAGGAGTTACTCTCCAAATATAAATATAATATATATAAATATAAATTGCTACATCACAATAGCAAAACAAAAACAAAACAATAAATAACTCAATTTGAAAATGGGCAAGGAATTTGAACAGACAATTCTCCAAAGAAGAAATACAAATGGGCAACAAGTAAAAAAAAAAAAAAGGTGCTTAACATCACTATTCATCAGGAAAATGCAAATCAAAACCACAAGAACATATCACCTCACAGCTATCAGGATGATTGTTATTACAAAAAAGGAAAAAAAAAAGACAAGTGTTGTTTAGGATGTGGAGAAATTGGAACCCTTATACACTATTGGTGGGAATGTAAAATGGTGCAGCCACTGTGAAAAACCCTGTAAGTTTCTTCAAAAAACTAAAAACAGAATAAACATATAATCCAGCTGTCCCACTTCTGGATATATAGCCGAAGTAATTGAAACCAGGATTTCACAGTTACCCACATTCTCATATTCCTTGCACATTATTCACAATAGTCAAGATACAGAAAAATACCCTGAATATCCATCAGTGGATGAATATAAATAAAATGTGGTAGACATGATATGGAATATCATTCAGCTTTAACAAAGAAGGAAATTCTGCCCTACATGACAGCATGGGTGAACCTGGAGGACACTATGCTAAGTGAAATAAGCCAGTTACAGAAAGACGAATACTGCACGAGTCCAGTTATATGAGGGATCTGAAATAAACTGATAAACACAGAATAAGATTATGGTTGTCAAGGGTTTGTAGGAGGAAAAAATGAGAAGTTGATGTTCAACAGGTATAAAGATTCAGTTATAGAAGATGTGTAAGTTTAAAAGATCTACTGTACAATATTGTGCCTGTCAACAATACTGTTAAAAAAAATTGTTGAGGGTACATCTCATGTTAAGTGTTCTTACCACAATAAAAAAAATTATCTATAAAGATGGTTGAGCCTGGAGTGAATAAATACACAACAATCATATCTGGAAGCATTTAATAAATTAGGGAGTGTCAGAGAGGTATGTTGAGGTAGAGAAGATGACATAGATTTTTTTTTTCTTAATTTGATAATGGAATAATGGTCATGAAATAAGACTAGTGAGAAAGTAAGACAACAAATCTACCTTGCAGTCCTCAGGTGTAAGAGAGAGAGAATAAGGAATACCATTTAGGAAGACTTCAAAAAAAAAGATTTCCTTGGAGAAGAGCTAAGCTTCAGTTAAGGTAAACTGGCAGAACACAGCAGTTTAAAATAACAGCTTAAGACCAGGTGCGGTGGCTCACGTCTGTAATCCCAGGACGTGGCACGAGGGGCAGGGGGTGGGGGGTGGTGGTATCACCTGAGGTCAGGAGTTTGAGACCAGCCTGGTCAACATGTTGAAACCCTCTCTACTAAAATAATACAAAAATTAGCTGGGCGTGGTGGCGGGCGCCTGTAATCCCAGCCACTCAGGAGGATGAGGCAGAAGAATCACTTGAACCTGGGAGGCAGAGGTTGCAGCGAGCGGAGATCATGCCACTGCACTCCAGCCTGGGAGACAGAGCGAGATTGTATCTCAAAAATACATAAATAAATTAAATGACAGTTTAAGATATTACCGTATTTCCTGGATAAGAAGCACCAGTTACAAAGGACACAGTAAAAGAATTCTCGCTGTAGGTAGATGGAGATAAAATGAAGGAACAACTAGAAATGGGAGAAGATAATAAGTGGAAATGCTAATACAGTGGGGCATAGATCTGTATCTCTGCATGTGTGCTTCGTTCTTTGTATTGTACCTTAAGAAGTCACAAATAGTACTCAAGTTGTAAGAATATTAATCATCTTAGCAAAAGAGTCTTGCAGTACTGGGATTTATAGACAACAAAGAAACACATAGAAGGGGTTAATCCAGTTGGTATGTATAAGAATTTTATAAAAATTGAATTCATAATTGTGTAGTTTTGAACACTGTGATAATATAATTTGTACACATATAAGAGAAAATCAGATGCGAATAGAGCCATGACAAGGCTGAATATGTAGCAAACAAGTTGTCTATGGTAACAAACTCTACGTGTATTAAAATAAAATGATTTCAAACAAAATGAACAGATACAGCCCTGGAAACTTCCCTGAGGGGAGTACTGGCGGGAATCTAGAGGAATCTCAAATGAGAACAAAACAGAGAATGATTTATTATTATTTTATCTATTTGAATGACTTTGTAGAACCACATATTTGTGTCTGATAACACCAGAGAAACTGAAAAGCTTCTTCCGAGTTTTCTGGCAATGACCATGAACTTAATAAACTATGTAGTGACATACATTTGTATTTTGAACTATTTCTTACTAGTTAATACCATTTCTTGCAGAATGTTGTGTAATGGTTTAGAGAGAAACAGCCTTTTTGTGGCTTCTGCTAGTTGAGCTTGGATTCAAGTGTTCAAGTCATCCAACCTCTTATTTTCTCTTTCCATGTTACTGCCTATGAAAGATATGTTATTATTTCTTCTGATGCCCGAATAGCAGATCTCTGCATATAGTGCAGTGTTAACTAATTCAGGTAGCTTTCCATCTCAGCATATTAGTATTACTTCAGGGAGTAGGAGAATATGGAGTTCTTTTTGATGGCACACGTGTGTTAAATTGATATTGTTCTGGTAATGGCACACTATAGCTGTGAACTCTGTCCATTTTACCCTCTTCCATCAAGAATGGATGACACTATTCACAGATAAAAGTGAAAGGATCAAAATCATGATATATTTGGACCCAGTAGTCTCTTGAAAAAGGCAGGGTAGAGGTCAGAACACTTACTTCAATTGAACAAAGTCTACATTTTTGGAATGCTGCTATAAACCAGATGTCACATCAGTAACTGTCTTGAAAGAAGTGTGGAAATGTATAACAGCTATGAAAAGAGATATTCGTATTAAAGGAAATATTTAGAAACATATGCCTGAGATACTGTTGTCTTTAGTCTTGAAAAATTGCTTAAGTAAAATTAAAGTAACTAACTACCTCTAAGTGAGCACAATTTTCAAAGAGAGGGGTCTCTATTGTTATGTAATAAATTAAGGGAAAGCACCAAATGGGAACTAGAAGGTAGAAAATGTTATCAATATATTTGAATATTGTAAGTAGAAATAAAAATCAATTAATCATATTTTAACAAACCAATTAAAGTAAGCCTTAAAGAAAAAAAAGCATGTGTTTAAATTTTTAAAGGCAAGTTTCTGACAAAACTCCCTATATAGAAGGTTATAATTTTTTTTAAAAAGCCACAATGTAAAACTACATTGACAACCAAAACACATATATTTTAACATGTAAATAAATCTATTACCCATTTCAACAGTGATATACCAAAGAAAGAACTCATTAGCCATTTTTCATAGAATAGTCGAACATGTTAAAATGCTATCACTCCGTATTTGCAAGTTGGCCTGTAGAAATATACTGAAGATATTTTTAAAAGAAGATTGAATTTAATTCAAATAACTCATTTTAATTTAAATGAAACTAATATAAATCAATCATCATAAAACAGATTGAAATTTCACTGTTAACCATGCTCATAATTCAACTTACATTTAATTTAAAAGAAATAATAGCCAAATTTGTGGTTATTAAAAAAATCTAGAGTTTAATATAGCATAGAATGCATATAATTTTTTTCTTTCACACTAATTGTATGACTAAACAAAATTTATACAGAATATTTCTTTAGTTCTTTATTTTCTTTTCGTGCAATTTTCATATTTGTTTCAGTGATTTGTACTGCATTTACCAAAGGATAAGGTTTTTTTGAAGTACAAACCATTTACCATTAGTTTTGGTATCAAGAAAATTAAATCTCACCCCCTTCACTATACTTGTATTCATTTATCCACAGTTGAAATTGAAGTAAATTTACAATGTTGCAAGCCAGGCATGGCTGTGCATGCCTGTAGATCCAGCTACTCTGGAATCTGAGGCAGGAGACTTAAGCTGAGGAGTTTAGAGCTGTAGCGTCCTATGATTGTGCCTGTAAAAAGCCACTCCACTCCAACCTGGACAATATCACAAGAATCTGTCAAAATAACACAGATAAAATTCCTTAAAAATAATTTACAATATCATGATTTCTCCAAATTTTACATAAGACTTAGAGCTACCTTAAGTTAAAGGTAGCAAACAGTTATAACTCATTTTCATGAAGCTTTACGACTTCATCCTTTTATCACTGCAATAATTTTAATTTATAAGTCATTTTTTGAATAATATAGTATATTTTCTTGTTGATTTTTAAAATGCACGCTACTTGTAGATTCTTCTTGCATTAGAAATGAACGATCTGGTGACCACTGGATGTGGTAAATGAGGAAAACTTCAAAAGTAACCAATAAGTAATAGATTAACATAATAATAATAAAGCCTTCCCCATTTCCAAATTCCAGTGGAAATACTTACAAACACAGACCAAACATAAATGTTTAATTATGTCTATGCATGTGTAAATTTGGAAAAATAATAGTAAAAAATATTGATAAAATATCATATATTCAGAAATTGGAGATGTTTCTACATCTTGATTAAACTAACAGGGGATACTGTTGACTCTTTCAAAAATAATAGTTTTAAAATAAGGAGCCTATATTTCCAGTTTAAGACAATGGACTGATCAAATGGTTCAAAACATCAGTAACAATGATTATATACAAAAAGGAATATTTTTAAAATGTATGGAATAGAGGTGACAGCAATTGTCCAGAGTTTCACAAATTTTTGGAAAACAGGAGAAATATGGCATCCCATGATCAATAAACTCATGCTGAGAGGGCCCCATTTTAGAACATGTAAAGGAGAAGGAACTGTGTTGGAACTGGAGAATAAGGGTTGTAGAAATCAAGGTAATTGACTTATGGACTGTTATAAAATTTGGGTTACCCTAGGTTTAGATTGGAAAATTATTTTGTAAGAACTATTAAGGTATCTAACTTGGATTGGCATATTTCTGCTGGAAAGTCAGTACCCATGCTGTATTCTCCTTATTATGACATGTGTTTATTTGTGACCCAATTTACATCTTTAAAATAATCATTATAACATGCTTTAGGCACATGTACCTGCTGAAAATGAACCATATTAAGGGGGAAGAATTAGCAGAGGAATGGAGTGATAGCCAGTACTGTCAGCCTTCAGTATCCATGGGGGATTGGTTCCAGGAACCTACAGATACCAAAATCCACGGATGCTCAAATCTCTTATATAAAATATTGTAGTAGTTACATTTAACCTATGCACATCATCCTGTATACTTTAAATCATCTCTAGATTACTTATAACAATACAATATAAGTGCCATGTAAATAGTTATTATACTGTATTTTGTATTTTTTATTGTTGTATTTTTATTTTTTTTTTCAAATATGATCTCTCCAGTGTTGGTGGAATCTGCAAATTCAGAAGCCGTGAGTACAGAGAGTCGATTTTACTTCCATGAATCAATAGATTCTTTCAAATATAAATAAAAATAGGCCTAAATGTTGCAAGACATGCTAAGAAAATAAGCAGCAAAATAGGGAAAAGAGAAGAAGAAACAAAAAAAGATTTAAAAATATTGATCTATAATTTACCATTAAGGAGATAAAACTTACTTTTCAAAGTAAATATATAAAATATCAACCAAACTGATTCAAATATATCAAGAGCAGACCTCTTTTCAGCAAGTGTGGATTCTAGAAATTACTACAAGATACTCTCAAAGTTCTAAGGAATATCCATTTACAAATATGAGAACAAAATAAATAAATAAAATAGATATAGCACATTTACTTCCTAAAAAAAAGTATGTAATCCAGCAAATCCCAGAATAAATCTAAGATAGAAGCCATGGGAAGAATTTAAAAAACAGATCTGAAGGAGAAGAAGAAGAAGGAGGAGAAGGAGGAGGAGGAGGAAGAGAAGAGGAGGAGGAAGAGAGGAGGAGGAGGAAGAGAGGAGGAGGAGGGGAAGAAGGAGAAGGAGGAGGAGAGGAGGAGGAGGAAGGAGGAAGAGGAGGAGAAGAAGAGGAAGAAGAAGAAGAGAGAAAGAAAGAAAGAAAGAAAGAGAAAGAAAAGAAAAAAGAAAGAAAAGAAAGAAAGAAAGAAAGAGAAAGAAAATTTCTAACTTGCAAAAGGTCAACATTGTAGTCAACCTGAATTACAGCTTTCAGCAAACACTATGATTCAGCAGCTCTTTAGTAAAGCTGTAAATATTTCTCCTGTAATAATTATAAGGAGATAAGAATTAAGAGTCTGATGTCTGAGGATAGCATAGCAAAACTATAAAATAAACTCAATATACTAACCTATATTGGACAAATAATGATGACTCACAACAAAGAGGCATTCACTTTCCATCTCCACTTTGGGTTCTCTTCACATCTATAAGACTACATGTTTTGGACAGGAATATTATTTAAACAATTACTTACTTGAATTATTATGATTATTATTGTATCTTTCAAAATCAGTGGATCATGCATAACTTAAATTTGCAAAAATATTAATGTAAAACAATGTATAATTAATTTATCTATGAGATAATTTGGTGGGACTGATAAGATGTGAAAAAAACGGTGTGGGACAAATTTCCTCAGTGTGTATGATGGGGTGCCAACATAAGAGACCTAATATTATTGAACTAAGATATAGACATTAAAGGTATTATTTACAAGCACTAAAATTACCACTAGAAGGTACAAATACCTTTGACATCAGGGCTAAAACAGCTGAAGCTTACATTTGAAAAATCAATAAATGCAATAAAATTTATTTGTCATTGTGATACTTAGAAGTATTCATCCAATGTGCTAAACATAAAAAGTCAAAAGTGTTCCTCCGTGTAAGGAAAAGGGTAAAGAATTAAACATTGAAAACAGAGTTTTTGGCCCTCGCTTAAAATAGTTTTTATATTTTACTTCTATTTATTATTTATTAAAATATAGGAAAAACCCAGATATTAAAAGGTACATAAAAATCTATCCAGGTCACTGTGTAGATAAAAGAAGTTAGAAATGTAAAGTTGATACTACTGAGAATGAGATAGAAACAGGAAAATTTTTAAAAACTCATTGTACATTTTGCTGAAGTATATGTGATGTTTTGATACATGTATACAATGTGTAATGATCAAATCAGAGTAATTGGGATATTCATTAACTCAAACTTTTATCTTTTTATTGTATTAGGAATATTCCAAATATCCTCTGGCAAAAAGAGTAGAAATATTAATTTTTGTTTATTACATATATTTTTATACCTTCAAAAATATTTATTAAATAAAATTCCAAATATGATATTAAATTAGATTTAAACATTCAAAATCACCAAAAAAATTTACAATTGTATAACTAAAGGTACTAATTAGTCCTATAATTACAAAAAGTATGGCAAACAATTTTGTAATATTTCCACCCTGATCTAGAATTCCATACCTCCCACATCTCTCATTATCTTTTTCTTAAGGTTGTTTTGGTTTTTCAGACAGCCCATTTAACTTTTTCAGGATTATTTTTTAATTGAATAAACATCTAAAGTGAGAGGAACTTCCAAAAGTATAATGCTGTAACTAGAAAGATAATTTCTATCTCTTTGAAAAATGTTCATGTGTTTAATTATGAAACTTGTAAAACATTCAGAAATATACTAAAAATAACGCAGCATCCAATCATGTAACAATTATGCAGATTTCAGAAAATGTTAATATTAGATTATATTTTCTCTTTCCTTTTAAGGTATATCTACTATCTTGTATTTCTTGAGTACTTATCCATATATAATTTTAAACTTTTATACAAATGTTTTTTCATATGTAACATATAATACTGTAATTTATAAAATCTATTTTGCTGTACATATCATTTTGAAACTTACTTTTTTGTTGTTCATCATGGTTTCCAAAGATTTACCTATTTTTACTTACTAAGAACTAGCTCTCCTCCTCTTGGTTAATTCTGTATGACACGTCATTCTATGAATATATCACAAGTTGTTTATCAATTATTTTCCCAACATAGCTTTAGATTGCTTCTTGTGTTTTGCTGTTTTCAAGCTTACATACTACTCTTACTCTGTGCATCTCTTTGGGCCCATAGTAGAAAATGAGAATTAAAATATTGTAACAAATACCAAGTTTTTTTTCTAAGTTGCTGCAATAATTTACACTTCCACCATCCATAAGACTGCATACTTCCAACATGTATGCTACATGAAGGTAATATCAAATCAGTATGAAATGGAATTCCTTTGTTGTATTTTGCCTTTTTCTAATTTGCATTGATGTACAAATTTTGATACATTATTAGCAACTTGGGTTTTGTCTTAAGAATTTCTAGTCCGAAATATACTTGTCCAACTATGTTTTTTTTTTTTTTTATGGAGTTCTTTGAATGTATATTTATAGGATACTTAATATATTGATGACATTAATAGCTATTGAAATGTTTATGTTGAAAACATTGCCATTTCCGGTGTATCCTTTAATTAGTTCATAATTTCATTATAATATTCTTTTAATATTTTGATATAGCAAGGATTTTTCTTATATGATCACACTGCATTAGAAATACATCAATATCCTGGTATTAAAATATATTTCATCTCAAAATTTTTGCTTTTCATATTTAAGTCTTTATACTATGTGGAATTGATGTCCAGTGTGAATTTTCACTACAATTTTATCATACATATTTGGTAGCTATCCTAGCATTATTCTTTCTATCTTTGTTTTCCTAGCTGTTGTGTAGTGCAAAGTGTATTATCTAAAAATTATGCACATGTGTGCTCATATGTCTAGGTTTTTTATTCTGACTGACCTTTTTGTCTATCAAAAAAATTTTCATCAGTTATAATTACATGGGTGTTGTGAGATTAGTGCACAGTACCTATAAACTTGTTTAACACTGGAGTTTTTTGTGGGTATGTGCATGTATGTGTGTGTGTATACATGTATGTGTAATGTGTATCTATATGTGTGTATATACATATACATACTGTATGTGTATATGTATATACTATATGTATATATGGTCTTTGTCCATTTTGTGTTGCTGTAATAGAATAACCTAAGACTGGGTTATTTATAAGGAAAGAAATTTATTTGGCCCACTATTTTGGTGGCTGAAAAGCTTAAGATTGGGCAGCAGCATCTGGTGAGGGCCTCATGCTGCCTCCACGCATGGAAGGAACCCGAAGGGAAGTGGGTTTGTGCAAAGAGGTAGCATAGTAATGGAGGAAGCAAGAGAGAGAAACCAAGAAAGACAGACTTTTGTTTTTTGAACAACCAGCTCTCTCAGGAGCTAATCCATTCCTATGTAGGTGAGAAATCAGTCCTCTTGAAGTGTTTCTCTAGTAATTCTGTTATCATGTATTATCATTTTATGTTAGTTTTGAGATTCCTACCATTAGTATTTCTTAATAACTGATATTTTTTACATTCGTGTTCAAAATTTGTCTTGAATACCTTGTGTCATTGAGTGCTTTGTCTACGTTTTAAAATTTAAATATTGAGTTACTTTATGATGAGTTACTTTATGACTCAACTCAGAGAACTAGCATTTAGTGTTGTAGATCTTTTCTTCATTTTTATTTTATTAATTTTTCATTACATTCATTGTTTTCATACTTTTGCATTCTTGATTTGGCTAAAACATTTTTTCCTGCTTCCTGAAGTAGTTACTTAACTTATTGATATTAAGTTGTTTAAAACATTTGCATTTACAGAAAAAATACTTACTACTTATGGCTATAGATTCATCCCTTAAGAATAGTATTTTTTTGATTTTTAAAATTTTCGTGGCTGGGCATGGTGACTCACGCCTGTAATCTTAGCACTTTCGGAGGCTGAGGAGGTCAGATCCAGATCACTTGAGGTCAGGAGTTTGAGACCAGCCTGGCCAACATGTTGAAACCCCGTCTCTAAAAATACAAAAATTAGCCAGGTGTATTGGTATGTGCCGGTAATCCCAGCTACTCTGGAGGCTGAGGCAGGAGACTCACTTGAATCATGGAGACAGAGGTTGCAGTGAGTTGAGATTGTGCCACTGCACTCCAGCCTGGGCAACAGAGTAAGACTCTGTCTCAAAATGAATTAAAAAAAAAAGCTTAAACTTTTAATGCTTTTAATTTTAAATAAAACATTAAACTTTTAAAGTTTAGAAGTTAATTTGAAATCGTAAGTTTTTATTGACAACAAAGTGTGCAGATAATTATACAGTTTATTTTGTTACTTTGAGCCTTCTTTTGAGACTTTGTATGTGAGCAAATTGAAGTAGACTCTGTATGCTTATATAAAATTGATATACTTCCATTAGTGAATGATTTGATTTATATTTATCATTTGTTAATATTTTACAAATTATCTATATCCTTATTGCTTTGTGCTTTGATGTGGTTTGGATATGTGTCCCTAACCAAATCTCATGTTGAATTTTAATCTCTAATGTTGGAGGCAGGGGCCTGGCAAAAGCTGATTGGATCATGCGGATGGATTTCCCCTTTTGGTGCTTTTCTGGAGACAGATTTCTCACAAGATCTGGTTGTTTAAAAGTATGTGGCACCTCCACCTTCTCTCTCTTCCTCCTGCTCCCAGGCATGTGAAGTGCCAGCTCCCCACTTCACCCTCCACCACGATTGTAAATTTTCTGAGACCTCCCCAGAAGCTGAGCAGATGCCAGCATCATGCTTCCTGTGCATCCTGTGGAATCATGAGCCAATTAAACCCTGTTTCTTTATAAATGGCCCAGTCTAAGGTATTTCTTTTTAGCAATGCAAAATTGAACTAATACAGAAAATTGGTACCGAGCAGTGGGGCATTGCTATAAAGATACCTGAAAATGTGGAAGTAGCTTTGGAACTGGGTAACAGGCGGAGGTTGGAACAATGTGGAGTGCTCAGAAAAAAAGACAAGAAGATGAGGGAAAGTTTGGAACTTCCTAGAGACTTGTTAATTGTTGTGACTGAAATGCTAATAGTGAGATGGACAGTGAAAGCCAGGCTGAGGAGGTCTCAGGTGAAAATGTGAAACTTATTGGGAACTGGAGTAAAGGTCACTTTTGCTATGCATTAGCAAAGGGGTTGGAGGCATTTTACCCCTGCCCTTGGAATTTGTGGAAGTTTGAACTTAAGAGTGATGATTTAAGGTCTCTTACAGAATAAATTTCTAAGCAGCAAAGAGTTCAAGGTGTGTCCTGGCTGCTTCTAACTGACTATGTTCCTATGAGTGAGCAAAGAAATGACTTGAAACTACAACGTATTTTTTAAAAGTGAAGCAGAGCCTAAAAGTTTGGAACATTTGCAACCTGGCCATATGTTAGAAAAGGAAACTCCATTTTCTGGGGAATAATTCAAACAGGCTTCAGAAATTTGCATAGGTAAAAAGAAGGCAAGTGCTGATAGCCAAGACAATGGGGAAAAAACCTTGAAGGCATCTCAGAGACCTTTGTCGCAGATCTTCCCATCACAGGCCTGGAGGACTATGAAGGAAAAATGGTTTCCTGTACCAGAGCCAGGCCCAGGGCTCTGCTGCCCTGTGCAGCACTGGGACACTTTCCCCTGCCTCCTGGCCACTCCAACTCCAAGACACCAACTGTCTCTAAAAGGAACCCAGATACAGTTTGGGCTGCTGCTTCAAAGGGTGAAAGCTGTCAGCCTTGGTGGCTTTGACATAATTTTAAGCCTGTGTGGTACATGCAGTGCAAGAGTTGAGGTTTGGAAACCTCTTGCTAGATTTCAAAGGATGTATGGAAAGCCTGAATGTCCAGGCAGAAGCCTGCTGCATGGGTGGAGTCCTCATGGAGAACCTTTATTAGGGCAGCACAGAGAAGGAATGTGAGGTTGAAGTCTCCCCACACACAGTATACCCATTGGCACACCGCCTACTGGAGCTGCAAGAAGAGGGTCACCATCGTCGAGACCCCCTGAATAGTTCATTAATAGCAAGTTCTCCCTCAAAAAAGCATTAGAACATGAACACAATTCGACCAAGTTTATTGACATTGTAACAAGGTTGAACTTTCCTTCAGTTTCTTATACCTTGTTCCTTGCTTCCATCTAAGACTTAATCAGAATGGCCTTTAGTTTTCATATTTCTACCAACATTCTGTTCATGATCACTTATTATTTTATTTTATTTTTCGAGACAGAGTCTTACTCTGTCGCCCAGGCTGGAGCGCAGTGGCACAATCTCGGCTCACTGCAAACTCCACCTCCCAGGTTCACGCCATTCTCTTGCCTCAGCCTCCTGAGTAGCTGGGACTACAGGCGCCCACCATCTTGCCTGGCTAATTTTTTGTATTTTTAGTAGAGACGGGGTTTCACCGTGTTAGCCAGGATGGTCTGGATCTCCTGACCTCGTGATCCACCCGCCTCAGCCTCCCAAAGTGCTGGGATTACAGGTGTGAACCACTGCGCCTGACCCCATGATCACATAGATGTCACTAAGAAGACTAAGCCATTTTTAAAAATTAGGACAGAAATCTTTATTGAAATGTGTCTTTCAGGGTATGTTAGCGTACTATATACACACATACATATATACTCTTTAACACAACTCATGGATTGCCACCATTCATTTAACCAATAAATTAAAACTAAAATGATGGGAGGGAAGGGAAGGGGAACTAATGACAAACTTTTCATCTTGTATCTGGTAAGAAATTGTGAATTTCTCAGAATTTCCCTGGAGAAAAGCTGTGACCAGAGAATCTTTGAAATAAAATCTATAAATCCCTGTCCCCTACCAAAAATACTTCCAAAAGATGCAGTTATTACAATAAGTGTGCTTCTCAGAACAGGAGCATTCATTCCACTCCCTGCTCTTGCTTCTGCACCTCTGGCTTCAAGACAGTCTGTCCCTCAGTAGGGCAGTAAGGTTCATATGGGCAAGTAGGCTCAGTGCACCTTGGGCTCTGGGGGTCAAGGAGCAGGCTACAGTATGGGAGCCGAGCGAGCAACACTCCTCTGAGGTTATGTCTGGTACATCATCTGACCGACCATGAGTTTTCCAGGTCCCTGTGGATGCTCTCAGGCTGGGCCAGGCTGATGTCCCAGAGTTTGCTGGCCAGGCAGTCTTTCTGTTCACAGCTTTCGTGTCTGTTGGGGGATCCTCTTCATAACTTCCATCACCACTACCTTCTTCTTTGTCCAGTTTTCTTCTGAGTCTTCACCAAAATCACTCTTAGATGTTCCATTCACAGCAATACATTACAGGCCAAACTCATATCAGGTCAGCATTCACATCAAAATACACCTTATTTCTTGATACCAGTTTCTATCTTAATTGATTTGTGCTGCCCTACCAAAATATAACAGACTGGGTAAGTTATCAATAACAGAAATTATTTCTCCCATTTCTGGAAAGTTCAAGATCAGTACCAGGCATTAGGTGTCTGATGAGGGCCATCTTGATGCATCTGTACATGCCAGAAGGCAGAAAGGCTAGAAGAAGGCCAAACTCTTCCTCAAGCCTTTTTGAGAATACTAAATCTCATTCATGAAGGGAGAGCTTTCATGACTTAACCCTCTCCCAAAAGGCCCCAGAGCTCAATACTGCCACCAGAATTAAGTTCAATATTAACTTCAGAAGCGACAACATCATTCCCATCAGAGCTCTCATTATTGTAGGGCAGAGTTGGAAGATAGGGCTATGACCACAGGCTCTGCCAGAGCAGGAGTATGGGGTAAAAACACCAAACCCAGAAACAACTTTCTCTGACAGGAAAAAGAAAAATAGCAAAGCAATACTTACTGCTACATTTTTCAAGCATGCAAAAATAAAACATCTAGGGACAACTTACAAGTTTGCAGGAAATTATCATTTTTAAGAAAAGTTTCATTTTGTCTTCTTAAAAAGAGAAAATTAAAGCTCCTATGTCAATTCAAACAATACAAACTAACAGGCAGAAAAAGAACACAGATGTGAGAAGGAATGCAAATCACCACACTAAAAAGCTGAGAAATTACTCAGCAGGATCCAAAAATAATTAGGATCTGAGTGAACATATTGGTAAAATATTAAAAGTACTTTGAAAACTTTTAAGTGACGTTGCGTTTAGAAGGAAATTTCTTCTTGGATAGTATGATGAGACTTTTTTGAAAATAGATCACCAGTAGGGGTTGACAGCTGTTGCAACATTTATTTTTCTTTTTTAAAAAAATAAAACAGAGGTAAAAAGTGAGGTTTCTGTAAAGATGAGTCCTAATAAATAGAAGTATTTCATTGTATTGGGGTACTGTCTACACTGGAATTCAAGGACAGAAAAACCAGAAATATATGACACAAACATGCTTCTTTATTCAAATTCTAGACTTATAAAAACCAAATAAACAAAAACAAAGTAAAGCAAACAAACAAAAAAAGACTTCAAAGTATGGGTTCTTCTGGGCAGAGTTCAAGAAATTTGCTGCTGCTTTCAATTTAACAGAAAGCTTTTTTAAAAAAAGACTCTTTTATTTGATGGAGCATTAAAATGAACAATAATTCTTATCTAGGTGTATGAACAACTACAAAGATTTCAGCTATACTAAAATCTTCCAATTTTAGTGCAAGAATGACCTTTCAATTTTGTTAGTGGATTAAAAATCAGAGTGATATTATAACTTGAACTAATATTTTTAAAACGTGTTAACACGTATTTCCTTATTAATGAAGATTTAAAACTATAAGGTTTTTTTTTTTAAATTTTTAGGAGAGGCAAAAATTCAAAAAAATATCAAGTAAGGAACCAGAGGAAAAAAATCAACTGGATAGAGCAGAACTATGTGTCCTAAGCTGGGGGAAAAAAATAATGTGAAGCATTGGCTGGTAAAAATAGTCTACAGATAGCTATTGAAGAACCTAAGAAAACCCATTATTGACCCCAACAGACAACAGACAATGAAATTGCAATGGTGTCAACTGGTATTGAAAAGCTTTGGTGCTCTTCTGAACATTGAAGTTAAAAAATTTAAATACAATATAACCCTTGCATGCTTAACTTTCCTTCCTCCCAGTTCCACTCTGCTTCCTCCACACTTCCAAATCTCCAAATTGTGCAGTCACCTAAAATATTTACCAGGTCAATTTTTCTTTATCTCTTCTCAGGATACCTTTGCTAATATTGCCAGGAAAGCTACATAGAGTGACCTCAACACTGCCTTTCTAAATAATGTTGCTTCTTGTGTCCTCCTGAAGCCTCTACAAACATGTTGCCAGAGGTACTTTACGCTAACACTTCACTACTAAGGTAAGGAGAATCTGGTGTCAACTTGTCTAGTTAAGTGAAAGGAGAGGTGGCCCTAAATTTCAAATATATCTGTGTGAACACTGTTTATATTTCTGTTTGTAAAAGATTGCAATCTGAGACATAGAAAGGGATTCATCTTGGGTATTTGGTGGATCATTGCACAAACTGTCATAACCCCAAATTCATCGCACCTGATATGTCAACATTTTGGCAGGTGCTTCGGCTTCTTCTTGCCAAGGAACCCTTTCTCATTTCCCATGCATCCATATATTCCTGTGTTCTGTAATCAGCTTGTTGACACAAGACTAGTGCGTCATTTCGAACTTTCATTACCTTAGCTTTATTGTCTTTGAAGCTGCCTAATAGCCATTTGTTTTTAAAACCTAAGCTAACACAGAATAAAAATAAAATATCTCATTCTTTTAGGTTATTGCACCCAAAAACTTTGATTATAATTTCTGGATTATGATTAATAGTCAGTATAATTCCACACTGCTTTTATGAGCTGTAACACTCACCACAAAGGTCTGCAGCTTCACTCCTGAAGCCAGTGAGACCATGAGCCCACCGAGAGGAACGAACAACTCCAGACGCGCCGCCTTAAGAGCTGTAACACTCATCACGAAGGTCTGCAGCTTCACTCCTAAGCCAGCGAGACCACGAACCGACCAGAAGGAAGAAACTCCGAACACATCCAAACATCAGAAGGAACAAACTCCAGATGCGCCACCTTAAGAGCTGTAACACTCACTGCAAGGGTCCACGGCTTCATTCTTGAAGTCAGTGAGACCAAGAACCCACCAATTCTGGGCACAAAAGATCAGATTGCCTAAAATGGGAAGCCCATCAGCCTCTTTGCAGAAACCCTACAAGCCAGTAGAGAGTAGGGTCCAATATTCAACATTCTTAAAGAAAATAATTTTCAACTCAGAATTTCATATCCAGCCAAACTAAGCCTCAAAAGTGAAGGAGAAATAAAATCCTTTACAGACAAGCAAATGCTGAGGGATTTTGTCACCACCAGGCCTGCCTTACAAGAGCTCCTGAAGGAAGCACCAGTACCAGCCACTAAAAAAAAAAAAAAAAAAAAAAATACCCAAATACAAAGACCATTGACACTATGAAGAAACAGCATCAACTAACTAATGAAGAAACTACAAAACAACCAACTCGTGTCATGATGACAGGATCAAAATCACACAATATTAACCTTAATGTAAATGGGCTAAATGCCCCAGTGAAAAGACACAGACTGGCAAATTAGATAAAAAGTCAAGACCCACCAGTGTGCTGTATTCAGGAGACCCATCTCATGTGAAAAGACACATATAGGCTCAAAATAAAAGGATGGAGGAATATTTACCAAGCAAATGGAAAGCAAAAACAAACAAACAAACAAAAAACCGGGTTGCAATCATAGTCTCTGATAAAATAGACTTTAAACCAACAAAGATGAAAAAAGAAAAAGAAGGGCATTACATAATGGTAAAGGAATCAATGAAACAAGAAGAGCTAACTATTCTAAATATATATGCACCCAACACAGGAGCACCATCATTCATAAAACAAGTTCTTAGAGACCTCCAAAAAAACTTAGGCCCCACACAATAATAGTAGGAGACTTTAACACCTCACTGTCAATATTAGACGGATCATTGCGACAGAAAATTAACAAGGATATTCAGGACTTGAACCCAGCTCTGGACTAAAAAGACCTAATAGACATCTACAGAATTCTCCACCCCAAATCAACAGAATATACATTCTTCTCAGCACCACATCACACTTATTCTAAAATTGACCACATAATTGGAAGTAAAGCACTCCTCAGCAAATGCAAAAGAACTGAAATCATAACAAAAAGTCTCTCAGACCACAATGCAATCAAATTAGAACACAGGATTAAGAAACTCACTCAAAACTGCACAACTACATGGAAACTGAACATCCTTCTCCTGAATGACTACTGGGTAAATAATGAAATTAAGGCAGAAATCAAAAAGTTATTTGAAACCAATGAGAACAAAGAGACAATGTACCTGAATCTCTGAGGCACAGCTAAAGCAGTGTTTAGAGGGAAATTTATAGTGCTAAATGCCCACATCAGAAAGTGGGAAGGATGTGAAATAGACACTTGACCGTCACAATTAAAAGAGCTAGGGAAGCAAGAGAAAACAAATTCAAAAGCCAGCAGAAGACAAGAAATAACCAGATCAGAGCAAATTGAAGGAGAGACACAAAAAACCCTTCAAAAATCAATGAATCCAGGAGGTAATTTTTTGAAAAAATTAATGAAATAGATAGACTGCTAGCTAGACTAATAAAGAAGAAAAGAGAGAAGAACCAAATAGGCAAAATAAAAAATGGTAACAGAGATATCACCACTGATCCCCCAGAAATACAAACTACTATCAGAGAATACTATGACACCTCTATGCAAATAAACTAGAAAATCTAGAAGAAATGAATAAATTCCTGGACACATACACCCTCCCAAGACTAACCAGGAAGAAGTCAAATCCCTGAAGAGACCAATAACAAGTTCTGAAGTTGAGGCAGTGATTAATAGCCTACCAACCAAAAGAAGCACAGGACCAGAAGGATTCACAGCCAAATTCTACCAGAGGTACAAAGAGGAGCTGGTACCATTTCTTCTGAAAACATTCCAAACAACAGAAAAAGAGATACTCCTCCCTAACTCATTTTATGAAGCAAGCATCATCCCGATATCAAAACCTGGCAGAGACACAACAAAAAAGGAAAATTTCAGGCCAATATTCCTGATGAACATCAATGCAAAAATACTCAATAAAATACTGGCAAACCTTATCTAGCAGCACATCAAAAAGCTTATTCACCACAATCAAGTCAGCTTCATCCCTGGGATGCAAGATTGGTTCAATATATGCAAATCAATAACCGAAATCTATCACATAAACAGAACCAATGACAAAAACCACATGATTATCTCAATAGTTGCAGAAAAAGCCTTCAATAATATTCAACACGACTTTGTGCTAAAAACTCTCAATAAAGTAGGTATTGATGGAACATATCTCAAAATAATAAAAACTATTTATGACAAACCCATAGCCAATCTCATACTGAATGGACAAAACCTGGAAGCATTCGTTTTGAAAACCAGCACAAGACAAGGACGCCGTCTCTCACTCCTCTCACCACTCCTACTCAACATAGTGTTGGAAGTTCTTACCAGGGAAATCAGGCAAGAGAAAGAAATAAAGTGTATTCAAACAGGAAGACAGGAAGTCAAATTGTCTCTGTCTGCAGATGATATGATTGTATATTTAGAAAACTCCATCATATCAGCCCACAAAAATTTCTTAAGCTTATAAGCAACTTCAGCAAAGTCTGAACTCCCATTCACAATTGCTACAAACAGAATAAAATACCTAGAAATACACTTACAAGGAACGTGAAAGACCTCTTCAAGGGAACTACAAACCACTGCTCAAGGAAATAAGAGAAGACACAAACAGATGGAAAAAACAATTGGGCTCATGGATAGGAAGAATCAATATTATGAAAATGGTCATATTGCCCAAAGTAATTTATGAATTCAATGCTATTCCCATCAAGCTACCATTGACATTCTTCACAGAATTAGGAAAAAAATACTTTACATTTCACATGGAACCAAAAAAGAGCCCATATAGCCAAGACAATCCTAAACAAAAAGAATAAAGATGGAGGCATCACACCACCTGACTTCAAACTATACTACAAGGCTACGGTAACCAAAACAGCATTATACTGGTACCAAAACAGATATACAGACTAATGGAACAGAACAGAGGCCTCAGAAATAACACCACACATCCACAACTATCTGATCTTCAACAAACCTGACAAAAACAAGCAATGGGAAAGGAGTCCCTATTTAATAAATAGTGCTGGGAAAACTGGCTAGCCATATGCAGAAAACAAAAACTGAACTCCTTCCTTACACCTAATACAAAAATTAACTCAAGATGTATTAAAGTCTTAAATGTTATACTTAAAACCACAAAAATCCTAGAGGAAAATCTGGGCAATACCATTCAGGACACAGGCATGGGCAAAGACTTCATAACTAAAACACCAAAAGCAATTGCAACAAATGCCAAAATTGACATATTGTATCTAATAAACTAAAGAACTTCTGCACAACAAAATAAGCTGTCATCAGAGTGAACAGGCAACCTACAGAATGGGAGAAAATTTTTGCAGTCTATTCATCTGGACAAAGGTCTAATATCCAGAATCTACAAGAAACTTATACAAATTTACAAGAAAAAAAAACATCAAAAAGTGGGCAAAGGATATGAACAGACACTTCTAAAAAGAAGACATTTATGGATTCAACAAACGTATGAAAAAAGCTCATCATCACTGGTCATTACAGAAATGCCAATCAAAGCCACAATGAGCTCCCATCTCACACCAGTTAGAAGGGCGATCATTAAAAAGTCAGGAAACAACAGGTGCTGGCAAAGATATGGAGAAATAGGAATGCGTTTTCACTGTTGGTGGGAGTGTAAATTAGTTGAAAAATTTCAGAAGACAATGTGGCAATTCCTTAAGAATGTAGAATCAGAAATATCATTTGACCCAGAAATCCTGTTACTGGGTATATACCCAATGATTTATAAATCATTCTACTATAAAGACACATGCACACGTATATTTATTGTAGCACTATTACAATAGCAAAGACTTGGAACCAACCCAAATGCCTATTAGTGATAGACTAGATAAAGAAAATATGGCACATATACACCATGGAATACTATGTAGCCATAAAAAAGAACGAGTTCATGTCCTTTGCAGGGACATGGATGAAGCTGGAAGCCATCGTTCTCAGCAAACAAACGCAGGAACAGAAAACCAAACACCACAAGTTCTCACTCATAAGTGGGAGTTAAACAATGAGAACACATGGACACAGAGAGGGGAACATCACACACTGGGGCCTGTCGCAGGGTGGGGGGCAAGGGGAGGGAGAGCATTAGAACAAATACCTAATGCATGTGGGGCTTAAAACCTAGATGAGGGGTTGATAAGTGCAGCAAACCACCATGGCACAGGTGTACCTATGTAACAAAGCTTCATGTTCTGTTCATGTATCCCAGAACTTAAAATTTAAAAAAATTTTAAAAAGGAAAAAAAAAGAGAGAGAGAGAGAAGTCAGTGTTTGCACTCAAACAATGCAATATGTAAAATACATGACCAACCATTGCTGACTTTGAAGATAGAAGGGCCCCACGAGCCAAGAGATATGTGCAGCCTCTAAAACTAGAAAAGGCAAAAAACAAACAAAAAACACTAATTCTTACATAGAACCTCTAGAAAGAAATGTGACCCTGCTGACACCTTAATTTTTTTTCCCAGCATGACCTGCATCTGATTTCTAATCTATAGAGCTGTGAAATATTTGTGTTATTTTAAGCCACTACATGTGTGGTAATTTGTTACAGAAGCAAAAGAACACTAACACATCTTGGAATCTAGGGATGGTGTATTGCTCCAGAGACATTTTAACAATTATTTTCTCTGTATGCATCATATAACTTTCTAGATTGGTGAAGATATGAATTTTCAATTTTCTTCATCGGGGAATATGTCTTTACTTTCCAGAGTAAAGTGTTCAATTTTCACTCTCTTTCCTAAAGGGAAGAAGGTCTGATGTGACAGTTTAACTATATAAACTTTCATTCTTATAATCTTGGCGCTTCTCTCTTATGCAACCCTGCCATATTCAGAGTGAAACGTCAAGCCTTCATTATATCACTCTTGTACCTTGAGACTCAAGGAACTCCCAGTAGGATACTCTGGAGTAGTAAGTGGTCTATTCTCTGATCCTGAAACCTTATATTTTCTGTCAGGATACAGAAATTTGGGAGGAAGCCAGAAGGTAGGAGAGGAGAGCACAACATCTTTATCTTGAAGATCCCAGGGGAAATAGTTTTTTTACATAACAAGAATGTCAGGTGCTGATGGCCCAAACTTGTGTAGGGACCTCCTGATGCTCTCAAGTTTCTAGGCATCTTCTATTTTCCACTCACAATCCTAAGCATGTGGCTCCTCTCAGTTAGTTGTTCTATACATAACACCTTTCTAAAATTTCAGAGAACACTCAAAGAGAAAGAGAAAGGGCAACATTTTTATGCCAATGAGTTTTGTTTTTTTCATTAGGAATAGATTCGCTTTTTTTTCTTTTTCCCACAAATCCCCACCCAAAATATATACACCTTCTTACATGTCATGGAAGAGAATTGTGTCACATGGTTACTGCTACCTGGAGGGAGGCAGAAAATGAGTTCTTATTCATCTGTTTTTTAAATCTAGAGATTAAAGATCATTTTGGTAATTTAGTAAGGAAATGAAAGAGGAAATGGGTAAGATGTAGAAAACAAGGAGTACTTGCCACACACTGATATGGTGTCTAGTCATCATTTTTAATTTTTTTCTTGCCCACTTTAATATAGATAATTTCTATTTTTTGAGTCATTTTAGACTACAATACATTATTGCCTCATTAGAATATCCTATCGTATAGATTTTAAATGATCTATTGGTAATTTATATAAAAATTTGAGGAGATCCTTCAAACTCAATTTGTTCAAAGTTGACAATAATTCCATTCTTCACCCCATTCTCTTGCCACTGCATATGGCAACCTCATTTTGAAATTCCACATGAATTTCATTGCACCACTGTCTAATCAACTCTGGAAACAAGAACCTTGAGAAGAAATCTGGACCCTATTTTTCTTTTTCTTTTTGTTTTGTTTTGTTTTTTGAGGCAGAGTCTTTGTTGCCCAGGCTGGAGTGCAGTGGCGCGATCTTAGCTCACTGTAACCTCTACCTCCCGGATTCAAGCGATTCTCCTGCCTCAGCCTCCCAAGTAGCTGAGACTATAGGCATCCGCCAGCACGACCAGCTAATTTTTTGTATTTTTAGTGGAGACGGGGTTTCACCTTGTTAGCCAGGATGGTCTCGATCTCCTGACCTCGTGATCCGCTAGCCTCAGCCTCCCAAAGTGCCCACTTTTCTTTTAATCCTTAGCAGGCAAACATAATGTGTATTATTTTTACAAAGAAAACATTTGCTGATTCAGTTGTTTTTGTTCATTTCCTTCTGGCAATGGTTTTAAAATCTTTTAGTGGGATGAAGGCAGCCAACATTTTTCTTGGTGGTTGCTCTGATTCTATATCCTTTTCTCTCTATTGTCCATGAATATTATTCCAGAGTTATTTTTCTACATGATTTCATGTCTTTCCACTATTCAAGTTATCACAGAGGCTCCCATTGTTGGACTTTATAATAATGTCTTACATCCTTAGCAGGAAGAATAAGGCTCATCTTATTTTTGCTCCAGCTTACATTTTTAGTCTTATCTTCTGTCATATGTCATGGACTGAATTTTGTACCCACCAAATCCATATGTTGAAGCCCTAATATCCATGTGACTGTGTTTGGAGATATGGCCTTTAAGGAGGTCGTTAAGTTAAAATTGGGTAATAGGGCAAGGCTTTAATCTATTAGGACTAATATCCTTATAAGAAGAGGAAGAGACATGTGGAGTGTGCAAATAGAGTAAAGGTCTTGTGAGAACGTCTTGAGAAGTCTACTGTCTGTGAGCCAGGAAGAAAAAACAAAAGCCAATCCTGCCTGCATCTTAACCTTGGACTTTCAGCTCCAGAACCATGAGAACATAATTTCTGTTATATAAGCCACCTAGCCTGTGGTATTCTGACAGCATGAGCAGATAAATTCATCATTCTTCTTCCAACCACCATCATATTGTACATACTATATTTTCCACTTTAGCTATGTGGTACTTGCTACTCTTTCCAACACATGTTCTGAGGTTTTGGAACTCTGTTTTTCCAGCACAGTGATCCTGTTTAGCTGGTATTTCATAAAGGTCACCTTTCCTTTAAGCTCTCTGTAGAACATGTTTAGTACTGTTGCAAGCATTTTGTGTTCAATTATATGAGTCATTTCTGCAGGTGTTTGTATTTCTTTTTTCTTTTCTTTTTTTTTTTTTTTTTGAGATGGAGTCTTGCTCTGTCACCCAGGCTGGAGTGCAGTGGCACGATTTCGGCTCACTGCAAGCTCCCCCTCCTGGGTTCTCGCCATTCTCCTTCCTCAGCCTCCCGAGTAGCTGGGACTACAGGCGCCCGCCACCACGCTCAGCTAATTTTTTTGTATTTTTAGTAGAGACGGGGTTTCACCGTGTTAGCCAGGATGGTCTCAATCTCCTGACCTCGTAATCTGCCCGCCTCGGCCTCCCAAAGTGCTGGGATTCTGGGATTACAGGCGTGAGCCACCACGCCCGGCAGGTGTTTGTATGTCTCATAAAACTAGGATCTACTTAGTCAAAGCGAGTCACAGTCAAATTGTCTTCACTTTACTTTCAAAAGTGCCTAAGTAGGTGACCTGGAAAAAATAGATGCTCCACAAAATATCAATTGACATAAAATGATCACAGAAGTACAGATAATGAGTTATCAGAGTTCAGAGGACAGATATTACCTGTTATCAGTGATTAAGAATGTGGCATCATTTTGGAGCTATGATATTAAACATATTTTAACAGATAGAATAGATTCAAATTAAACAAGGTAAAGGCAAAGGATTATGAACTATGCTATATGTCCATAGAGGAAAAAAATACCCATTTTTGCATGATTGAAAATGAATGAAAAATTATACTTTTCCTGTGTCTTTCTCTCTCACTTGCTGTCACACAAACTCATTAGGTTACTCAACTTAGCTATCGTATCCAATATGATAATATGATCAGGAATGTATTTAGGGTAAAAGAAGCCTAAATCTTGAATGAAAAAAATCAAAAATAAGCATATATGAAATTCTGAATTAACAAGAGATGTATATTATTTGACTTTTGTTTATTTCATTGGAAAATCATTTCTTTGGCTAGACTATATGAGCTCTATGTAAGGTTTAGGAGAAAGCATAATTATTTATTTGGGAAACCACATATTTCACTGTATAAGATGCTTTTCACAGAATATTCTTCTTACAGTATACTACTTATGTTATCAGAAATATTTTGAATATTCAATACCATTTCTGCAAAATATGTGGGTTAAGAAGAATGTTGGGTTGAAACAGCCAAGGTCATGTGTGTGACCTCAACCTTTTATTTTACTTTACTTTTCTCTGTCATGGTGGTTAATTGGTATAAAAATGAATAGTATTATTACTCTTAATAATGAAATCAAGGCAGTTTGATAAGAATATGGAAATGCATGACATTTTGTGACAGACATTTTGTCTATGAGCCTTTATTCTTTTTTTTTAGTGAGAGTATTACATTATTTGCATATTTAGTGTAAAGATAATAGGTCTTCTCTACGGTGAAACTCTTTTTGATAATTTATCCATAATTGAATTCGGCTCTTAGTTGGTATCTTGTGTGTATGTAAGTTTGTGTAGTTTAGCATCTTTGTATTATACTGCATGGGTTACTGCTTCAAAAAATTATGCACCAAGGAGATAAATGTCAAGCTCAAAAGTTCAAATTCTTAATTAAATCACCTGCCTTTTTTCTCAGACACAGTGCATAGCAAATGGTCCAAATTTTAAGCAACACTGAGTTACTCTCTTCAATTTGACTAGCTTTGTTTTTTAGCTGCAAAATCTTCTTAGACTTAAAAATATTTAACAAAAATGTATTGTGTGATACATTTACTTTTGGAGTGTGTGATCACTGTCAGTTGTAGATATTTTGCAGTGTTTTCAGAGAAGTGTTGTATATTAACAATGACTGTATCCTTAAGTTGAATGATTGAATAATTGTCTTTTAGAAATGATTTGGAAATAGTAAAATAATGTGAGTTGACAGATACCAGTGATTTTAACAAGCCATTCAGAAACTACTCCATGTGATTTATGTGAGCTTTAACCCCTGAGTTTTAATGTGAGCTCAACTGAATGGCCGGATATATTGCAATCATTTATATATTGCAATCCCCTGGGATTCTAGAGCCATAAAAAATGATGAGTTCGTGTCCTTTGTAGGGACATGGATGAAACTGGAAAACATCATTCTCAGTAAACTATCGCAAGGACAAAAAACCAAACACCGCATGTTCTCACTCATAGGTGGGAATTGAACAATGAGAACTCATGGACACAGGAAGGGGAACATCACATTCCGGGTACTGTTGTGGGGTGGGGGGTGGGGGGGGCGGGGACAGCATTAGGAGATATACCTAATGCTAAATGACGAGCTAATGGGTGCAGGACATTAACATGGCACATGGATACATATGTAACAAACCTGCACATTGTGCACATGTACCCTAAAACCTAAAGTATAATAAAAAAATAAATAAATAAATAAAAAATATAGGATTGTTCTCTTAGTGCTAGAAGGTTAAATACTTTAGAGAATGTACAATAACTTTTTAATAAGAGCAGTGGTGACTACATCAAACCTACTGTGGAGTAAGCTGTTCCTATAGTTGTTGAGTAAATTCAAATTTATGAATTTATGAGTTTTATCTAATACACGAAACAGATAATGAATACATTAAGTACATATTGTCTCTATACGGTTTTCCCTTGATATCCATGGAAGATTGTTTCCAGGATCCCCCATGGATACCAAAATTCACAGATGCTCAAGTCCTTTATACAAAATGATATCATATTTGCATATAACCTATGCAGATCCTCTCATATACTTTAAATAATCTCTGGACCACTTATAATACTTAATAAGATATAAATGCAATGTAAATAGTTGATACTTTGTATTATTTAGGGATTAAGGACAAGAACAAAATGTCATACATGTTCAGTACAGACGCAACCACCTATCTTTTTTTTTCCCTGAACATTTTCTATTCCTGTGGTTTAGTGGTTGAATCCATGGATTCATGGAACCTATGGAGGGCTAACTGCATTGGCTTCCCTGTATCCTTTGAGAAACTGCTACTCCTTTACTCCATATAATTAGGGTGAAGCTGCGAGTCCAATGATCCTGCCTTTTATGTCGTAAAGATGCATATAAGACCCATGTTGGCCTATCTGTGTCAATTCCATCTCCTTGGATACGTGATTGTGTGGTGATAGGGATTAGTAAGTGACTAAGCAAAGCCAGAAAGCTTTCACCGATTAAGAATGCTAAGGATGTTGTCTGAATGAAGTGACAAATATCAGTTTTAAAATTTAGAACAAATTGCCTAAGAGGTTAGTATAGAACAAATCAGACCTTACGGAGAGAGGTGTGAGGGTGTGAGAATATGTGTGCAGTTATGTGTGTGCATGTGCACATAGACTTGCGTGATTTTGGCTGAAGGGTAAATATTTGATGATACTTTCTTTGTTCACACTGCTTGAACAAAATACCACAAGTTGGTAGCTTATAAATGACAGCAATTTATTTCTCAAAGTTCTGAAATCTGGGAAGTTCAAGATCAAGGTGCTGGTGAGTATTCATTCTTCATTGACAGAGATTTTGTTGTGTTTTTACATAATGAAAAGGGCACACAAGCTTGCTTGGGCCTCTTTTATTAGATCACTAATATCATCCATAAGGGATCCACCCTCATGACCTAATCAACTCCCAAAGGTCCCACCTTTTAATACTATCACACTGGGAATTAGGTTTCAACATAGGAATTTTGGGGTGTTGCAAACATTCAGACCATAGTAAGACTATTTGATTTTAACTCTGTTTTGAATTAATCCATTTCTTTTATTTTATTGTAGATTACTACAAGCTTAAGATGAGCACTGTCCTCCTAATTACTTACTAAGTGTACAGAATAATATTGCTGACTGTAGGGACGATGTTTTTCAGCAGATCTCTAGAGCTTGTTCATCTTGCTTGACTAAAATTTTACAACTATTGATTGGTACTCCCCATGTTTTCTTCCCCCAGCCCCTAGCAAACACCAATCTACTCTCAATTGGATTAATTCAGATACCACGTATAAGTGAAATCACAACATATTTGTCTTTTTATAGTGAACTTATTTCACTTATAGGTTTTCACGTTCATCCATTTGTTGTCTATACAGAATATTTTCTTTTTTTGACTGAATAATATTCTTTTGCATATATATGCTGCATTTTCTTTATCTACTCATCTGTCAATGGACATTTGGGGTGTTTCTATATCTTGGCTATAGTGAATAATACTGCAATAAATATAGGAGTACAGATATCTCTTCGAGATCTTGATTTTAATTCTTTTAGATAAATATTCAAAAGTGGGATTGCTGAATTATATAATAGTTCTATTTTACGGTTATGTGAAATATCCATATTGTTTTATATCGCTTCTGTACCATGTTGCCTTCTCACCAACAGTGTGCATGGATTCTAGTTTCTCTACATCCTTAAAAATATTTGCTGTGCTTTTTTTTTTTTACACAGTAGCCTTCCTGACATGTCTAAGGTGCTATGTCATTGTGCTTTTTATTTGCATTTCCCTGATGAATAGTGAGGTTGAACATTTTTAAATATACTTACTGGTCATTTGTATGTCTTCTTTGGAGAAATGTCTGTTCAATCTTTTCCCTATTTTTAAAACAGATTACTGATTTTTTTACCATTGCATTGTAGGAGTTCCTTATATACTTTGGAAATTAATTCCTTATTAGTAATATGGTTGGCAAACATTTTACGCCATTTCGTACGTTGTCTTTTCACTCCATTGATTTCTTCCTTTCCTGTGCAGTGAATAAAGCCACTTTGATTTCCATTCATGAGTTAAGTTTTTGTTTTGTGCTTTACTTTGCATTTTTTAAAAGTTGATTTAAATTTAATATCTATTACTATGATGCTTTATTAATTTGAAATTATACTCCCAACTCAATAAAACATTTTAAAGATTATCTGACAATTAAAATGCAATAACAATAGTATTATTTTTTATGAACTACAATATGTGAGTACCATTTTTGTTTTTCTCCTAAATGTCACTGAAAAAAAGGAGAACATTTTTGCCTCAAAATGTATATTTATGTGTTCCTTCCCATAATAAAATAACACTTCAGAATAGCCAACTTTACCTTAAAGATTTTGTTCTAACTGTATGTGTGCAATAAATACATTATTAAGAATTTATTGTATACTAGATAGAGAGAGACTGAAAGCCAGCCAGACAGACAGAGGTTACAACCTTCCTTTGTACTTGTGCAGTAGGCGAGGAAATGGTACAAAGAAAGTAAGAAGGAATTCAATAAAAAGAATTCAATAGACTAAATTTTTCGACAAGAGTGAAGACATAATTTGTGCTTAAAGGGATTCCAAAAATATTGTGATGAACAACCATTGACCACTTCAAGGGAGAAGCATTTTCTATCACAGTGGTGACAGCCTCTAACAGTGCTTACATAAATAGCATATGATAGATGGTAATTAAATATAGAAAAGCTTATGCAAAACCCAGCTTCACTCAACGATAGACTGGATGAAGAAAATGTGGCACATATACACCATGGAATATTATGTAGCCATTAAAAGGATGAGTTCACATCCTTTGCAGGGATGTGGATGAAGCTGGAAGCCATCATTCTCAGCAAACTAACCCAGGAACAGAAAACCAAAAACTTCATGTTTTCACTCATAAGTGGGAGTTGAACAATGAGAACACATGGACACAGGGAGGGGAACATCACACACTGGGGCCTGTCGAGGGGTGGGGGCAAGGAGAGGGAGAGCATTACGACAAATACCTAATGCAAACGGGGCTTAAAACCTAGATGAGGGGTTGATAGGTGCAGCAACCACCATGGCACATGTATACCTATGTAACAAATTTGCACGTTCTGCACATGTATCCCAGAGCTTAAAGTAAAATTAAAAAAAAAAAAAAGAAAGAAAAATCTTCTTTGTCGGGGATTATCACTACATTTTTCACTGATTTGAGAGAAACATGAGGCTTTCTGTCTTTGAATGAATGCAATTGTGGGAAATCATATTTATTTCCATCTTAAAAGTATAGTCCTCTTGAACAGAGACATATCAAAGTCCTAAGAAGGCCTCAGTGACTAGTAGGTGTCATTTAAGTTTGCAGTAGGTGCACATGGAAGGCAAATCAATGATTTATTTTTTTCTGTAAGGTTTAGGCAGATAAAGAAGAACTTTTGCAAAATGTCACTTGAAACTCAAGATAAAATAGAAACTTATAGACAGTTCTCAAGACAGTGAGAGCAATGAAATAGTTTCTCCTTAAATCTCAAATAGTGTTTATTAACTATAAAAATAGAACAGTCAAAAGTCAGAACATCGTAAGATCTTTTCACAAACTTGTTTTTTCTCTCTACATACACAAGCCTTGCTTGCTAAGCAGGAAACTATGGAATTGTTTTCCCTTGTAACTAAAAAAGTTAAATAGTCTTTTACCTCAGAAATAACTTGTATTACCAGTGGTCTTCTACTATGTATTACATCATACACTCATTTCTTTCTTTATATGGAATTTAGGATTTTAGCATCTAATATATACAATGTTCTCTTTAAGGCACCACAAGGCTATAGTTTTTGATACGTTTGACAAATCTTATGCCCTCATTGAAGACATATTCTAGTAATAATATAATAATAGATATA
Organism: Hylobates moloch; assembly: GCF_009828535.3. Classification (NCBI taxonomy): domain Eukaryota; kingdom Metazoa; phylum Chordata; class Mammalia; order Primates; family Hylobatidae; genus Hylobates; species Hylobates moloch. Next base: position 23,272,918 of record NW_026652289.1, on the reverse strand, counting down.
ATAAGCAGTGTTACAATATATACATAATAAAAGTAACTTTATGATTATATTCCTATTCATCTTTATTTTCATTTTAGTAACTACTTTGTATAGGTTATATAAACATACATTATGTATTGTTATGAATGAGTAGCTTTGTAGCCTTGGTTAATGTTGAGTGATTTTAATATGGTAAGTATGGGAGTATTTTGCAAAAAAGTAGTAATTGCTAGACAAATATTTTAACTGCTATTATATTTTAAAAACACAGTTGCACTGAAATATACTGTCATTATTCGATTTAATTGAGTGCATTTTAGGACCAGGTGCTTGCTTACCCTCCCATTTAATTGGGTACTTGTTTTTTCCACCTTAAAGATTTTTCCTCAAGTGCGTTGCCACGTACCCAATGTATTTTCAACTTATAGTCAGTTCTTGATTACCTCCTGGGATTACTCCATTATAGATTACCTGTAACAAACCTTGCTTTTCAGAACTTATTGACATTGCTATCTTCTACACTTCTAATTAAGTCATTTCCTGACATTCAGGCTGTTTCTCCAACTAGTAAAGTCTGTTTTAAAAGTCAAACTAGTTTCTGACTGCATTTATACATTGTAAATTTCAGCCAACCATCATAGTTGAATAAGATTTTCAATTTAAGTATTCAAAATTTTCAATATATTAGGGAATATTTTCTTCTATCCAGGAAAGTAAATCCAATAAATCAAAATGTTTAATGGCCTTATTCAAATCTAAGTCATTACAAACCAGAAATATGACAATTACTGAGAGACATAAGGTCATAAAAGTTGTATAGTTTTTCCTCACGTTGTTATGCTTGAAGAATGTGAGTGGGTTGCAAGGGTACAGGGATCCATTCTTTGATTCTTCTCTCAAAGCATCTTTTCCACCGATTAGCTGATTTTTAAATTTTTTTAAATTAAATTTTAAAGAAAAGAAACACTTTTCCTAATTATGCATAGCATTTTAATGCACATTACTAATCTCAGAAATGAGTATTTCTGAGATCAGTAAATATTTATTTAGGCAAAATTCTAAGCCTTTGTATGTGGCACTCTTGAGAGGGAAGTAAGACACACATTATCTCTCTCTGTTTTCATTAACCCATCTTCGAGGGTCAAGTTCTGTGGGTACAAATGAGTCCATGACATTTTTCATAGCCACTTGCTCACCTGAGGCTAACCTCACCCTCTTCACTGCTGAAATGCTATTTTTGTAATCCCACTCACAGCTCCGTGCCTTATTTCTAAGCATCTCTGGAATTGTCTATATTTGCTCATGTACAAATCCTACAACATTGTTTCACACAGGCCTTACAGCTGCATATTGATTATGCCTTTTCACGTTGTTTCTACATGTGCTGCCTTTTGTTAGAGGAATCTTTCTCTTCCTAAAGTGTTCTACACCCAATACTCTCAAAGTAGTAAGACCCGAAAACTAAACAGTGCTGTATTCCTATGAGTTTTCACTGAACTGGGGCTGCATGGAAATACATCCACATATAAGTCAAGTGGCCCTCTCCTATAGATTCAATTAGACTCTTAAAGTCCATAAGAACAACATCTATAGCTTAAATTTAGGTAAGTAGATGCCCTGCCAAAAATACTTAGGTAATTATATATTATATAAGTCACAGAAATGTAATATAAGATCAAATCTGTATTTATTATATTATTCTATATATGCATAACTACATAGAGACACAAGCATTCATACACATACACATGTATACACATAAATACATATATGAGTATAATTATATAAACACATGTATGTAATTATGTATGTATGATCACATATACACAAGTATGAATATGTAATTATGTATATTATGTGCATAATTCCATATGCCCATGTATGTGTATGCAATTATGTATATTATGTATGTATAATTACATATACACATATGTGTAATTATACACATATATGTATTTATATGTAATTATACACATATGTGTATTTATGTGTATACATGTGTATGTGTATGAATGCTTGTGTCTCTATGTAGTTATACACATATAACATAATATAATAAATACATATTTATATATATGCACTTCCAGTTCTAGCTCTCTTGCTTAAAATTTCTTCCTCCATTTACCTCTTTCCTCTATCACTTTACTGTAAGTACCAAGAAAAAAATGAGCTGCATCTTCAACACTTGCTTGAAAATTTCCTCCAGTAAATATCCAAATTTATTGCTTACAAATTCTGCTTTCAAGATATCTGTAGGTTGCACGTTTGATTCTATCACAAACAGGATATCAAGAGTTATAAATAGTAGGCATTTGACTTAAGAGCTAGAAAGAAAGCTAGGAAAAGTTCAAGTTTCTAAGTCTTCACTTATGGATCAAGTACATGAAGCAATTCCATTGAAATGAATTCCCTCAACATTAAAATAAATGTTGCAAAAAATTATCCTCACAAAATATATTTTTTGTGACACTCTCCATTCTTCTAAATAATTATCTAAACTTCTCTTGTCTTTGCTTACTATTGACTACATTTTTGACTTTTTGTTAGACTGTAAATATTTAAATATTTATTTACACTTTTTCTAGGAATGCTGTAAATATGCATCATGTCAATCAGTAGATAAACAAAATAGAAGAAAAGAATGTGATCTGTCTATATCACTGAAATATTATATACTTTGCATCATTATCTTAGGTTTTCACATATGTGTAACTTTTAAGTAGAATTAAATAATTTTGGCATGAATAAAATATGAGTAGTGAACTGTATACCCAGTCAAAATAGTTGAAAATTCAACACAAACTATTTTGAGTAATACTGAAAATTGCCTAAAAATGTCTTTGGTAGACTTTTAGTTTATCTATTAGTATCTATCTATCCACCTATCATTTATCATTTATTTGCCTATCGTTCTATGTATCTATATATTTTTGTATGCCTGTATTATAAGTACATATAAGCTTACTAAAAGGATCTGAGCAACACAACTGGGGATATTTCTAGCCAAATAGAAATAAAAAAATCACAGAAACTGGTTTTGTATTTCGTGTTTTTTTGAGATGGAGTTTCACTCTGTCGCCCCGGCTGGAGTTCAGTGGCAGGATCTCAGCTCTCTGCCACCTCCACCTCCCAGGTTCCAGCAATTGTCCTACCTCAGCCTCCTCAGTAGCTGGGATTACAGATGCCAGCCACCACACCCAGCTAATTTTTTGTGTTTTTAGTAGAGATGGGGTTCCACCATATTGGCCAGGCTGGTCTCGAACCCCTGACCTCAAGTGATCCACCCACCTTGGCCTCCCGAAGTGCTGGGATTACAGGCCTGAGCCACCACTGGTTTTGTATATCATCAAAAAAATTACATTTCGATAACTTAGTCATGTCATTCATTCAACCTTCTTTTTTGGGGCGGGGGGGTGGGGGATGGAATCTTGCTCTGATGCCCAGGCTGGAGTGCAGTGGCACAATCTCAGCTCACTGCAAGCTGTGCCGCCTGGGTTCACGCCATTCTCCTGCCTCAGCCTCCTGAGTAGCTGGGACTACAGGCACCTGCCACCACGCCCGGCTGATTTTTTTTTTTTTTTTTTTTTTTTTTTTTTTTTTTTTTTTTTTTTTTTTTTTGTATTTTTAGTAGAGACGGAGTTTCACCGTGTTAACCAGGATGGTCTCCATCTCCTGACCTTGTGATCCACCCGCCTTGGCCTCCCAAAGTGCTGGGATTACAGGCATGAGCCACCGTGCCCGGCCTGTCATTCAATCTTCTTATACTACAGTTTCCTCTTCCAAAAGCAGGGCAAATACCTACCTAATAGAATTATTTCAAATGTCACGTATTAAATACACAATGGTGTTCTTTTTTTTTCCTTGCTCTCTGCATATATGTCCTGATTAGTTCTGTTTCCCTAATCCTTCAAACTTACCATGAAAGCATAAATAAATTTGTAGCAAGATATTTTTACCTATAAAACAAAAGGTTCATTGCCCTTTGTGTTTGATTAATTTATTTATTCATCGAAGACATAATTTAGTAAACATATGTATATGCCACTGTTATAGGTACTAGAAAAATATAGTTTTAAATAAGAAAGATAAGCTATTTTTTTCTAACAGAGCTTACTGACTAGAGGAGAATATGGATAATAAATAGACTATGAAATGAATTTAATTACAGTGGTAAGTACTCTAAATAAATCAAAGCATGGTAATGAGATAGAGAATCATGAAAGTCTATTTTATATGGTACTTAGGAGAGGTATTTTCAATTAATTCCTATTAAGACAGAGACCTGAATAAGTGGAGAGACAATTATGTGAATATTTGGAAAATAATTACCTAGGAAGAAAAAAAATTGAGAAAGCCAAAATAGCATTGATATAGTTGTATTACATCAGTTCAGTATGATTATAGAAATAAAAGTTTAATAACAGAGGAACTTGATAGAAAACGAAGCTGAGGAAACACAGATAGATGGAATCCTGAAAGGCCTCATGTGAATTATGGTAAGAATTTTAAATTGTATTTAATATTTAAGGTGCTAGAGTATTGAGACCAAATGACAAAAAAAAATAAATTGTGTTTTAAAAAGAATTTTCACTGCTATGTGGAGAATGTAGAGAAAGAAGAGTAGAATCATGAAGACCACTTTGAATCTTTTGCCATGGAATGCATTACATTTGTTTATGGGTGGATGAGAAAATAGACACATTTTCCCCCAAAATAAGTCACTTCACTATCATCAAGCTGATAATTACATTTTCATTAAAAATAGAAAGAAAAATATGGTCTCTCTCCACACTTAACGACTTCCCTTTGTTTGAAAAAATACAGCATAAAAGTCATTGGGCATAGTGCTATAAAATGAATAATTATGGATAAAAGATCCAAGAATTATGGACATATTTCTATCCCAAAAGATAAAGGGTTTGCTAAGTTGATGGCACTACCAGCTATTACCCTTTGCTCTTTCCTCTATCTATACACTTTCACGTGTAACCTTACAGTGTGGTCTATAATGGGCAAGACTTTCTGCACTGCCCCTTGATTCTGAGCTCAGTCACTTGATTAACTTTTTTTTTGTATAAATCTAAGGGTATAAGTGCAGTTTAATTACATGGATATATTGCATAGTGGTGAAGTCTGAGCTTTTAGTGTAACTATCACCCAAATAATGTACATAGTATCCATTAAGTAATTTTTTTCTCCCTCACACCCCTTCAACACTGTCAACATTCTGAATCTCCAGTGTCTATTATTCCACATGCTATGACCATGTGTACATATTATTTAACTCCCACTTATAAATGAGAACATACAGTATTTGGCTTTGTGTTTCTCAGTTGTTTCCCTAAGACAGTGGTCACCAATTCCATCCATGTTACTACAAAAGACCTAATTTTATAACTTTTATGGGTAAATCGTACTCCATCTGTGTTGCTGCAAAAGACATGATTTTATGGGTAAAGAGTATTACATTGTGTATCTATATCACATTCACCTTGAAATGTTAGCAAGCATGACACAGAGACAAGGAAGAATAGTTTAGTATTTCAGGTACTGCACTTTTCCTCTGCTATCAACATGAGGAGGACGTGCCTAGGCTAGTCCAAGGTAAAGTATTAGAAATATATGGGCCAGAGAACTGAGGCATTAGATTTCTTCACCAGGACTATCATAGATCAACACAAATCTAACCAACACCCAACAAGCAGATCCTCATAGCCAACCTAGCTTATATCAGCTAAAGTACTCAAATTCCTGAGCTAATACTCATGTCAATCAGGTTGTGCGTTGTAATGCAACATAATGGTCACAATATGTAACTGATACAATAGTGCAGAGACGTAAATAAAATAACTATATAAGAAACTTCTGAAAGGACATTAATCCATTTTGAGGCTTGAGTCTTAACATTTGGAAGTCTTCGGTATTAAAAATATCTTAACCATCATAGGCTTATGGATTAAAATAGCAAAGAGGATTACCTTCCTATTCCCCATTTGAAACCCTAGAGAAAGTTTCACAAAATGGGAGAGATGTAAATGATGCAAAGGGGTTGGAAATTGCAGGACACAAAATCCTCCAAGTTTGTTAACATTCCTCATTCTATACACACCCTACTCTTCCCCCTCCATGACTGTCACTACCCTTCTGTTTTGTTTTTACAGGACCTGGGATGGAATTCTGAAATTATTGTGAGCCCCACTTCAAATCTACACCCCCTCCAAAACAATAGATGAGAGGGAGCTTATAGTATTGATGCAGTGAGTTACCTGAAGGTCTGTAGAAGTTTGCGTGGGGCTGAGAACAGAATGTAATCTCAAGAGGAGATTCTTTGGGAGGCCAAGGCGGGCGGATCACGATGTCAGGAGATCCAGACCATCATGGCTAACACGGTGAAACCCCGTCTCTACTAAAAATACAAAAAAATTAGCCGGCCGTGGTGGCGGGCGCCTGTAGTCTCAGCTACTCCCGAGGCTGAGGCAGGAAAATGGAGTGAACCCTGGAGGCGGAGCTTGCAGTGAGCCGAGATCGCGCCACTACACTCCAGCCTGGGCGACTGAGCGAGACTCAAAAAAAAAGGAGATTCTGTACCAGCAGGGGGAGATACTTTGGGTACTCCAGCAGTAGATGCACTAAGGATAGAGACAAAGCACAGAGAAAAAAGTTAATGAACTACAGTGTACCTTTGGATAAAGGGAGCATTCAAAAATTCTGGAAGACTAAGTATTTACCACTTAATAGACATAATCTAGTTATTGTTTACTCGACATGTATTTACTGATCACCTGGTATGTGCCAAATATTGATCTAGACTCTAGGGATGCAGCAAATAATTTTAAAAAGAGACAAAAGGAGAGACTGAGTAAATCTGAGTTACTGAAATAAATCAGAAGTGATTGTTAATTTACATGAATTTCATTAAGTACGATGCTTGTTTTCTGGATACTGAGTGTGAGTGATAAATTATGAGAAATTAAACAGTTATGGAGAAAAATAGTTAATTTCTACATATTTGAGTTAATGCTCCAGAACTGAAACCAATGCCAAGAATAAATGGTATATTTCATCTCTGATGAATATTTTTATATTAGCATGTTTATGAAGATATTTGGATTGGAAAGTAACTCAAGAAAAACAGCATGAATTTTCAGAATAAGAGAATATTGCCTAATAACAGAACATATCATATGATATAACTATCCTTATTTATTTATTTATTTATTTTCTTTGCTGTAATGGAAAAACAAAAATTGGCAACTTAATTCAAGAAAGTACTGAGTATTTGTTTCTTTCTTATTATCTGTGAATGATAGTCTGAAATGTCAAAAGTGGTAATTATATGCAAAATAATATGACATAACTTCATAAACATTTAAAATGCATTAAAGTCCATTAAAATTATGCTTTGGTTTCTGAAAGTACAAAATGTCTTTCCTAGAAATACTTGTATGTTGGACCTGGCAGAACTACAATTCTTTCACATTTTAAATAAGAACAATGTAAAACAAGGCTGCAGCTGTCTCAGAGGAACCCTCAATCAATTGTTTTTCTGCTTTTCCAGACTCTCATTTATGTAACTGAAACAGATATTGCCAACAGAGCAACTCCAAGAAAGCATTACAAACCATTAAACAATAAGGGCTTCTGACCTGTTATTTTCTTCCACTAAGGTGAATATAAAGATTGAGAATAAACTGAAGAAGTCAAATAGCCAGATTCATTCAAAACAGAGCATGAAAAAAAATCAGAGCAAATTGGGATGTAAAGCTATATCTCTAGCAGCTTCAGATCAACAAATACATAAACTTTTCATACAGTAACCTAAACAGTAGATTGACTAAGGCATAAATAGATAATCTAGGACTTGTTTATTCAACGTGTATTTACTGATCACTTGTATGTACAAAGTATTGATCTAGATTCTGGGGATGCAGCAAATAATTTTTTAAAAGGGACAAAATTTTACTCTTTTGGTTGTGACAAGATAGTATTTTCTTTCTTCATTTTTTCCTTTTATTCATTTATTCAACAAATATGTAATGAAGACCAATGATGAAGTGATAGTATGATGGTTCCTAAATCTACTTGGATGAATAGACAGGTTGGTTTTCTGCCCTCATAATGCTGGAAGCATAGTGCATTTGCATGCCTCTAGAGTGGTAAAAAATAAGTGACTTGACTTTCCTTTCTAAAAATATTTATCTAAACTTTGAATTCAGAATTGTAAAATATGGGAAGTAAATTTAATTAATGGATCTAAAGTCTTTAATTGTGAAAGTACCATGTGTGTTCCGAAGTTGAAATTCTATTAGTCGGCAGGGCACGGTGGCTCATGCCTGTAATCCCAGCACTTTGGGAGGCCAAGGCGGGTGGATCACGAGGTCAGGAGATCGAGACCATGGTGAAACCCTGTCTCTACTAAAAATACAAAAACTTAGCTGGGCATGGTGGCGGGTGCCTGTAGTCCCAGCTACTCGGGAGGCTGAGGCAGGAGAATGGCATGAACCTGGGAGGCGGAGCTTGCAGTGAGCCAAGATCACGCCACTGCACTCCAGCCTGGGCGACAGCGAGACTCCGTCTCAAAAAAAAAAAAAAAAAAAAGAAATTTCTATTAGTCTCCACTCTTTAGCAATCCTTTGAGATATCCAACATTTTAACAACTGTTTTAAACTAATGATCTCTATTGAACTGTTACTGACTCTTGGTGCAAAAATGATTGTGGTTTTGCCATTACTTTTAATGGCAAAGCCAATAAAACATTATTATTTGTATTTAAATAATACATTACGATTTTTGTTTCTAAAGTCGTAAGAGGCATATTCATAGTCATCATAGTACAAATTCCTGCTTTGTGGGCAGTGAAGGTATTTCATTATGATGCAATATAATGTTGTATTTAAAGTTTTAAGGGGCACATTCATAGTTAACATAGTTTAAATCCCTGCTTAGTGGACAGTGAAGGTATTTCTGTTGATGAGATCTCTCTGGCTCAACTATCCACTTAATTACATCCAGCTGGGCAGACTCAACTGCCAAGGCACAAAGAAACTCATTTAGTAAGTGAACCCTGGCTGAGTTAGAAAAAGAACTTCTTGGTTCTCATTTTCTCCACCCTATGCATGAATAGTTGACCAACGTCTATGTAGAGTCTTCAAAATTATTGCAGCTATCATTTCACAAATTGCTCTTTTCCTGACAGCAAAGACTCATTCAGTTTTCTGAAATTTTGAAGAGACTCTTTATGGGAATACAAATGGTGGTTGTCAGAGAAAAAAAAAAGCGTGCTTTTTCATCAATCTGACTCAATAGAAAATGAAGTCTACCATAAAATTGTGCTTCTGTCATTCAAGGTCAAGAAACAGTTAAGTAACGTTACTCAAAGGATTCTGAAGCTAGTCGTCCCTATCCTTGTTCCAGAATCTATGAGATTGCTTCTTCCTTTTTATGCCCTTTACCAAGGGGGAGTAAAGCCATTTTGTAAGAGGGAGATTTTATTGCATAATAGAAGAAAATATATTTTTATGCCAGAGTGTTTCTATCCCTAATGTGGTCCCCAGGTTTCATTTACCTTCTACTCCACTTGATTTTACTCTGTACTTTCTTCCACTGGGATCTGTGTTCTGGAACCCGGGCTTTCATATTCTATATGGGTTATTGTGTCCTCTGGCTTCTGGTTAGATGCAGCTGTGGGAGTGAAAATTAGGGCATTAGCAGAAGAAGCCATGGAGGGTGGGTATTCGGTGCTGGCTACATTTAAGACGAGCAAGAGGTAGAGTGTCTGGATTTCTCCATGGAAGCCACAGTGCCTTTGGGGAATTTACCTTTTACTATCATTTTCTCTTCTCAAGTTCAGGCTGAGAAGGACTTTCCCTATATGAGACTGCAGAGGTATCTGAACTGTTAATATTTCTAGGCTGGAAAGAGCCAAGGAAGCAAAAAATGTAGAAAGGTGTATTAGTCTGTTCTCACACTGCTATAAAGAACTACCTAAGGCTGGGTCATTTATAAAGAAAAGAAGTTTAATTGATTCATATTTCCACAGGTTGTACAGGAGGCATGGCTGGAGAGGCCTCAGGAAACTTACAATCATGGCAGAAGGGTAAAGGAGAAACAAGCATGTCTTCACATGGTGGCAGGAGAAAGAGTGAAGGGCGGAAGTGACATACACTTTTTATGATCAGAATTATAATTCAACATAAGATTTGGGTGGGGACAAGGAGCCAAACAATATCAAAGGGAGATGATTATCTCTCGCCAGTCTCTCTCAGCTCCGGCAAAGAAGCACTTTGACTCCTCAGTTAGAGAGTGCTTTGGAAAAATTATTGAATCTCTTGCACTGTGGGATGCCCTAAAACTCTGGTTCCAGCACCAAGGACACACGCAACAGAAAGAGAAAGACCAGAATTTCAATTGCCTTGTAGATCAAGGTACAATTTTTGAAAAATAAAATAGAAAAAAGTCTGAAAACTTTAGTTAAATTATTTTCACTTAACATTTTCACGATTTTTATGTTTCTAGAATATAAGCCCAATGAAAACTGTCTTTTGTTTTCATTTTATTTATTAGTTATTTTTTATTGTGGTAAGGCCACACACGATATCTATCTTCTGTTATTACTGTTATAGTAAACCATACTGTACTGTACAATTATAGCTGATATAAGCTAGGTTGGCTATGAGGATCTGCTTGTTGGGTGTTGGTTAGATTTGTGTTGATCTATGATAGTTCAGTTAAGGAAGATGAAAAAATTCTGGAGATCTTCTCTACAACATAGTGCTTATAGTAACAGTATAACTGTTATAAGTATACTTAAGTAGTTAATAAAAACTTTAATGGCATACAAAACCTTTATACTTTTACACTTCCTGCTCTACATTTTATTGAATTTATGTCACATGTTACATATTCTTATACGTTTTATCCCTTAGCATTTTTTATTTTTATTTTTGTACATTAATCATTTAATTTGTATACTAGTATTAAAAGTAGTTCACATACTACCTTTATAGTATAACATTTTGTACTGTCTATATATTTTCCTTTATCAGCTTGTTTATGCTTTCATGTGCTTTTATGTTGATGTTTAGCATCCTTTTTCCACCCTGAGTAACTCATTTGTTCCTATGTGTGGATCATGTTTCCTTATTACTTTATTTTTATTTACTCCTTGTTTTGGTATCTACAGATGATAAGAAAAACGGCCTCCTCTCCAAGTCCTCCCAGTGTGGCCTCCTATAGGAGAAGGCACTCATCATTAGCCTAGCCAGAGATTCATGGGGTCTTTAAGACCTCTCTGTGTATGCATCTGCAGGCGGCAAGCCATCCAGGTGCTGAGGCAAGAGACCGAGGGCACGAGCTGTTCCAGTATAATAAAATATATAAAACAACAAGAGTTATACTAGATCTAGATCATAGGCATGATTATATATGAATATCATTAATCATTAGTTTGTAGCAATTACTCTTTATTCCAATATTATAATAATCCTCGCTCTATAATCATAACCTAGGAAAAGCCAGGCCATACAGAGATAGGAGCTGAGGGGACACAGTGAGAAATGACCAGAAGACAAGAGTGCGAGCCTTTTGTTATGCCCGGATAGGGCCACCAGAGGGCTCCTTGGTCTAGTGGTAACGCCAGCGTCTGGGAAGACGCCCTTTGCCAGGTGGACCGTGGTCTAGCGGCAAGGAAAAACACCAGCTACTTAGTGGACCGGGAGAGGGAGTCTCCCTTTCCCCTGGGGAGTTTAGAGAAGACTCTACTCCTCCACGTCTTGTGGAGGGCCTGACATCAGTCAGGCTCGCCCGCAGTTATCCGGAGGCCTAACCGTCTCCCTGTGATGCTGTGCTTCGGTGGTCATGCTCCTAGTCTGCCTTCATGTTCCATCCTGTACACCTGGCTCTGCCTTCTAGATAACAGTAGCAAAATTAGTGAAAGTACTAAAAGTCTCTGATATGCAGAAATAATGGCATAAGCTGTCTCTCTCTCTCCCTCTCTCTCTCTGCCTCAGCTGCCAGGCAGGGAAGGGCCCCCTGTCCAGTGGACACATGACCTACGTGACCTTACCTATCACTGGAGATGACTCACACTCTTTACCCTGCCCCTTTTGCTTTGTATCCAATAAATAACAGTGCAGCCAGACATTCGGGGCCACTACTGGTCTCCGCGACTTGGTGGTAGTGGTCCCCCGGGCCCAGCTGCCTTTTCTTTTATCTCTTTGTCTTGTGTCTTTATTTCTACACTCTCTCATCTCCGCACATGGAGAGAGACCCACCGACCCTGTGGGGCTGGTCCCTACATGCATCCTCTCTGGACTTGTGCATGTACATTTTGAACATGATTTTCTGCTTTCTTTTTTTAGAAATGTATAATTTCTGGCTTCCTCTGGCATCTATTGGCTGTACCATGTGCCTTCTGGAGTAGCAGCATGCACAAACTCATTTTTCTGTTATCAGATCCCCCAGGCATCTACAGTGTGTCAGAATCCACCTATGCTCTGAGACAAGTGAGACTTAGTTCATTCTCTCAGGCAACTACCTAAAAAGTTTTAAATTTGACAAATGTGTTAGTCATATCTTTCTCTCCCCAGAGATAAGCCAGTCACTGGGAGTCTTCTTGACTATGTTATGCTGAGCTGGAAGTAGGCCTCTGTTGGGTGAGTTTGTACAAGCCTAAACTTTTGCCCTGTTCTTAGTGTTCAGGCATCTAGAGTATGCTAGGTCCTACCAGTGTTCCCAGAGAGTTGAGACAGAAGCCAGTCCTTGGTGCAGCCCGCTGAAAAACTGGAATGTTGCATGCCAGGTCCAGTGCTTTTCCTCCCCTAGGATAAGCTGGGAAGTGAGGTTTCTTCTCAATCATGTGGCACTGTGCTGAGGGACAGGCTGTAAGAGGTAAGTGCACACTTCAAGCTACACTTCAAGCTGTTGCTCTTTTCAGTGTTTCCCAGTCATGCAAAGTATACTTGATCTCATTAGCACTCTTGAGACTGGCAAAACAGAAGCCAATTTCTGGGTCAAGCCCACAAAATTTGGAATGTCGGTTACATCATCCAAACTCTTTCCCTCTCCAGGGAGAAACTGGAATATGGAGGTTTCTGCAAGCTCGATCTGTGCAGAGTGAGAGAAAGGGGCTCTGATAAATGAATATATGCTATTAAAAATCACCATCTTTGTTCTCAGCAGTCCCCAACCTGAGATCATCTTCTGTCAGTATCACTTGGTCAGTCTCCAGAAAGTCAGAACGTTGGACATATGCTCTACTCCTTTCCTTTTTTTTTTTTTTTTTTTTCTCCAGGGAGAAACTTTGATCTAGGGTTTATCTTCAAATGGTCATGTTGTGCAATGGGGAAAGATAACAGTGTGAGGGTGCTTAAAATTTTCCTACCAGCTTCTATGCGGCTGCTTTTGTGTGCTACAGTGCAAGAGCTTTTCAACCGGTTCTTGGATTTCTCATAGGGAATAGTTTTTCCTTGTGTTGTGAAATTGATGTGCCGTCTGGGAAAGTATGGCTTTGTATTTTACCTTCTTGCTGACAGCCTTCTGCAAACTTATTTTTAAGGCCTGTTTGCTCTTCACAAAAGATTGCTAATTTTTAACATATTTTAATTTACTAAATTTTAATTTAAAAATTTGCTAATTTTTGACATATTTAATTTACTAAACTTTACATGACTTTTATGACTTAATTTATCTCTTTTTAATAAAAAGGACAAAAGTAAGTAAATGAATGATGATGATAAAATAATTACTCTGTGATTATTATAGTAATGTGTTACCTTACCGAGATTTATCTTCAAATATTAGCTGAAGGGACAAAGAAGTGGATGATTAGTCCAGATGTAGTATAAAGCTGCAGGATAAAAAGAAAGTGAAGATGGTAGCAAGAGGTAGCAGTGAGGGTAGAAATGAGATGAGGTATCCTGAGTGCAATGCTTTCGGTAACACATATTTTCTTTATTTGTTATTATTCCCATACAGTCCAACTAGTTCAGTTGTATTTTTTTTTAAAGATAGCTATCTGTGCTTCAGTATCTGGACCCGATAGTATCTTTAAGTTTCAAATTATTTTAATGGTGATTTATGCATGAAAAGACAAAATGTTCTATACTCCATATATGATAAAATGTATACTTAATATAAATAAATTTCATAAAAATATGTAACTGAATATTCATATGACAAAATTTGCAAAAGAAAAATCTGTATTCATATTTTAACACATATTAAAGTGATTAGAATTTACTTAGGGGTTTGTGGATTAACAAAGGAGTACACATGTAAACTTTCTTTACATTATTATATTTTAGTGTAGGTACAAATAAGCATGGTTTATTTATTTTTATTTTTTAGAAAACGCTTATTCTTTTAGAAATGCTCATTATTTATCTGAGGCGCGTAGGTTTCAGAAAGCTCTGGCTTCTCATGCTTTATTTATCCAAGTTACTAAGGCGAAGTAATTTTTCTGTTGTTAAGTCTTTATACTTATCCATTTTAGTTCACCTTTTCATTAAAATCTCTTGGATTAAACAAAACAGAAAGAAATGTCTTATCTAACGCCATTCTCTGAGTTATATTGCAATAATATGCACACAATAAAGTAGTTTACTTACCAAGACATGAAAACTGCTTTTCAGCTAGAAATAGAAATGTTCTCCTTGATTGACTTTTAATGAAGATAGATATATACATCTGCAAATGTATATAGAGAAAGAGAGAACGCAGAGTGCAAGTAAATGCATTTATGAGCCAGCAAGATGTGCAGGCTTTCTTTGTCTGATATTATTGTAACCCATGAGTTTGGATGTAAGTGAAGCATTAGTCTTACAGAGCAGCTTTTCCTACCACTCTATTTCTCTTCTTTTCAGCCTAGTGTCAAGCTTTCAAACCAAGCCCTCTTTTTCAGATTATCTGATCTAACTATATCAGCCTTTTCTCAGCAATGAATATAAATGCTACATTATTTTCTAAAGTGTAATATTTACCACCCATATTCACTTTTTCTTTTTTATTTAGCCAAATATAGCTGTCTTTTGGTCTTTATAGACCTATACATCCATCCCCCTGACCATGAATGAATAGGCTTAGATTCAATTTCTTCAACCTAGCAACTTTGCCTGCTCTTCTGTAAATTTAAATTTGAATCCTTGCTTTGAGATTATTGCACAGCCTGACAATCAAATAAAACATAGTCCTTCTTCTATAAAGTGCTATTTTCTTACACATGTCCAAACACAAACACCCACAAACCCTTATACATGCATGTATTCCACCAAATTATATCATATTAGAGTTATCTTTCTTTAGCACAAAGTCTCTTCCAAAATATGACTACCAAAATTATTGTCTTTTATAAGATGAATAAAATGACAGTTTAATATTTAGAGCTGATGCCTTTAATCTTTAGCATTTTGTAATTTTTTTCCCTTGACTATCTAATTTCTTCCCCACAGTTCCCAAGGCTGTAAACTATAAGTGAAGTAGAAAGGTATGACAATCATATTACAAAATATTGAAAAGGTTAAAGTAGTAAAGCACCTTTCCCAGGGTATATGAGACATTAAGATTTTGGTATTTTATATTAGTGAAGAGATTACATTGAAAAAGGTAAATGGCACAACAAAAAGTCATTATTTTTAAACAGAAAGTTCATGAGGATTCTATATGATAATCTTTCTTTTGGTCTCGAATCTTAAATAATATTTTAATAATAATTTTAACTTAATTTAAGCACAGCTAGAATTTATGTATGCATATATGTTTATAAGTTAAAAATGTATATATTTATCTCACACTTTAATGTAGTGTCTAGACTCACTGTAATATAGTATATTGTCAATACAATATGCTTTATATTAAAATAAGATTTTTGATATCTTTGGGGGTTACGTTCTGTATGATGGAACCCTAACTGGTTTTATTGTTAAGAGTTCAAAGAGCTTTTTAGCTGTGACAGTCCTTCCTGGATATTTGTGTTGAAGTTTGATCTCACTTATGTTTCGCCGTAGCCACGTTCTCTTGCCCTAAGATCCAGATTATTACAGCAGAGGTTAGTCAATGCTCTCAAGACTTCTAACCCTGAGGACTTAATGAACGTGGCAGTCTAAACACAGGAACTTGTCTAATTGATTATTCCCCAAGATGACAGTGAATGCAATTTAAGGACAAACTTTTATGGCAAGTTGCCACTGAGATTTACATTCATTCATTCAAAAGCATTACTTTAACATCTACTGTCTGCTGGGGCATTGTTCCAGACAAGCAATTCTCAAAGTGTGAACCATGTTACAATACACGGGTCCTAGAGATTAAAAAAAAATCATAATAATATTATGATATCTGCTTTTTTCACTTTCCATATCTCAAGAGAATAAAGTCTTCCAGTGAAGTCTTCCAGGAGCTAAACGATATATCACAAAAGATTGTGTATAAAAACAGTTATGAGAATCTAGCTGCCTTGTAGTAAGTCAGACATTAAAGAGATGCACAAAAATATAATATAAAGCCACTATTTCTCAATAAACATTTTTGTTTGGGAAAGTGTAATCTTTTAAATAAGTTATTTTTGCTATCATGTGTAATTATCGTTAATTAATAACTGGAATAGAATAACTAAGTTTAACTATTGCTAAGTTTGAATTCCTAATACCATAAATTTTGACAGCTATACACAAAAATGACATGTGGATTCATTAATAATATTTAAGGGTATAAAGGGGTCCTGACACCAAAAGATTTGTGAGCTGCTGTTCTAGGTTCTAGAATCTTAATGTTAATCAGTTTTCTTCTCCTGTTCTCATGAATCCATTATGGAAGTAGTATAGACTATTTTAGAATGATCCTTAGCTATATTACTGTTATTTCCTATTTTAAGCTTTGAGAAAAACTTGTTTTCAACTCTCAAGCAGTTCATGCCAGTTCCTGGAATAAAAAGAACATCTGGGAAAAATCTCAATTAGTGTTGTTTTGTCCTAGTTCTCTTATTTCCAGTTTTGCCTTAGAGATACAAACGAAAGACCCCTAATTATAGATTTTAAAGTTTACCTTATCCTCTTCCATTTGGCTGCTAGGTGATTATACTGTGTAAAAACTTAGCTCCACCTTTGCACAGTGGAAGCATCGTAGCTGATGAGGTTTATCTGAGGCGCAAGTATTGCTAATTCAAAACTTTCCCCAATACTCGGCCATGACGACTTGAAATATGGTCGACATTGGCAATCTTCGACAGTCTCTACAGAGAATGAACCATCTTTGTTGAAAAAAACGAAAACAAACGAACAGAAAAAACTTAGCTCCATGTAAAGGACTTTACATCTAACTTTGTGTTGAATGTACGGTCACTTAATTTTACAAACCTCCTCCGTTTAACTTGCCCAGCTGTGTAATTAACGATGGTGCAATATGCAGTTCTAAGACCCTTGCAAGTCAAATTACAAGTTTTCAGACCCTTACAAGTCTAAGACCCTTACACTTCTAAGACCCTTACAAGTCTAATTATTTTGCGTTTTTTGTTTCATATTTACTGCCCCACAAAACAATATATATCCACATTGTAATATACAAATTATTTAATTCCAGGCCGCACACGGTTTTTTGTTTGTTTGTTTGTTTTGCCATTGCGTTTTCTGGCCCTACCACTGATGTGTACGCATGCCTTTTTCCTCACAAATAATTTCCCCTTCGGGCTTCAAGAGAAACCATTTTCCACAGGTTTGGAGCGAGACCTTGGTTGGAAGCCCAGCTCCGCCATGAATTATTTCGTCTCTGGCATGTTATCAGCATTTCTAGATCAGTAGTTTTTCATCAATGGAATGAAAATAATTACAGTACCTCTCTTATAAATTTGTCATTAGAACAATATGGATTAAAGCATGAAACGATTTTGTAAACATGCTAGCACAATGAAAATTTTCAAGAAATGCTTGTTGTTAGGATGTTTTTGTTTATTGTTAAGCCACCAAACCTGATGACTTTCATTTCTGCCCATGAATGTCTCTGTATTCTGAAATCTTTCAGTCTAAAATATGCATTAATGTTTTCTTTGCAAACTTGTATACAAGTTACTTGTGAAACAGAGCAGGCTGAGGCCGACTGGTGTTGGAATTTTTTAAATTAATACTATCATTTGTTATATGGATTTTTAAATTTCAGATATTAGTTGTGCTCTTTAAGCTGACATGAAAATAATATTTTGGTATTCTTTTAAGATGAAAGCTGAAATTTGGAATCAAGATGTTTTTAAGTAAAGAAAAAAAGGGCATGCTGCCAATCAAATCAAATCAAACATGAGATTATAATTATGAAATAATTTCTTGTGAAAATCCTAATTCCAATTTTGTCATGGACGAAGATATCTATTACTAATATGAAGTTCACTTAAAATATAAATTATTATTTGAGCTAACTAATCCAAACCTAGAAAAAGTACAAAAGCATCAAAATGAAAACAGATTTGAATGTTTGCTTTATTGATAATTATCCCATTAATCACTTCCAAACTTCAATATTTTAAAAATAAAAATCAGCCTCATGTATTTAGTTTTTTGTTTGCTTGTTTGTTTAAAAGTAAGCTCAGCTGGACAAGAAAGTAATTTTAGCAGGAAGAACCTTTGGCTAAGAACTAGTCTACCTGTCCTTGAACTTTAGACCTCATATGTTCCAAAGTTATTTCAATCAATTTTAAAATCTATGCAACAGGAAAGTAACAATATGCTCTAT
Source organism: Hylobates moloch (assembly GCF_009828535.3). Lineage (NCBI taxonomy): Eukaryota > Metazoa > Chordata > Mammalia > Primates > Hylobatidae > Hylobates > Hylobates moloch. Next base: position 23,254,228 of record NW_026652289.1, on the reverse strand, counting down.
TGTATGGGTTAAGTCTCACAAATAATGCACTTGCATGTATATGAGTTCTTTCACGTATTCAATTCTTTTCTTAAAATATGATCTCCTCAGAGAAGACTTAATGACCACCTGTCATTAATAGCTGCTTTCACTCTCTTCATCTTACTCTGATTTATTTTTTCCACAACAATTTTAACTCCTGAAAAATTGTATTTCTTAATTTGTTTATTATCTATCTCCACTAGATTGTAAGCTCAGCGAAAGCAAGGTTTTGTTTCTGTACTCTGCTATACATATTTCCAGCTTCTAAAAGCAGTCCTAGTATATAATAGGTTCCTAATAAATATTTGTCCAATGAATAGATCAATGAGTGTGTTTAGAAGTAGAATTTCATTAAACATTTTTAGAAGCATTTAATATGTTTTAGATGATATCTTAAGATATAATTTTATTATTATATTAACTCAACTTTGCAAGAGTGCACAAATAAATGACTGTAATGAATACATGTACATTTTTTAAAAACTGGGTAGTCTGATTTAATGGATGTGAGCATAAACTTATTTCAGAGTTTATTCATATTTAAGTGTCTTCCTTATAAAATACAATGAAGTTATGAAAAGTACAGGTCTATCATATTTTAACATATTTAAGAAAAATTTAAAAAGTTGTCTAATTCATCCATTTTTTTGAAATATATGTTTTAAAATCTCAAAATAAGCACCCATTTAACTAAGTAAATATGAGTGCTAGTCATTACTGGTCAGTTACATTTTTTCCACCTTGAAAATTGTACTCGAAGTTTGAAAATAGACTGAATAACTCCAAAACTTTAAGTAAAATATATGTGTATTTGCTACAAATCTACCAAATGAAATTAACAATTACAACTGCTTTTAAATAATCATTTACCATTTAATATGTCATATTTTCATTTATTTAAATTCTAGGATTTATTTTTCTTGAGTTATAACAATACCCTCATTTATTATTTCACAGTTTCTATCGATCAGAAGTCAGGCAGAGTGTAGCTGCTTCTCTGTTCAGGGTATTACAAGGCTAAAACCAAGGATTAAGCCAGATTGCATTCTCATCTGGAGTATAGGAGCCTTTTTTAAAGTTGAAAACGTATTGATACCTAAATAATCTTTCTGTACTACTTGTTATTTGATACTTTTTTAGTATCAAATATTTGATACACCTTACACCTTTCAGGCGTAAGGAGATATTTTAGTGACTTATCTAACCCTCCTGAAATTTATTCAACTTTTTTCTCTGTTCTGTGTCCTATAACTTTCCGTCACTTGATTTTTCATCCTATTGCCAAATACTACACTCAACTTAAAAAGTCTTGACTGCAAATGTTTCTGTGTTTTTAATTTCTAGAATTATAATAGCTATCTCATTTCTCACAATATATTTAATATTTGAAAAAATGATTTTTGAGTTATAAAGTACTTTTAAAACTTTGAAGTATTTGACATTTTAAAATTGAAAGATGTTTATCATGAGAATCATTAACTATTTGGGTTTTAATAATCCTCTAAGCACTATTTACACAAAAAATTCTCTTTTAAAAAAATTCAACAGGATTTTTGGGAAGAGGTGGTGTATGGTTACATAAATAAGTTAACTAGTGGTGATTTCTGAGATTTTGGTGCACCCATCACCCGAGAAATGCACACTGTCTCCAATTAGTAGTCTTTTATCCCTTACCTCCCTCCCACCCTTTCCCCCGAATCCGCAAAGTCCACTGTATCATTCTTATGCCTTTGCATCCTCATAGCTCAGCTCCCACTTATGAATGAGAATATACAATCTTCGGTTTTCCATTCCTGAATTACTTCACTTAGAATAATGGTCTCCAATTCCAGCCAGATTGCTGTGAATGCCATTATTTTGTTCCTTTTTATAGCTGAGTAGTATTCCATTATATATATAATTTTATATATATAAATATAACATAAATTGTAAATTATATATATTATAATATATTAAATATATATTATAATATATAAAAAATTATATATAATTATATATATAATATACTCAGTATAAAATATAAAATATTTTATATAATATATAAAATATAAAATATTTTATTTTTATACTGAGTATTTTATATATAATTTTTATAGTAGTTTTATATATAATATTTTATTTTTATACTAATATATTCCTTATACATTTTATATATAATTATACATTTATATATATATAAAATGGAATACTAAGCAGTATAAAAATTTTATTTATATATATAAAATTCCATTTTATATAACACTTGTTGATTGATGGGCATTTGGCTTACTTCCATACTTTTGCAATTATGAATTGTGCTGCTATAAATGTGTGTGCAAGTATCTATTTTGTATAATGACTTCTTTTCCTGTGGGTAGGTACCCAGGAGGGGGATTGCTGAATCAAATGATAGTTCTACTTTTAGTTCTTTAAGAAATCTACCCACTGTTTTTCATAGTGTTTGTACTACTTTACATTCCCACCAGCAGTGTAAAAGTGCTTCCTTTTCACCACATCCCCACCAACATCTATTACTTTTTAACTTTTTTTTATTATGGCCATTCTTTCAGGCATACGGTGATATTGCATTGTTGGTTTCTTTTTTGTTGGTTTCTTTTTCTTTTTCTTTCTTTTTTTTTTTTTTTGTAAGACGGAGTCTCGCTCTCTCGCCCAGGTTGGAGTGCACTGGCGCGATCTCGGCTCACTGCAAGCTCCGCCTCCCGGGTTCCCGCCATTCTTCCGCCTCAGCCTCCCGAGTAGCTGAGACTGCAGGCGCCCGCCATCGCGCCCAGCTCATTTTTTTGTATTTTTAGTAGAAACGGGGTTTCACCGTTTTAGCCAGGATGGTCTCAATCTTCTGACCTTGTGATCCTCCCTCTTCGGCCTCTCAAAGTGCTGGGATTACAGGCGTGAGCCACCGCGCCCGACCTATTGGTTTCTTTTTTTGACACGGAGTCTCACTCTGTCACCCGGGGTGGAGTGCGGTGATGCAACGTCTCCCTCCTGGGTTCAAGCAGTTCTCCTGCCTCAGGCTCCCAAGTAGCTGGGATTACAGGTATGGGCCGCCACACCCAGATAATATTTGTATTTTTAGTAGAGACGAGGTTTCACCATGTTTGCCAGTCTGGTCTGGAACTCCTGACCTCAAAAGATCTACCCATCTCGGCCCTCCAGAGTGCTGGGGTTACAAGTGTGAGCCACTGCACCCGGCTTGCATTGTGGTTTTGATTTGCATTTCCTTGATCATTAATGATGTTGAAAGTATGTTTGTTTGCCATTTGTGTATCTTCTTTTGAGAATTGTCTATTCATGTCCTTTGCCCACTTCGTGATGAGATTGTTTGTTTTTATCTTGCTGATTTGAGTGACTTGTACATTCTGGATATTAGTTCTTTATCAGATGTATAGATTGCCAAGATTTTCTCCCAATATGTGGATTGTCTGTTTACTCTGCTGATTGTTTCTTTTGCTGTGCAGAAGCTTTTTAGTTTAATTAAGCCTCATCTATTTATTTTTAGTTTTGTTGCATTTGCTTTTAGGTTCTTGGTCATGAGGTCTTTGCCTAAGCCAGCGTCTAGAAGGATTTTTCCAATGTTATCTTCTAGAATTTTTATGGTTTCAGATCTTAGATTTAAGTCCTTGATCCATCTTGAGTAGATTTTTGTATAAGGTGAGAAATGAGGATCCAGTTTTGTCCTTCTACATGCGGCTTTCCAATTATCCCAGCACCATTTGTTGAATAGGGTGTCATTTCCCCACTTTATGTCTTTGTTTGCCTTGTCGAAGATCAGTTGGCTATAAGTATTTGGGTTTATTTCTGGGTTCTCTATTCTGTTCCGTTGATCTATGTCTATGTGCCTATTTTTATACCAGTACCATGCTGTTTTGGTGACTATGGCCTCCCTGGTGTGAAACCCACTTGATAATGGTGGATTATCTTTTTGATATGCTGTTGGATTCAGTTAGCTAGTATTTTCTTAAAGATTTTTCCATCTATATACATCAAGGATATTGGTATTCTTTTTCTTTGTTTTGTCCTTTCCTGGTTTTGGTATTAGGGTAATACTGACTTCATAGAATGATATCAGAAAGATTTCATCTTTCTCTGCCTTGTGAAATAGTGTCAACAAGATTACTACCAATTATTTTTCAAATGTCTAATAGAATTCAGCTGTGAATTCATCTTGTCTGTACTTTTTGTTGGCAATTTTACTCTTTTATATACTTAAGCAGATAGGCCCCATTACATACATTTTCTCAAGATAAGCAGTAACTAGTTCTCAAGTAAGAGGACTTAATGGCATCTTTTATTACACATCCTAAATTTATATGGAAATTGGGGTAACCATCTATGTTATCACAATTGAGCAACCAGTTAACAATAATTTATTGTATATTTTGTAATATCTAAGAGAGGATTTGAGATGTTAGGCATAATGAAAGGATTTGTGTATTTTGTAATATCTAAGAGAGGATTTGAGATGTTAGGCATAATGCAAGGATTCAAACTGGCAAGAGGCAGCCATTGTGGTCTCTTCAAAATTTCTTCACTCTATTTTCCTTTGTCCTAGAAAACTCCTGAGTTCTCCCTGGAAGGAGACTAAAGAACAATCCTCTCCAGATGTGTCTGAATCCTAAAATGAACTTAAGGTATGTCTAAGAAGGTTCCACAAGAATTCCTAGACTTCTAAGATATTTTTGTATTCCAATATTTAATGTATTTATACTAGATTGTGTATAAGTTGCTACTTGTTGGGAAATTTTGACTTATTGCCTTATTATCTTCATTTTTAGATTTTTAGTTCATAGGAAAATAAATTGCTTAATTCTCAATGCCAAATATTTGATGAGAATCTAAAGAATTAAAACTATATTTGCTACTGTCATTCTAAAACTTAGCTACATGCTATAGCTTTTCAGATACAATTGTGAAAGATATAGTACACATTGCTCTTTTGAAAAGTTTAAGTAAAATAAAATAATGAAAATGCAAATATTTTAAACTTATAAGCTAATTTTTCTGTTTGGTGAACTTGTAGCAGAACTCTGCTTCTGCACATAATATTCTTTTAGAAACCATGTATTATTTCTCAGTGTTGATTTATATTATCATATTCTTATAAACTGTACTGTGTTTCTGTGGTATGAATGCATTTGTACAACTCCTTGCATATGCCAAGCTTGGATAGAAAGTATTGAAAATACAGCAAAGAGGTTTTTTATTTAATCTGGAGGAAAGATTATATAAAATATATATTTACTTTTGATAAGTAAGATTATATGTTAAATCTCACCTGAGGTATTTTAAATAGCCCAGAGTTTGAGAAATGCCTGACTGATGATTGTCCTTTTTGGGGTCATCAGAATTGACTACATTTCTTTGGGTAAATGTGGGTTGTTTCCCTGAAGGTATGGATTCCCCAACAGACAGTCTTTTGTGGAATATGAAAATTTATTACCTAAAATCCTGCTGTGGGAAGGAGACCACAGGCTGGAGAGAGGCAAAAAAAAAAGACCTTCTTCCTTCTTCTGGTGTGCAGTTAGTTTGGCCCACATTCTAAGGGATGGACAGAAAGACCTGAGACTCTGAGTGATGGTGGCATGAAGGGTAGGTGAGTTCTCCTTTGCCAAGTGGAGAAATACTAAAAGCCTGCCAAGAGGTGGCCTGCAAAGGGACTTGTGATGTGTTTCAGACTGTGCAGTACTTGAATGTTATTTTTCACTGTAAGTTCTTTCAGCTAAGGGAAAGTCTTGAATACCGGCTTATTAAATGAAGTAATTTCAATATTTGTGAAAGCAATTAATAATTTTTTTGGTCTATTCTTGGAGTGAAGTATAAATGTATATAAAAGTGCATATTCAGTAGAGCACTCTTTGGGCATTGCAACCTATCAGTCTCACAAGGGCCAGAGACAGGAAGCAGTGAGAAGAAGAAGAAGAGCTCTGAATTAAAGGATGCCTAAGACTTGTTTTCAGTATGCATAAATTGGAATATTGGTACCTTCCAGAAATAGTTGGCAGGTAAAACTAAGGGAAACTAATTTCCTTAGGTAAAAATAGGGTGGGTGCAGTAGAGCCATGAATACAGAATTTGTAACATATACATCTAAATTTCAATTTAGCAAGGAATCCCAAGAAGAAAATTACTTGCAATCACTTTCTACAGTAATTTTCCTCTACCTTCCCTGTCCTTAAAAGAAGCTAATATGATGAAGTGGCTGAATAGACCTAGTAGGAAGAGATGCTAAAGAATGGGATTATAGTAATTTATTATTCAATCATCTATAAGATAGTTTTACCTATATGTAATGTAAATTAAGTAGCAAAATTACCTGGGGAAAAATAACATCAGTCTAGTGGCTGAGAATGAAGAAATATCTACAGGGAAAACTCATCTCTGGCAAGCAGAAAAGATGAGATTTCATAAAATGAGGTTTAAGGGGAATAGTTCACTTTCACTGGCTTTTTCCATGAAGCAGCTCAAGATATTAGAAAGTGAAAAAAACAAGATTACCAAAGGATAAAGAAGGGGAAATTAATAAGAGAACACTATCAAGTTTGAATTAAATTCAACACCTATTTAGGTAAGTTACCAGAGAGCTCAGTTTTAAGAATCAAGGAAATCTTGAATGTATACCTAGCAGATACATCGTGATGCTGTTGTTTTTTCTTTTAGAACTATTCTTTTATGTTTTTTTCTTTCCATTTCCACGTGATTTGTTTGAGACAGTCAGTGAGGACACCACACCCTTCACCCAACCCCAATACACACATAGTAACAGAAGACGCTATTTGCCAGTTTTCCATAATGTCCATGATGGGCCAATGGGATTTTTTTACTTGAGAATGAGAATTTTTAGAAAAGATACATGGAATTTTAGATGACTATTTTTAAGTGACCTGATCAATGAATGTGTTTCAAAAAAGGCTTTGATAAGCCCTCATACTTTATGTTATTAGTTATATATTTGCAGTATATATACAGTCATCTGCCACATAACATTTCAGTCAACAATGGACCTTGTATACAATAATGGTTTTATAAGATTATAATACTCTATTTTTACTGTGCATTCTCTATGTTTAGATACACAAATACGTATTACTGTGTTACAACTGCCTATAGTATTCAGTAGAATCACATGCCATACAGATTTGTAACCTAGGAGAAAAAGAATATAACACATAGCTTGGATTGTTGTAGGCCCTACCGTGTAAGTTTGTGTAAGTATACTCTGTGATATTAGGACAATGATAAAAATCACCTAATGACACACTTCTCAGTGTATTCTATTTTTTTTTTTTTTTGAGACGGAGTCTCGCTCTGTCGCCCAGGCTGGAGTGCAGTGGCGCAATCTCGGCTCACTGCAAGCTCCGCCTCCCGGGTTCACGCCATTCTCCTGGCTCAGCCTCTCCTAGTAGCTGGGACTACAGGCGCCCGCCACCACGCCCGGCTAATTTTTTTTGTATTTTTAGTAGAGACGGGGTTTCACCGTGGTCTCGATCTCCTGACCTCGTGATCCGCCTGCCTCAGCCTCCCAAAGTGCTGGGATTACAAGTGTGAGCCACCGCGCCCGGCTCAGTGTATTCTATTTTTAAGTGACACATCACTGTACATATGTTTTTTTTAATGATTATTAATTTCTCAATTTGGATCCATGAAAAACTATTATATTATTTTAATAACTGCTTACTCTTTTATTAGAACTTCCTAAAAGCTAGTTCTATTTTCCAAAGTCAGATAACATTATCTAATAGAGGATATGATATAAATGTTGCCAGAAATCCAGAAGGACAAATTTAACAATGTTAAATATTTCATGCAGTTCTTGTGAGTAAGGTACTATGGACAATATACTACCATATAGATACTCACAAAAATTATAGGTTAAGATCAAACATGAGATGACAGTCAATTGCATTCAAATGATTACACACACACACACACACACACACACACACACATATAAAGTATTGATTCATGAAAATAAATATCTCACTTTATTGTAAGAATGAGAATATAGCCGTATGGCAAAATAGGAATTGAAAAGGAATTTATCAGTGGAGAACTTTGCTGTAATATGAACATTTAGATAAATTGGCAAAGATTTACAAAATCTTCTACTACTGTCAACTTGCTCATGCTAGATGACTCTTTCCTAGGTAGCATATCTCATCTAAACACATTCAAAGATTCGTAGTTGAGTTTAACAAAATACATTTGAGCACATTTTCTGTTGAAATGTTAATTTATGCAGTAAAACATTAATTTACAACTTGGAAGAATTGCAAGTAGAAAATCATGTTATAAATGTATTGCATCATTATATTCTCCAATGCTTAGTCCATATATATTATTTTTCCAAATTTAAAGAGGGCAGATTTTTAAAAAATATAATGTTTTTTGAATCTTTCCATGTTTAGCTCCCCTCTAATTATTTTAAGAGCTAATGTCATTATAAAAGAAGACATTTTGAAGCTCCTCTTCCAAGACTCTTCCAGGCATTTACTAATTTTATGACACATTTTTGTTAGAAAGCACCTGGAAATTGGATCTCAGTGAGTTACCAAAAGAATTAAATATATACATACATATATGTGTGTATATATGTATATATGTATATATGCATGCATATACACATATATGTGTATATGCATGCATATATGTATATATACATATATGTATATATATATATGGTTTTACATTTAAGTACAAAGAATAACATTTAAATACCTGTGCACTGTTTTCTTTAATATAACATTGTATTTCAAAAAAGAAAGAAAATATTAGATCGGATTTTTATTATGCTACATAAGAAAACATGGAAAATTAAATAATGGCATCTATATTGTTTTCCTATTACTGCTGTTAACAAATGATTACAAACGTAATGGCTTAAAACAACAAAAAATTATTATCTTATGGTTCTAGAAGACAGAAATCTGAAATGTATCTTATGGGTTCAAATCAGGGTGTCCTCAGAACTGCATTTTCTCTGGAGACTCTAGAGAAGATTCCATTTTCTTACATTTTTCAAATTCTAAAAGCTACCTGCATTCTTTGTTCTGTGACACCTTGTTTTATCTTCAAAGCACATCACTCATAACTCCACTCTTTATCTTTTTATCACCTCTCCTCTTTGACACTCTGACAGTTTTGTCTACTTTTATCAAGAACACTTGTGCTTATATTGGGCCCATTGGGATAATCCAGGGTAAACTCCCCATTCAAGGTCCTTAATATAATGACAGGCACAGAGTTCCTTTTACTAAGTAAGGTAATGCAGTCTCACGCTGTATGGTTTAAGACCAACCTTGGGGAGGCATTTTTTAGCCTACTATTCTGTTTCTAGCCTTAGAAAAAGACACAATTTTTTAATGGCCAAGAAGTAAAACAGAATTAAAACCATAGTCTCAGTGTTAGGATGCTGTCCCTCAATTCCATTTAAATATTCTTGTTCTTAAAGCTATGTAACAGATCAAATTATTTAGAAAATAGTGCTATTAAGTGCAAAGTGAGTTGTTGGAGAGGTCAACAACATGACGGTTGTAGGTACCTTAATAAGAAACAAACAAGACAGAAAAATAGTTTGAACTAATAATCGAACTTATTGCAGAAATTTGAAGAGGGACTTAAAAATAATAAATTAAGCAAGTTTACCAATACTGCTAAAAGAATGAGCTAAAAATACACAAATGATTGAATTGATAACTGGTAAAACAGAGAAAAATGAATTTAAAATGTAAGAAATATTTTTAAATGTTGATTCAAAATATCCTTATTTTTAAGAACTAGAAAAAAATCAGTGGGGTTTTTTTGACCTTCAATTCTAAGACATATTAAGTTATAATTTACAAAAGACATGATTATACTTACATTTCAAATATGAAATGCAGTGTTGTTAACTATAGCCACATTGTTGTACATTAGATCTCATAATTATGTTTATGTGGAAATCTGGAAAATTATAGAGACAGAAAAGAAATCAGTGTTTGCCATGGGTTTGGAGAAGAAGAAAGGGGGCTTGAATAGTGAAGCGTAGAGGATTTCTTAGGGCAGTGAAACTATTCTGTATTAAACTGAAATGATAGGTACATGACATGTATGACTATTAATAGTCGCAGAACTTTGCAGCACAAACAATGCGTTAAAATACTCTAGGAGTTTGAAGGATCTCAGGATGGAATATAGACAGTGATATAAAAATTTAAAATATTAAAAATTATTACTAGTAGTGCAGGGAAAGAGGAAATGGGAAGATATTGGTCAATGGGCACAAAATTACAGTTACACAAAATGGATTTCAAGAAATGTACTTACATACACCACCCTTAAATATGGGGACCATAATTTTCAACCCCATAATTGTGTCCCGATCTCTTTCAAGGAGTACTGTAGGAAAGTGGAGCTTCAAGAAAATAACTACACAGTGAAGAAGCCTGACAAACACTATCTCAGCCAGGTGACCAAGGTTAACATCATCAGTGATGTCATCCTGATAGCATGCACCGTTATTATGGTGTAATCAGAATGGCATTTTACCTGTGTGGTCTTCCACCCAAGAACTCCTAATCCCAATCTAATATTGAGAAAAATATCAGAGGAACCTTAATTGATGAACAGTCTACAAAATATCTAACCAGTATTCGTCAAAACTCTCAAGTCATGTAAAACAAGGAAAGTATGAGAAATTGCCACGGTCTAGAAGTGTCTAAGGAAACTTGATGACTTAAATGTAATTTGATATCCTTGAAAGAATACTGGGCAGAAAAATACCATTAGGTAAAACTGAGGAAATCTAAGAAAAGCATGTACTTTGGTTCATCACAATGTATCAACAGCATAGTGAATGTATCATGCTAATATAAAATGTTAATAAGAGGGGAAACCGGAATGGGGTATATGAGACCTCATTGAACTAGCTTTGCAAGAATTTCTACAGATGTGAAACTGTTCTAGAATACAAATTAATTAAGGTAAATCAATTACCCTGGAAAACTCGGTAGTCTTCTCCATCATCACTTTTTCATTGAGAAATATCTTGTCCAGGATATCAATTATTTAATAATAAATGATTATTTTATTGTGATAAGATGTATGAAACTTAAAATTTACCATTTTAATCATGTTTAAGAGTACAGTTTTGTAGCATTACATACACTTACATTGTTGTGCAACTATTATCATTATCCATCTCCAGAACATTTTTATCTTTCCAATTGAAACTCTATTCTCATTAAACAGAAATGTCCCATTTCCCCGTCTCTGTAAGTTCCTTCTCTACAAATTTGAGTACTCTAGGTTGCTTATATAAATGGAATCATAATAATATTTGTCATTTTGTGTCTGACTTAGTTTACTAAACACAATTTCTTCAAGATTCATTCATGTTGTGACATAGCAGAATTTTCTTCATTTTAAAGGCAGAATAATATTTCATTTTATGTGTGTACCAGGTTTTGTTTCCATTTATCTTTCAACTAACATTATGGTTGTTTCTACCTTTTGGCTAGTGTGAATAATGCTGCTATGAATATTTCTGTACAAATATCTCTTTGATTTTCTGCTTTCAATCCTTTTGAGTATATACCCAGAAGAAGAATTGATGGATTATACATAATTCTGTGTTTACATTCTTGAGGAATCATCATAAAATAATAACTTATTATTAACAAGAATTAGACCACCTGAGAAACATATACTATAATACGAAAAGAGGTTAAAAGAAAGATAACTTATTTAAAAAAACCCCTTACAGGCCGGGCGTGGTGGCTCACGCTTGTAATCCCAGCACTTTGGGAGGCCGAGGCGGGTGGATCACGAGGTCAGGAGATCGAGATCACAGTGAAACCCCGTCTCTACTAAAAAATACAAAAAATTAGCCGGGCGTGGTGGCGGGCGCCTGTAGTCCCAGCTACTCGGAGAGGCTGAGGCAGGAGAATGGCGTGAACCCGGGAGGCGGAGCTTGCAGTGAGCCGAGATTGCGCCACTGCACTCCAGCCTGGGCAACACAGCGAGACTCTGTCTCAAAAAAAAAAACAACAAAAAACAAACAAACAAAAAAAACCCTTACATAATGCTCTTCTGGCAAAGGAGAATTGTAACTAAATATTATAGAAGAAATTTAAAAGGAAGAATAAAGCACTTTAATAAAGGAAGATTATAAAGTAGACGTACAAGAACACAGAGTAGATAAGGCACAAGAAAGACGAAAATAAAATATGAGTTTATACATTGAAAGATAGCATCTTATATCAAAAATAATTGATCCATAATTGTAAAAACAGAAACAAATCTTATTACTTTTTATGGAACTTTGAAAATAATGAAAAAATATTTGCACCTCTTCCTATGTAAAACAAATCTAAATAATTTATAAGTAGCATGACAACAATATATCAAAATTTCATGGAAATGTTTTAGTACATAAATGTCTAAAATTAATATAAATTATGTTTTTTAACTTCCATATGTCCTCATTTTGATAATAAACCCAATGTTCATCCAAGCAATTGAAAAAAAAAATCAGATTGGCCTTGGATTTCTCTAGAGTCATCTGCAGTACCAGTAGACTGTAAAGATCTTAGACAGTTTCACGTGAACTTCTGCAAAATATAAAATAAAAAAAAAATTAGCAGCTCTGCTACTCTGATGAATACACAGCCAAAATATAGCCTAGGGCATGTGCATTGACATAATTCCCTCCTGAATAAATATACAGCCAAAAGTCCCTCAAACAAAAAATGAATGCTAAATAATCCTACTTGTATTTCTGTTACTCTTTCAATGGAAATTTAATGGAAACAAAACATCTCCATACAAATTGAAAATTGAGAATATGTGTTTAATTTTTTTCCTGTACGTAATGTATATAATATGTTGCTAAGAAACATGGAAATGATCTCATTTCTCTTACTACCTATCCATATTTGATATAATTTATAAGTAGTTAAAAATAGTTAATGTGAATTAACAGTGAAAATATTATGTCTTGCCAAGATAAGATGAGAGAAAATACAAGGTACCACCTCTATCCACCCATTACACTTACTATTTGACAGTAAGTTTGTTTGCAAGAAGACAGCAAGTCTACTAAAACCTGGAATGTCTTGTGAAGCATGAAAAATGCCATTCGCTTTTCTAATATTTTGTCTCAAATTTGAAACAGCAAATATGATAAACATTTTAATCAGAGGTGAGAAATAAACATTTTAATCAGAGGTGAGAAATTTAATAGACTTTGAGCCCAGCCCTACAAATAATAACTGTGAGGTCACTGTTAGTACTGACATCACAGGGTTTTGACTCATATGGTATAAGCCTATATATAATATTATTAAATTATACATGGAAAATAATGAACACCATATTAATATTAGCTGTTATTATTATATGAGCCATATTCAATGAATGTTTGTCAGAGTTCTTCAGTGACAGGCAAAATTCTTAGTACTATATACCAGTGACCAAAGCAAAGAGTCTTCCCATTGTGAAATTTTTCTCCTAGGGATGTGCTGGGGAAAGAGAATACAGGCAATACAATTTTTTATAATCATACTATCGTATTTATTATGTGATAAGTGCTAAGAAAAATAAATTAAAATTGAACAAGATATACCTAGATCTCAATAAAATACTTTTAATTTCTTCTGATACAATAATTATTAAAATATAGAAAAAGATATAATAACATGGTACAATAATTTAAAATGTAGAGCAAGTTATAAGGGGTTCACAGGACATGGTTGAGAATGGTTCCACTTTTAATTAATCAGAGTAAACCTTACTGAGTAAATAAATACTATAAGCTGTGCACAAATACAGCAATAGAAAGTTGGTGGGTTAATGAACAAGAAAGACCACCTTTATTTTGGAATACTCAATTTTGTAGAAGTATGCAAACCAAACAAAACAACTGCAGGCTGTATTCTGTTTATGTGCTACTGTGTTTGACCTCTACTTTAAAATAGAAAATAACTCAGAACGACTGCATTCTAAATTTAGTCTACTAGCTTTCAAAACATTTGTTTTGTCAGTGCTACACACAAGATTTTTCAAGTTAATATAAATGTGGTTGAAATGTATACTAGCTCTTCCTTGAGGTATTGCATAGCTCTTAACTAGTTGCCTCTCATTGTCATGTTTTTCTTTCCATCTTTCTTACCCAGATAAACTTTTTTAGACGAAATAAATGAATGCTTTACTCACTTGATCACAAGTAGTCAACTCTGCGGTCTACTAAATCAAATCTAAACAGGCTAATCTCTACCATCCTGTGTCTTTTTCCCCAACTACACTTTCAAATGGCATATCATTTCTTGCACATCACTTATACTGTTGCATTATTCAGCCTTTCCTCACTTTTGTTATTGTGCCAGGAACATTAATCAACTGCATACCTTCCCACTGAAATAATATCCCATCTTTCAGTCTTATACAGCTAATTCTTTTGATTTTTACCAACCAAAATAAACTCTTCTGAAGTCCTACGTTTCTTTGTTGGTGCTCTTTTTATAATATACTTTGGTTGTAATAGAATTCCTCTTATTGGTTTATATTCCTTGTAAGTTTGAACATCTTTTTGCAAATGAAACCTACATAGTTTTGTTTTCTACTCAGAACCAATCTCAAGTAGAGGATACTAAAGAAAAAGATATGAGAGTATGAGAGTTGCCATTCTTGTATCCATCACCTTGTGCTCTGAATTAAACAGATAAATTAAATAGATGAAATTACTTTTTATGGAGATACTTTATTTTTACATGGACAAATATGCATGAGAAAACTAGCTCTGCTTTATGCTGTTAACAAAGGAAAGGGTGAAAATAGAGTAGCTATTACTACATAAGTAATTACTGCCTTTTATACCTGAAAAAATTCATGTAGCCTATTAGAAAAAAAGAGAGAGAAAAGAACAAGAAAGAGAGAGAGGGAACAAGCAAAAGGGCAAGTACAAGAGCATATCCAATATCAAATTCAACATAAATAAAACTGATAGACTCAATACCATTATAAGAATAATTTACATACTATATATTATATCAAAATATCAATTATTTAATAAAAATCAACTCATGATTGTTCAAGTTTGAATTACCATTTTTACATTTTAATTTTAATAAAGTCCAGTTTATCAATTTTTTTTAATGTAATCCGTCTTTCGTATTGTTTCTAGAAAGTCATCATTATACCCAAGATCTTTTAGGTTTTTTCCTGGGTTATCTTCTAGAAGTTTTGTAGTTTTGCATTTTCGTTAGGTCTGTAATCCAGTTTTATGTAACTTTTCTGAGGGGTGTAAGATCTGTCTAGATTTATATTTTTGTATGTAGATGTCCAGTTGTTCCAGCACCACTTGTTGAAAAAATTATCGTTGCTTCCTTGTATTGCCTTTGCTCTTTTTTCAAAGACAAGTGGACTATATTTATGTGGACCTATTTCTGAGCTCTCTATTCTGATCTATTGATCTATTTTTTTATTCTTTGCCAATGGCACACTGTATTACTGTAACTTTATAGCAAGACTTGAGATTGAGTAGTGTCAGTCCTCTGACTGTGTTATTCTCTTTCAACATTTTGCTATTTTGGATCTTTTGCCTCTCCGTATAAACTTTAGAATCTTTAGAAACTTTAATGATATCCATAAAATAACTTGCTAGAATTTTAAATGGGATTTCATTGAGTCCATAGATCAATTGCAAAGAACTGATACGTTGACAATATTATCTTTTTATCCATAAACATGGATAATTTAGTTATTTGATTTTTTAAATCTGAATCTTGTGGTTTTCTTCATATAGATTCTGTACAAATTTTGTTAGATTTATATCTAATATTTCATTTTTGGGGTGCTAATTTTAAATATTATTATGTTTTTATCTTCTACATGTTTGTTGCTGGTAATTATTATATTTTAAAGTTATATTGAGGAGATAATTGATATTAAACCTTTATAAATTAGACATACTCTCAATTTCATATAAATTTTCGTCCTTTACCTGTTGTCCAGAGTATTTAGTACAAATAACTAAAAATAGAAACAGTAGCAGTAATATTAACAATTAAAGTGAATAAAGTTAAAGTAGAATAAGGAGAAATAAAAAACTTGACCTATAACCAATAACAAGGTTATAGAATTCGTTCTCAAAATTCTTCCCAGAAAGAAAAGCCTAGTCCCAGATGGCTTCATCAAGAAAGGAAAATGTTAAGAACTGAAATGTAATCTTTAATTCTCCCTCAGTGTGGAATACATAAGATTGTACTAGATATAGACTAATGTTCTTGATGAGATTATTTAGTGAACGCTGTTCAAAGGATGTATCTGTCAAACATCTTGTCTGTGCTGTTGAAATGTTTTTTTTACTTATCTGTAATTGTTAAAATGCAGCAAAGGAATGAAACTAGTCTGACACTTCAAAGAGTGTTACATGCCTAGCAAAGTGTGAAAGTGGAAAGAATGCAGAAATAAAAGTTTCTTTCTGAGTTGAGGTGGTTCCCAATCAGCACTGATTACTGTAAAAAAGCACATTCTTGTGAAGTGTGATTAAAGATATCACTATTTATGCCTGGGAGTCACAAAAGCCTCACTATATTCTTTCTTAAAGCTAATGTACCATGCTTCTCAGCATGATTTATAGTTTCTCATGGCTTAGGCTATCAAGCAGAGCTAACTAATTAATTTGGTGATGACACATATGCCAAAGATTTATATTAAACCAAAAAAATTGTTTGAACTAAATTTTTACAGGTAACTTAAATAAAGAAGAAATACCCTACAAATTAAAATGAGGCCAGTATAACTGTTATAATAAAACCTAACACAGGCACAATAGTAATTGAAAACTTGAGAACAATTACCCTGAAGACCATAAATAAAAATATTTTATATAAAACATT
Source organism: Hylobates moloch (assembly GCF_009828535.3). Taxonomy (NCBI): domain Eukaryota; kingdom Metazoa; phylum Chordata; class Mammalia; order Primates; family Hylobatidae; genus Hylobates; species Hylobates moloch. Next base: position 23,237,336 of record NW_026652289.1, on the reverse strand, counting down.
AGCAAATATAAGTATGTGTGTGTGTGAAAATACAAACAAAAAAGTTAGATTTATTACAAGAATGTGAGGTTGATTTAATATTAGAAATATTGATTAATTTACCACATTATTTCTGCAAAGAGAAAAATTTGATCATCTCAATTGACATGGAAATAATAATAATATATTAAAGTTTTAAGCTATGTTAATAGTAGTCTAATATGTTTGGATTGATTGTTCTGCTGGAGGAAAAACAGAAGGATCAAAACAATATTTTAAAAAATCAAGGTGAGGAATAATCTAGAAAAACAGAGAAAACAACAGAAGGCAGGTGACTCTGAATTGTTTCCACCATGATGTATTTTGGTGATCTGGTGTAGGTATCTGAGAGACTGAACTAACATGTAATGGACTAATTTGGAGATAGTAAAACAGGAACTGAAATTCAGTGTCAGCCATACTTGGAAACCCTGGCTAATCATCTCTCCTCTGGGCTAGACCCACATGAGCTAAATCTCTTTAAATAATTTTGTTCTTATAAATGTAAATAAAGAGCTCCACATGCAGCGAACTTGAAGAGCTGAATGAATTGAGGTTGAATTCCAGTGATTGCCAGCTATTCAGTCCCTTGATGAAACCCACCCAGCTCCAGATGCAGAACACAACAGCACTAGAAATAATAGTGTTGACTTTTTCTCAGCACATCCTCTAGAGCACCTAGAAACAATGACCCTTGATTCTGGACTGCTAACATCCACAGCGTCTAGTAGGAGGAAAGGAAAATCTGTGGAGTAAGAAAATGACATCTTAGCTATCAAATTACTTACATAAGTAATTATTTTAGTACAACATGGTGAGCATAATCTAAGACAAACAGCAAATAAGAAGATAAAACTACGTAAGTCATAATGAGCAGAACAAGTTAAAGACAGAAATATACCCTCAAAATTTTAGTTAAAAAATTATCAGATACTGTCCGTATGATACATTATTATAGTTTATCAGCTATTGCTTGGAAAACCTAAACTTTTCTCGTTTTTTATCTCTACATTTGTTTTGGAGAGAATTTTATTTTCTCCTACTAAGTCTTGGGATAATCAGCCAATTTAAGAAGAGCTCAAATTTTATGAATAAAAGTAAATGGTACCCAAATCGTTTATAATAACACTGCAGAAAATCAAAGACAGATACATCGTTTTAAAAGCCTGGGTTAGGGTAGGAGGAAAGCTAGATCAGCTCCAATGAGGTAATATTCTGATAACTGTTTTCAGTAGAAGCAGAAAAAAAAAAGCTGTATGTCAGTTAGTTCCATGTATGGAAAGACAAGACAGTAACTTGTATTCCAAGACAAGTTTAGCCTAAAGCTGCCTCTTTACATATTTAAGTTCAGCCTAAAGGTTTTTCTGTACATTGTGAAATATAACAAGTGGAAGTGTAAACTGACCCTAGCCCACACCTGTGCCAATCACTGAGTTTTGGCCAATGAAATGTAGCCAACTGTTTGAACTGTGTTCAAATAAGGTGCACACTGAGCTGTAACCAATCCAGTTGTTTCTATATCTCACTTTCAATTTCTGTACTCACTTCTCTCTCTCTTTTTTTTCTTTGTCTAGAAGTCTTCCACCACATGGCTTTGCTGGAGTCTCTCTGAATCTGCTGTGATTCTGGGGGCTGCACGATTCGTAAATCGTTCATTGCTTAATTAAACTCCTTTAAATTTAATTAGGCTGAAGTTTTCCTTTAAACATCTCCATCTAGTAATACAAAACTTCTTTCAAGAATTAGAACTTATAAAGATATTTTTAAATGAACCACCAAATTATAATCACTACCAAAAGATAAATAGTGCAAGAAATGTCAAGCCTATTACATTAATAAAAGTAAAGTAATTCTAGATAGGAGCTTGAATTGCAACAAGTTATGAAGATTGAATAAATACATGAGCAGGTTTGAAAATCAAGTAAATATGTAGGTTAATATAAATGAATATTCATGGTGTCCAACAGAAACGTTTTAGGGTATTTAAAATACAAATATATTGAATTAAAACATCTGACATAACTGTAAATTGGAAGGGTAGAAATGGAGTTAAAGTCTTTTAAATTACTTGCTCTTTTGAAAAGGAAGGTCAAGATAAGACAAAAACACTTTATTAAGTCAGAGGTTCATGTTTTAATTTCTTGAGTAAAGAAGGTTCACAAAATGTAGAGTAAACATCTTAGTTGATGGAACAAGGAAAGCTTCACTTGAGATTTTTTAAAAAGAAAATGGTGTCTTCCTTCCTTACTTCTATTCAACCTGACACCAGATGACCTAATCAGAGCAGGACGGTGAGAATATGAAATAAACTACAATAATGAACTGGGAAAACAAAAAAGAAATACTCTGCTACTAGTGCTGATACCAAGTTTGCTGCTTAAATTTTCCAATCTTAGTAATCAGACTGTGTTCAATAGTGTACATGTTCTTAGCAGTTTTTTTTTTTTTTAATATCTGGATGTTGTAGGCTAGTAGTTATGGGGATAGCTAGGGTGAGGGCTGATGTCTGTGTCCATTGGAGGGTTAAATTTTAGAATTTGGTTCATTTCCATTGGTTTCTGTCTTAAATGGGATGGATATTCTTTTGTGAAGTTTTTTCCCAGGAGATTTTTTTGCTACCTCACTGTCAAAGATTGTTAAACTATGACCAGCTGCTTGAAATACCCTTACAGGAATTTTACAAGGGTTGAAATAAAGAAAACTGAAGCCAAATTTTCAATAAGTCTTTTACACTTAATTATTGAGACAACTGACATAGTTAAAGAGGACAAAAAGAAATATTAAGCACTCAGAAACCTTAATGTTGAAATAATTTATTTTTATAAGACCTACATGTCTGTAGAATGGATAAACTGCGGACAAAACCTTCTCAAGCAAAGTATATTGAAACAGAGAGCATTATTGTTTTGATGAAATACTCCTTATCAGAAAAAAGTCACAGTTCCTTGAATAAGGCTGTATTGTTAAAGTGAAAGGAAGTGCTTTCTATTGAAAACACCCACACTGTCTGGTTTAATGGCTACTTGACCACTACACATAATGCAAAAACATCAGTATGGCTCTATTAAGAATAGGGGACTTTATACTTCAGTCATATTAAATAGAGAAATTAGAACTGAAATAATACTGGAATGAAGTAAGAAGACATAGGTTGAGTCCTAATTCTCCTGTTTAGGATTTACATACTTTCAATTTCTTCCTCTAAGTTTAGGGATAACAATTCTTCAGTTGCCTTCGTTTGTGATAATTATACCAATAAAAACTAACACAGGACAATTTTTAAAGTTTATCGAATCCCTGCATAAAAAACTGTTGTCACCTGGAATTACAGAGTTTTTTGTTTTGTTTTTGTTTTTATTCAGTCCAAAGCATATATTTGGGGAACTTTATCTAGATAGAGAGGGTGCTTTAGCCTCCTTGTGATGAAGAGTGAGAAAAGAGATGTTCCATCCAGGTATGTCTCCAATGGGGCATACCTGAGGGTTTAAGGAATTTGGCTCAGGGGTCATGGATAATTTCTTTGTGTTTAGCAACGTGGTCAATTTCTCAGTGCTTCAAACAACAATCTCAAAAACTTTTATCAGTGCCTGGGAATGTTCAAGACCTCATCTTGGGTTCAAGCCTGCAGGGGGAAATATGCAGCCATCCAGGTTGCAGAGTGGTCAGGGCACTCTGTTTCTTGGTCAGGTTTTACAATAAAACTTAAATGTTGCAAAATAATATAATAGATCAAATTGAGAATTTTATTTCAAATTCATTTTCTTTCCTGCAATGACATAGCAATAGTCATCATGGTTGTAACAACAAATTAATATATTTTAATAATGTTAGGCAGCATTATTTTGGCAGCAAAATTGTGATTATCAATGAATAACTCTAATATCTGATGTCATAATATAAATACATATATGCCATATATAACTACACATATAATATACATTAAACATAGTATATATAATGTTATATTTAACATAATGGACATACGATTAACATTATATACAATTAAATTATTTTATTCAGAGAAAGTTATCTGATGAGCAATATATGATCCATCCATCGAGCCATCCATCCATCCTTCCATTATTCCAAACTGATTATTATTTTTTAAAAATCCTTTATTGGGAATTTAGACAGGGGAAAGTAATTAAAGGAAAAAGAAGTTCTGCTTTGGCATTACAGTAATTTATAAATTCTAAAAGAACATTTTTCTTAAAAACATTTAGCGTGCTGAACAAAATGCAACACGTAATGTATTAAATATATTGCTAGTCTAAGCTTACAAAAATAAATTTCGAAGACAAAAACAAGGAGAGAACAAAATGAAGGTCATATGCATGAGCTAAAACTGGTCATTACCAGAAGGGGATTGACAATACTACAGTTTACAGCAGCCTAAAGTATAAGAAACAAAATTGTGTTCCCATAAGTTAGGAGAAACTAAAGACATATTATGAAGGGCAGTGCAGGGGGCTTAAAGAGATACACTCGCAGTAAAATGATAGGAAATATACCTGTCAGAGTCTTAGCTCAAAGTTGAAAACTGTCTTTGGTAAGAATTTGTAATGTTAACCTTAGACTTATGGACACTTGGTTTAGATTCACACTGCCTATTGACTGGGGACAGTCTCAAACCAATTACTTAAGTTAAATTGATTTCCAGTAGGAAGCATCCTGGAAGTACGTGGAAGAAGCAAATTACACATTAAGGCCAAACAAATGTAATTCAACATTTAAAACTCGTTAAATATAAGAAATAAACAAAGATAAATGAGTAATTTCATAAATAAATTAGGCCTCTCAGAAATTCAGATATGTAATTTATTCAACATAATACAATGTAACTATTATCAAATGGCTATTAAAGTTAAAATACAGAATTGAAAATAAGAGCCATAAGCATTATACTGTAAAACATTGTTAGGAAAAAGGAAATGAGACTGGCTGCCTATTATGATACTTCAAAAAACATAAGAGATAGATAGATAGATAGATAGATAGATGATAGATAGATAGATAGATAATAGTGATAAATAGGTAGAATTATATATATAAAATGATATAGATAGATTCCATAGTGATATGAGAGAAATTAAAATCTCAAATGATAGTTTAAACCACAAAGTAGCCAAGAAAAAATTAATACAGAGGGAAAATAAGTAATAACTACAAAATTAAAATATAATAGTTTATATTAGTAGTAGATTTCAACATACTACCCAAAATATAGCACGAAAAATAACAGAAAAGAGATTGAAGAAAAATAGGCCAGATTAAGAGGCATTGAGGACACAATAAAATTGTCTTCATAGCATACACCAAATTGGCAGTCAGAAAATAGAAAACAGGAAAAACAGTGAAGATTTAATACTGAAAGAAGAAGAGACTGGAGAAAAAGGGAAACCTTGTCTTTTCAAAGATTCTCAATGAAGTTTAAAAATAATTAATTAAATAAAATTTGCTCTGAGACACATTGTAATTAAATTGGGGGGGCTGGTGTAAAAAGAGAGAAAAGAAAGATGACTTACCATTTTAAAAATTAAGAAGTATAAAAATGATTCTACATATATTTATGGATATCAACAGATAGGTATAGTGCTTTGGCTTCACACTAACCCAGTAAAGGACTAAATGTTATTTTCCCAGTTACCAATGAGTAAATTTATACCAAAAGAGTTTCTAAAATGTATCCTTAGTTATGTTAATTACTGTCCCAGCTGAGCTTTGAACTCATGCATTGAAATCTGAGAGCAAAAAGCTAGCATTAAAAGGCTTTTCTGTTGGCACTACTCTAGCTCATCCCTCATTAACTTTTCTGTAGGAGGACAGGCAATTTGACAGTCCTAGTGCATAAGATGGTACAATCTAATATGATTCTGAATGAAGTAAGCATCACAAGGATGCTAAAGTCCTTTCTCTATTTAACTTCCCCTAATAAATGCTTTGAACTAATACCAACAAACAAACAAAACAAAACACACCTCTGTAATTCCAGATGACAACAGTTCATACTTTTTACATATTTTTATGCACGGATTCAATGAATCCCTTTTAAGGTGTGCCAAAGGTAAATGCTTACTAAGATTTACTTATTCTTGTGTAAGTAGAGATTGGGGAAAGGAACATAATAAAATACAATATTTGATAATAGAACATCACAAAGTATTTAATTGCATCACATACATTAATGATATTGCATTGTTTATTACTGAATTTATTTTAATTGTAAATGTTTTAAAAATTTGAAACAAAAAATTTCCTCTTGCTCTACAGTAGAGAGATTGTATCTCATTTTCTTTTGTACCCCATCTAAAAATTTAAATTGTTATAATCTTTACACATAAAAAATTTTATATCACAGAGTATTACTTAACGTAGCAAGTCTAGTCGTAAACTTTTACACCAAACAAGGCAAAACACCAAATCATTAATGAAAAGGAGGAAATATTTAAAGTTTATTTTGTATATTATTTTAAAATAAATGTATTGTATGCAGCAACCCAACATCAGAAAATTTGAAGAAAATGTGCATAGATTTGGCTAAAATATATGTGAGTAATTTAATAAACTATGTATAAAAAAAGGACATTGATTGAAAGGCAATATAGTGCCAGAAAAAAAAAATCTGAAAATTTATATGCCACAGCAGCATTAATAACCATAATATAAATAAGGAAAATATTTAAAAATATCTAATAAAATTAGACAAAACAAAGTGTGATTAAAAATGCCAAATTTTTAATATCTTAAAATGTCTAATAACAGATTAGTTGTTAAATTTATATTTAATAATTCCAAAAATATTATTTTTCAATGATAGTCTTTTACATAGAAAACAGATTACAAAATTACAAAATGGCAACCCTATTATGATACTTAAAAAAATTATCTTATGTGTGTATTTGTGGTTCTGTGTGGCGGCAGAACCAAATAGCGTGTACATTACCTGTGTGTCCTTAAGAAAACATTCAGAAGGATAAGCCTCAAATAATAGTTATGTCATCTGTGTGTGGTTTCATGTCTATTTAGGAATTCTGCTAGTTAAGAAATGCTTCAGAGAGGGAACAAAAGGCAAACAGATGTATAACTTGCCCAGAGATACAGCATAAGTTATTAGCATGGAGCTAGAATTAAAAGCCAGCTTTTCTTGATGTAGTTCCAAAGCCTATTTACCATTATATTTAGCAATAACAGGAAGTAAAATGACTGTAAAACTGGTCTGTAACATAAGCATATGAAATAATTAATATCACAAAAACTAAAATAAGACAGAAACATTTTGCTATTTCAGAATAGTGGCATCAACTTGAAGCATTTTAATACTTCAGAATAGTGGCATCAGCTTACAAAAGATATAGAAAAATAAAACTTACAGAAAGCAAACCAAAACCAAAATTGTCTTGAGATTTATAGTTACCAACTTTTACAATTAGTCTTCATCAGCTATTCACTATATTTGTGATGCAAATTTTCCTATATGCCATATGTGTATTGGCCAGATGAATAGTGATTAAGATTTAGAAAAGAATTTAACAATATTTATGCTAATCTCTCAACAATGTAATTGGAAAAGACTTGTTTAATTATAAAACTTATAGAAGTAAAACATCCATCTGTGCAATCATATTTGTAGTTTTTGAAGTAAGCCGGATACTTTTCAACAATAACCACAAAGGGTCAGGTAAGTAAGAAGAAATAATACAAGGCAATTTTTAAAATGAAATGCATAGAAATATTTATATAAAAAAATTATCGCTTATATCAGATGCTCTATTAACATTTTAAAGATCTAAATTCATTATTATACCAATAAAATAGAAGACGTAAAATCAATTTATGTCTACTGTGAAAATTCTATAGTCATTAGCATTATAATAGCTTACTTTATCAACACTCTTATTACCAAAATAAGTGCATTGAATATCCTCTGATTTTTAAAATAAAAAAAAGTTAAGTTATTTAGTGGTTATTTACATTAAAAAGTGACTTAGAGAAAAAACAATTTTGTCAAGTCCTCACAGGGAAATGTGTAATAGTAGAAATGTGTTTCACTTTATGAAACAGTCATGTTCATAATAGATTATGTGGATATAAACCTCCTGAAAACATTCCATCACATTAGGGAATTTACACTATAAATGAGTCTGAATTATTTTCCAAAGTGAAGAATTATTTCATCATGAATATCAAAATAGGCACCTCACTGATTAATTCATATTTTATTATTTCAGATTTCTCAATGTTCTGGGCCTATTTCTTTGAATGATTGTTGCTTTATTAAGATAATTCCCTGATCTTAAACACATAACATAACTTTGTGTGTATTGCCAATTGCACCAGCAGATGTTTATGTTCTAACAATTTATTGTAATGCTATCTTGAAATCTAAAATTTTTTGTGGGATTTTTAAACAATGACAAAATATCATGACCAACTAATTTAAATGGTGATGCTTACTACATAGTTACTACGTCAACATGAGCCTGCTGGCATTAGATCTATGCTTACTCTCTCCATTGAGGTAGAAATCTCAATAATAGTCCATAATTAAAGAAAAATGTTATTAGTCCTGTAAAGGTTTGAGCATTTACCACAGAGAGAACTGCAGGAAGGAGAAAAGGAAGGGAGGAAGGGAGGAAGGGAGGAAAGGAGGAAGGAAGGGAGGAAAGGAGGAAGGAAGGAAGGGAGAAGGAAGGAAGCAAGGAAAGAAGGAAGGAAGGAAAGAAGGAAGGAAAGAAGGAAGGAAAGAAGGAAGGAATGAAGGAAAAAAAGGAAGGAAGGAGGGAGGGAGGGAGGGAAGGAAAGAAAGAAAAGCTTGAACTCTAATTCTTCAACTTACACTGACTTCAGTTAATCCTAGTGATATGATTTGAATTTGTCCCCATACGTTTATGTATTGGAAACTTAATCCCCAAAGGAACAGTGTTAGAGGATGGGGGCTAATGGGATGAGCTTAGGTTATGAGGGTTCTGACCTCCTGCATGGATTCATGCTGCTATGAACAGGGTTGGTGAGAGTGCATTCTCTCTCTTCTGCTTTTCTGTTATGTGGGGACTCAGTAGTTGTCCTCTTTTGTCCTTCGCCTTCTGCCACGTGAGGACACAGTAAGAAGGCCCACAACAGATGCTGGAGTCTTGATCTTGCCAGCCTCCAGAACTGTGAGAGAATAAATCTTAATAAATTACCCAGTATTTAATATTCTGTTATGGCAGCACAAACAGACTAAGGAAGCTGGCAGGTGAAGAGAGTTGACAAATAATCTGGTTCAAGCCTCTAATTTTGCAATTGAGGACATTGATATGAAGTATGGAAAGTATCTAAGATCATTCAGCCACCTAGTAGAAAATGTTTTAGAATTGACTTCAATACTGTACTCTCCACTGTAACCTATCGATATAAACTACATTGTCTTCCTCCAAAATGTATATGTTGAAGTCATAACCCCTAATATGACTATACTTGGAGATGGAGTGTTTAAGAGATAAAGTTAAATGAGATTTGAAGCATGGGGCCTAATTAAATGTGACTGATTTATAAGAAGGGAAAGAGACATCAGGGATTTTGAGCACAGAAAAAAAAAATATGTTATGTGAGGACACAGTGAGAAAACAGCCATCAGCAAGCTAGGGAGAGAGGCCTCAGGAGAAACCAAATCTGCTGACATCTGAATCTTGGACTTTTGAGTTTCCAAAACTTTGAGAAGTAATTTTTGTTTGTTTGTTTGTTTGCTTTAAAATGGCCAGTCTGTGATATTTTGTTACCATATACCTAGTGATATATTTGCTCTATTTACTGGATATAACTTATTTCTTGATTTTGTCTATTTCATCACTCTGGTATTCATCTGACCTGACACCATGCTTCTATCAGGACACCATCTTTGTGTAAATTCTGTTCTGTGCCTTTCAATCCTGAATCTATACTCTGATGCTTTTAGTATATAATTGTAATACAGGTGTTTTGGATTGTGAAACAGGGCTCTACCATCATCCACAGGTAACTACTTTCTTTTTGGGAACAGCTCTTGGTTTCTTACTAGGTTTCAGTAGAACCTGAATGCTTCACAATAGGCCGCCAAGTTACCTTGTGACCTGAACTGTCCATTGTGAACTGGGTGTTATCTCACCCACCAAATGATGAAGTTGGGCATACACAGCAATACTCTACTGGAAAATTGAATGACATATACATGATTGGGCCTATGGAAAATTATCCAGATGGTCTTGGACTAATCTAGTTCTTCCTACATTCTTGCTCTTAGTTCTTAAGAATAAATATAGAACGTATTGAGAATGCAGTATCCTGAGATAGGAAGGAACTGCCTAAAACATCCTGGGCCTTGTTTTTGTCCCTTCTGGGAATGAGACATCTTGAGTTATGGAGGAACTATCCAAGACAGCACAGTCTTTGTTCCTGTCTCACCTGGAAAGAAGGATGTCCTTCTAAGCTTTTCCCAGTGATCCGCACAGCCCCTGGAGTTTATAACCTAGGGTGGCTGCCTTTCAGGGCCCTTCAGCTGTGGTACAAGTGGCTCAATGCAGTAGAGACTCCATCTGTCCCAGGCAGCTTTCTTACTCAAAATGGATCCTAGATTTCTTTCATCCCTTCCTGCCAATCTGTACACAATGAATCTTCCTGTCTCACTTGGACTCTGACAGTTTGGTAGCCAGTGCACAGAGAACCTACTCCACAGGGCCCACACAGACCCGGAAGACACAAGTCAGATGAAAAAGGTGCCCAATTGCCCACAGTCTCCATTCCTGCTAAACTACCTTCTCTTCCTAGCCTACACCTGTGCCCTCATGGGGAACTCTCTAAAATCAGTTAACAGAGGAAGAGAAGACTCAGGCCTGGTTTATGGATGGTGCTGCATGATATGTGAGCAGTATCTGAAAGTGGACAGTTGAAGCAGCCACAGCCCCTCTCTGGGACATCTTCACAGAACATTGTTGAAGAGAAATCCTCTTGGTGTACTAGTACATCAGGTTGTGCACCTGATTGTGCAGGTTGCTTTAAAGAAGAAATGGCCAGATATACAATTACATACCAATTCATGGGCTATACAAATTTCCTGTATAGTCAAGGACTTGGAAGGAAAAGGATCAGAAAGCTTGGGACAAAGAAATTTGGGGAAGGGGTATATGGACAGATTATTTTTGAATGGGGAAGATATTTGTGTCCCACGTGAATTCTCACCAGTTACCTCAAGAGGAAAAATTTAATAATCAAGTGGTAAGAATGATATGTTCTGGAGATCCCACTCAACCTCTTTCCGCACCACCCTATTGTCACGCTATGGGCCCATGAACAAAGTAGCCATGATGGCAAGGGTATCAGTTATGCATGGGCTCACTCAGGATCATGCACTTCCCCTCAGGGAAGGCATGGTAATTCTAAGAGACACCATAAGACTTCCACTCACCAATGGCAACCCTGTATTGACTCCTCTCCATTCCCAATCTACCAGCAGCCAAAACCAACACTGAACCCCCAATATGGCATTATTCCCTGGGATTGGCAGCCAGCTGCTTGATGGCAGGTCAAATATACAGAACAACTTTCAACATGGAAGGGACAGTGTTTTGTTTTTAATGGAATAGATGCTCTGGATATGGATTTGCCCTCTCTACATACAGCGCTTCTGCCAAAATTACCTTTCATGGACTTACAAAATACCTTATCCACCATCATGGTATTCTATACCTCATTGCATCCTATCAAGGAACTCACTTCATGGCCAAAGAAGTGTAGAAATGGGCTCATGATCATGAAGTTCACTGGCTTTACCATGCTACCTACCATCCTTAAGCAGTTGGGCTTGATTGGATCGTGATATGGCTTTTTGAAGACTAAGTTATAGTATTCATTAGGTGATAACTGGGGCACTTGCAAGGATGGGATAAAATTCTGCAGAGGATCGTATATGCTCTGAATCAGCATCTGATGAAACAGGAAACATGGTGCTGTTTCACTGATAGCCAGGATTCAACAGTCTAGGTGGAAATGAGAGTGGCCCTACTCCCTATTACTCCTGTTAACCCACTAACAAAATGTTTGCATTCTGTTTCTGTGACTTTATGCTCTGCTAGCCTAGAGGTCTTTATTCCAGAGGAAAAACGCCTCCACCAAGAGACACGACAATGATTCCATTGAAGTGAAGGTTAAATGGCAACAAGGATGCTTTGGGCTCTTCCTGCCTCTGAGTCAACAGGACATGGAGGGCATTTCGGTGTTGGGTGAAATAATTGATTTAAACTACCAAAGGAAAATTGGACTTCCACTCCGCAGTGAAGAAAAGGAAGAGGAAACAGAAGGAAAACACGAGATATCTTAGGATATCTCTTAGTATTACCATGCTCCGTTTTAAGGTCAGTGAAAAACTGTAACAACCCAATCCATACAGGACTAAAAATGGCCCAGACTCTTCAGGAATTAAGATTTGTGTCATCCAGCCAGGTAATGAATCATGACCAGCTGACCTGCTTCCTGAAGAAAAAAGGGAGTACAGAAGGAGTAGTAGAAGAAGGTAGTTATAAATAACAGCTATGACACATGACCAGTTATAGAAAAATTGAAATTGTTATATTTCCTCCTTATTTTGTTATGAATATGTTCTCGTGTATATGTATACATATTGAGCAAATATCTTTGTTTTCTTACTTATTCTCTTATCATGTAACATAAGATATATTGATTTTATATTAGTATTTAAATATTGTCAATTTTACATCAAAGCATTTAAGCTATGAGATATAAGGAGAGAAATTAATGTTATTCATGGACCTTAGCTACTCTTCTGTGGAAAGGTTTACTGCATTTTGTGTTATAAACAGGGTGGTTGACTCATGTTAGGTAGAATTCAAACCTTGTTATTGTCTGTATTTGGAGATTAAGTATGGTTTAAGGAAATGTGTATGGGTGCCAAGTTGATAAGGGATGAATTTGTGATGGTTAATTTTAAAAAATGTTCAGAAGGCTGGTAAAATTTTATTTCTGGTGATGTCTGTTAGGGTGTACCCCAAAGAGAATAACATTTAAATCAGTAGGCTGAGATAAAAATATTTCCCTCCCCAATGTGAGTGAGCGTCAACCAATGCTTTGAGGGCCTCACTAGAACAGAAAGAAGAAGGGCAAATTCACTCTCTGTTTTAGCTGGGCTGTCCATCTTCTCCTGCCCTCAGATATACGTTCTGCTAATTCTCAGGCCTTTGGACTCAGACTGAATTTGTCATCGGCTTGCCTGGTTCTCCAGCTTTCAGACAGCAAATCAAGGAACTCCTTAGTGTCCATAATCATATAAGCCCTAATTCTCATGGTAAATCAATTATTATGATTTGATTTCTCAAATGTTTCTCTCTCTCTCTCTCTCTATATATATATACACACACACACACAGTCAATCTCTCTCTATTATATATATATACATGTATAAATATCTCTCATATATGAGTTATGTATTTAATTTCTCATAATAAATCAATCTCTATATAGATGTATATATACATATTATGTGTTATTAATAATTATTAGAAAATATATCTACATATATAGATATATAGAGATAATATCTACATCTATATCATAAACACACACACACATACATACACACACACACACACACACACACACACACACATATCCTGTTGGTTCTGTTTTTCTGGAGAATCCTGTGATATGGTTTGGCTGTGTCCTCACCAAAATCTAATCTTGAATGGTAGTTCCCATTATCCCCATTTGTCATCGGAAGGCCAAGGTGGACATCATTGAATCATGGGGGTAGTTTCCCTCATCCTGTTCTCATAATAGTGAGTTAGTTCTCCCAAGATCTGATGGTTTTATAACGGACATCCCCCTTCACTGGGTACTCATTCTTTTCCTTCCTGACTCCATGTGAAGAAAGATGTGTTTGCTTCTCCTTCCATCATAATTGTAAGTTTTCTGAGTCCTCTCATATCATGCTGAACTGTGAGTCAATTAAGCCTCTTTCCTTTACGAGTTACCCAGTCTTGGGTATGTCTTTATTAGCAGCATGAGAATGGACTAATACAGTAAATTGGCATTTGGTAGTGGGGTGCTGCTGTAAAGATACCTGAAAATGTGTAAGCAACTTTGGAACTGGGTAAGAGGCAGAGGTTGGAATATTTTGGAGGGCTCAGAAGAAGACAGGAAGATGGGGGAAAGTTTGAAACTTCCTAGAGACTTGTTGAATGGCTTTAACCAAAATGCTGAAAGTGATATGACAATGAAGTCTAGGCTGAAGTGGTCTCAGATAGAGATGAGGAGCTTGTTGGGAACTGAAATAAAGGTGACTCTTGCTATGATTTAGCAAAGAGACTGGTGGCATTTTGCCCCTGCCTTAGAGATCTGTGAAATGTTGAACTTGAGATGATTTAGAGTACCTGGTGGAAGAAATTTCTAAGCAGCCAAGTGTTAAAGATGTGACTTGGGTGCTGTTAAAAGCAGTTTTTTTTTTTTTTTTTTTTTTATGGAGTCTCACTCTGTCACCCAGGCTGGAGTGCAGGGGTGGGATCTCAGCTCACTGCAAGCTCCGCCTCCCAGGGAGTTCATGCCATTCTCCTGTCTCAGCCTCCCGAGTAGCTGGGACTACAGGTGCCCGCCACCACGCTGGGCTAATGTTTTTTTTTTTTTTTTGTATTTTTAGTAGAGATAGGGTTTCACCGTGTTAGCCAGATGGTCTCGATCTCCTGACCTCATGATCCGCCCACCTCAGCCTCCCAAAGTGCTGGGAAAACACAGTCAGTTTTATGTGTGTAGAAGGATATGGTTTGGAATTGGCACCTATATGTAAAAGAGAAGAAGAGCATAAAACTTTGGAAGATTTGCAGCCTGACAATGAGATAGCAAAGAAAACCCTATTTTCTGAGGAGCAATTCAAGCCACCTGCAGAAATTTGCATAAGTAACAAGGAGCCAAATGTTAATTGACAAGACAATGGGGAAAATGTCTCCAGGGTATGTAGGAGGTCTTTAAGGCAGCCCCTCTTATCACAGGCCCTGAGGACTAGGAGGGAAAACTGGTTTTCTTGGCTGGACCAAGGGCCTTGCTGCTTTGTGCAATCTTGGGACTTAACTCCCTGTGTCCCAGCTGTGGGTAAAATGGGCCAATGTACTGCTCAAGCTGTTGCTTCCGAGGGTGAAAGCCCCAAACCTTAGTGGCTTGTACATAGTGTTGGGCCTGAAGGTGCAGAAAAGTCAAGGATTGAGGTTTGGGAACCTCCACCTAGATTTCAGAAGATGTATGGAAATGTCTGGCTATCTAGGAAGAAGTTTTCAGCAGGAGTGGAGCCCTCATGGATAACCTCTGCTAGGTCAGCATGGAAGGGAAATGTGGGGTGATAGCCCCCACTCGGAGCCCCCACTGGGTCACTGCCTAGTGGAGCTGTGAGAAGAGGGCCACCATCCTGCAGACCCCAAAATGGTAGATCCACCGACAGCTTGTACCATGTGCCAGTAAAAGCTGCAGACACTCAATGCAAGCCTGTGAAAACAGCTGGCACACAGGCTATACCCTGCAAAGCCACGAGGCAGACCTTTCCAAGGCCATGGGAGCCCATCTCTTGCATCAGCGTGACCTGAATGTGAGACATGGAGTCAAAGGAGATCATTTAAAGCTTTAAGATTTGGCTGCCCCACTGGATTTCAGACTTGCCTGGGGCCTTTAGCCCCTTTGTTTTGGCCATTTTCTCCAATTTGGAATGGGTGTATTTACCAAATACCTGTAACCTCCATTGTATCCAGGAAGTAACTGACTTGCTTTTGATTTTACAGGCTCACGGGCAGAAGGCACTTGCCTTGTCTCAGATGAGACTTTTGACTTGGACTTTTGAGTTCATGCTGCAATGAATTAAGAGTTTGGGGGACTGTTGGAATGACATGATTCTGTTTTGAAATGTGAGGACATGAGATTTGAGAGAGGCCAGGGGCAGAATGATATGGTTTGGTTGTCTCCTCACCCAAATCTCATCTTGAATTATAGTTCCCATATTCCCCATGTGTCTTGGGATAGACCAGGTGGAGACAAATGCATCATGAGGGTGGATTCCCCATCTTGTTCTTTTGATAGCAATCTAGTTGTCACTAGATCTGATGGTTTTATAAGGGGCTTCCTCCTATGCTGGGCACTCATTTGTCTTCTTCCTGCTGCCATGTGTTGTAGGATTTGTTTGCTTCCCCTTTCTCCATGATTGCAAGTTTCCCAAAGCCTCCCAAGCCATGCAGAGCAGTGAGCCAATGAAACATCTCTCCTTTACAAATTATCCTATCTTGGGTATGTCTTTATTAGCAGCATAAGAACAAACTTATACACATTACTAATACATTATCAATTCAAATTCATGGCTCTTGCAACATCAACTATGAAGTTGATTAGAACTTCATAGTTCTAGTGAAAAAACTGTGAAAGTCTAAGCAACTCTTTGTTACAGAAAAGTAAAACATACATGAGACATTAGTTTGTAATCAGGTAAAAATACTAAACACATTAATTTCAAAATTTAATTCTGGATAAATATTTTGATAAGAAAAGTAATTTTATTAAATTTTTTTTGCATTTCTCTATGTAAATATACAAGAGAAGTCACAATTTCTTCTAGCAAATAAGAGTCATAACCAAAAACTACTGATGTTGCTACATAACTGAGAATCTGAGAATCTTGCAGAAGATAAAGGAACACAAATTAGGTTCACGTTAATAAGCCGTTGATAATAGACAAAGGATTTGGGGGTTTTAGCCTGGATATAGTAAGGTGCTAGTTGCAGATGATATAAATAAAGTGAAATAATTAGGCAAGTATTTAGAAACTTTTGGCAGCAATATGAAGGATTTAATAGATGGCAACAGACTAATGTCCAGAAAAGAGAAGTATTTCCTGTAGTTGTCCAGGGTCAAAGTGATTGGGCTAGTACTGATGCAACAGAGGTAGGAATTTTTTTTTAAAAAGGCATTGGATTTTTTAGTTACTAAAGAAATGGTATCAAAGAAATTTTGTGACCAATTTGATGCTGGGCATAAGTGAGAAGAAAGAGCAAACAATAATCCTCAGGTTCCTGCCATGAACCATTGGGCAAAGTTACTTACAAAGAAAAGGAGAGCAGGAGAAAAAGTGCAAAAATCTTTCATCACAGAAGATAAGAATCTACCTTTTCCAACACGCTTTAAATTCCATTGTGTGCTGTTGAATTTGTTAGTTGAGGAAAAAAAAAAAGAAAGGAATGTGTACTAAAATTCAAAACATGGTAAAAGTAAATGACATAAATGTTTATAGAATTAAATTTCAACATATTTTCTGATACAAACAATATTCTTAATTAGTGAGTTTTATAGTGTTACAGAATAAAAATTATAAAGTATATCTATAATTACCAAGCATGGTATTTAATGCATGCCCAATAAAACAGATTTTACTGTTGTTTCCAAAGTGCCTCGTGAGTTTCATTTAACTGTGAAAATACCTTCCAGTTGTCAATATTCATAAAAATAGTGGCTTATCCAGAGTTGCCCTTTCAATATCGAAATAAAATTAAAACAAATGGTAAAAATGCAGATTATTGGCAAAAAGCGAATGATAATTAAAGCCTCCAGGGGTTTAACTATAATGAATCAGAATGACAAAATGGATTTTGACTTTCTGCTCAGAACTGGCTTAGAAATCTATCTATTAAAATATTGTCAGGAGATTACTCTGTCAGAACTGGAGAAGAATAAAAGATGTGCGCACACGAAATTACAGTTTTGCAATTTCAGAGTAATTTAAATCTGATATATTTCTTTTAAATTTTATTCCACAAAGGTTTTTTTTCCAAGCTGAAAATTATTCTAAATGATATGGTTTCTTTTAATAGTCACCTTGAAATTATATTACCCGAATCAGTTACATCTATTATTTTTAAAATTTATTGCATGATCGATGTAAATCAGACATTCCCATGTGGATATATCTGGTTTTTCTATAGTTAAAAAAATTAGATTACTATTAGTTTAATACGTTATTTCTATCTTCAGCATGCACTTTATCCTTTTCTGCATCTGGTATGCACAATTAGATAATGCATACTGAACAGCATCAACTGTAAAATATTCAAGAAGATGAATTGCTTCATATAAATTAGAGATGGTAAAGCTTGATTAGTTCATTTTAGGTTAATGCATCTTGAGAGTCCCTCTGTAATTCTATAAAATATAATACCTGCAATTATACATTAGAAGTAAATCATCCTAAAAAATGAATAGCATAGAAAGTAGTATGTCACTTCTTCATTGCCATTAAATAATGTGTTTTTATAACTTGCCAATATGGATTTTGTAGAGTCATTTAAGCCCAAATGAAGACCTATTCAGACTATATTTAGATTCTTAAGTTAGTATTAATTTTTTTATGAAAAAACATTTTATTAAATAAAACAATCTCTAAATGTTACTTAAAGCTATAAAATGTTTTATACATATGTTGTTATTATTATCAGCTAGTGCTAGGGAAAAACAGAGACCAAATTTTTTTTAAATTATCCGTTATTCTTTAGCATTGAAATCAAGATTTTTTTATCTTGTGGTTTATCACAGAATACACTATTCTATTTCGATTACTGAAAATTTTTATTTTAAATATGTTTATTCATATAGTTTGGTACCATACCTAAATGACTAAATTTCAAGCAATATGATACCATTAACTGTTAGATTATGTTTTCCTTTTGGAATTTTTCATCTAGTCACTTAAAATAAGATTTTTATGGGGGAAAGGAGAAACGTTATGTACATAAAGCTGAAATATTTATAGTACACATTTCAAAAGTCAATTCTGAATTTTGAATGTTTCACTGGTTATAAATACTATCCATGTTGTCGTTTTTGTTGTTATATATATAAAATTATGAGCAGTAATCTAGAATATAATATAATGTAGAGTTAGGAAAATATAATCAAACAACTTGATATGCAGACATCTGGAAATCAGACTCTTCTACTAAATAAATCTTATAATCTTGTGGTAGAGAAGAACTAATTTCACCTCCTTAGAATGCTAGTTCTTAGTTTCTGCTCTTCAGATACTGGAGCACAGAATAAAGATGTCTCTGCATGAATCAAGAATTATTTTGTTGTTGTTGTTGCTTGTTGTTTGTCTTTTAATCTTTTTAAAGCAATCGTTGTATTTAGCTGACCACTAAATCTAAAGCCTACATTTGTCACTTGTGTTTAGAAAGACATTTGAATAATGATTTTCTAGAAAATAACAAGGTGAGAAAAATGTTAAGGCTATAGAAACTATTAGAAACATCTTTTCTTTCTTTCTATTCTAAGACTAAATATTTATCATCAAGAAAAAATAACAGATGGAAGAAGAAATCTTTGGTATGGTATAAACCAAAGTATGAATCCATATGAGGAAATCAAGACCAATGCAAATGACTTCCTCTTTCCAATGTTCATGAATAAAATTTCATCTACCTTCTATACAGGATGGTTCTATCTGGCTAGTGTCCAAGGACAAAGACCATCATTTTTACTACTTATGTTTGTATAGTGTCAGGAAGATAAATGAGTAAAGTTATCTGTTTCTTGTGAAATGATGAAGTATTATGAACAATATGCATGCCCAAATTAACAAAAACATATTACATAAAAATAAATGAAATGAATAGAAATCCAGACAAGAGCATGGAATCAAAAAAAGGGTAGGGTTATATTTGAAGCAGGAGATTTAAAAATATGGAACTAGACATGATTCTCAAAATTAGTTATAGAGCATTCTTTTGAAATCAAATGTACTGTGATAAAGGTAATAGAAAATTAAGAGACTTAGATCTAGAAAGAATGTAAATGGGTTTACGTAGGCTATAAATCAATGCATTTTATTTATTTTATTTAGCCTATGAGTATATGGAGAGTTTTCAAGTGTTAACTGGAGTCAATGTCAGTGGTAGTGAAATATAGTAAAATAGAGTTAAGTGGTTGCCTGAACCCTCCTGCAGATAATTATTATGAAGTATGAATAAAATAATATTTGAAAGTAGTATTGAATGTCTTCAAAATAGACAAAAGAGAGAGGAGAATATCTTTTGAAAAATTGCAATCAAATAGTCTGTTTGTGGCTTTCTTACCTCATGGTATTTTCTGACCATTATGATCAGAGTAGCCAAAAATCAGTCTTACCAGTAACAGTTGACAGAGAATATTGTTCATGAATAAAAAAACAACAGAAAATTTAAGGGCAAAGTTCTGAAAATAGGGGATCTTCAGTAGACACGATATATAAAATCTGAATATAAACTCTGCCGAGATGCGTTATGTACCAGTAGAGTACATACACGGTGGAGGTTACAGGGGCCCATGGCAAAAACATATCAGGCAAGGACCAAACACAAAATTGCCACTCACAGACAGAGGGATGCCAGGTAATGTTTGCAATTCTTTGTTGTTGTTTAAATTGAATGCATTCTTCAGTGAGTGCTCAGCTCACAGGATTGAAAGAGGGGGTCTTGCTCAATTGATATGCCAGAGGACAAAACCTGATACAAGAAGAGCAGGTGGAAATTTAAAATGCAGTCTCCAGAAGCAAGGAAATTACAGAGAAAGTGCTCTGTAATAGCTGAGCATGAACTTTATCCAAATCCTTAACAAACACTCAAATTACACATGAAAGGGGGGACTGCCAGGGATTTAGGCTTAAAAAAATATATTTGCCTCTATAAGCTGTAAGAACGACAACAACAAAAAGTGTTCAGAAGAACAGAATGGAAGACAGACTTGCAGTGAAGTATTATTTACGATGGCTAGTTTTCAGCCAAAAAGTATTAGACAAGCATAGAACAGGATTATATGACCCGTATTCAGGAAAACAACGCAGTCAGTGGAAATTATGTCTGAACAGGACTGGATGTTGCATTTCACAGAAAAAAAAAGACTCCAAAGTAATTATTATAAACATGCTGAAAAAATGAAAGAAAAATGTGTTCAAGGAAATAAAGGCAGTCTTCAGCAATTACAGATACATTATATGGTTATATGAATAGAGAAAAAATAAACTATAAAAATTAGAAACACTCTAGTTTAGATGTACACTCTTAAAAGTAAAAAAATTATTGAGTCATCTCAGTGCTAGTTTAGAGATGGCAGATAAAAGAATCTTTAAACTTTAGGATAGATTAATGAATATTCCTCTATCCAAAAGATAAAGAAAAAAGGACTGATAAAAATGAACACAGTCTTAATAGACCTTTGTGTTAATATAGGGAAATCAAACAGAAAAAAATTAAGATCTTAAAAGAAAAGGTATGTAAAGTGCAGATAAAAACCAAACAAATATTTGAAGAAATATTGTCTTAAATTTGTTGAAAAATATTATCTTTTTGTGTAAAACATTTTCTTTTATATTTTAAAAGCTAAACATTTCCAAGTGGGATAAACACAAAAGAGACTACTTCTAGTCCCACATAAAAATGATATATTTAGTGTATACAGAGGAAAAAGTCATATGACCCTTAAGAAGAAAACTAAAAAACAAATATTATTAGATGACTTTTCAACAGGAACAATAGAGGTCACATGCCATTAGAAGAAAACAGCCAAAATACTGTGAGGAAAAACAAGCTGTAACCAGGAATTGTGTATCCAATGAAACTGTCCATCAAAAAGGAAATATAGAAATGTTCACATAAGCTAAAATATATTGTATTGGGCTCATTTGGCCTGCAAGAAGTGATAGTTCTTCAGGCTGAAGCAAAATGACAGTGACCTCTTGAATCTAAAGGAATGAAAAAATGAAGACAAATGAGTAGCAAATATGTGGGTAGATATGAAACTATGCATACACATAGATTGTCTCTGCTTCTGTTAAATTCTTAAAAGCCATTAACTGTTAAAAGAAAAAATTATAACCATTAGTTGCATGGTTTACAACTTTCGTAGAATTAATTTACATGATACAAAAGCATAGAGTATAGGTGGTTTATAAAGGATGATTTATAAATTGCACCCCATCATAAACATGAATTACTAATTTGTTAAATGTAAGATTACCTGAAAATAAAGTGAAATCTGTAATTTTTAGAGTAATGACTAAACAGTAATGCAAAAAAGGCAAAGAAGAAATCAAAATAGAGTACAAATAAAATATTCAAATAACACAAAATAAGAAAGAGGATAGATGAAATAAACATAAAAATGAAGAAACAAAAACATAAATTGAAAGCACTTCACCAAATGACAGACATAAATATTACATCACTAATTTTACTGTAAACAGAATAAATATTCTATTAAATATAGAGATTATCAGAAAACCAAAGGAACAAGACTCAACTATATGCTTTCTGCAAGATGCACATACACTAAATAATTGTCACAAATGGGATAAAAGTCGAAGAAAGGGAAAATATGTTATTAACAATAAATCATATGAAAGCTGGAATAGTTTTATTAATGTCAGAAAAAATGGACATTAAATTAACAGAGAAGAGAACTTAATCACAATAAAAGGGTCAATGTATTTGGAATACATAAAAATTACAAATGTGCATATGCCTAATAAGAACATTTAAAAATATGTGAAGAAAACAATGAGAAAGTTAAAGGAAAAAATAAACAAATCTGGAAACTTAGATGGAAATTTTAACACCATATCCCAATTGTTGATAAAAGAACTGAACAAAAATCTAGTAAGGTGATCGAACATTTTAATAACCCTATATGTCTAACAGTGCACTCAATTACAGAAGATTACATTATTTTTTAAATGCACATAAAACATTCACCTCAAAAAATTCAACTTCTGAACCATAAGACAGCTCAATAGATTTAACAGTAAATTTCAGACTTTATTTCTTTATCATAAATTAAATTACACGAGAAGTAAAAAACATCTAACAAAGTCCTGAGTATCTCAAACTTAAACAATTCAATTCGAATCAATCAAAGTGTAAATGAAGGAATTACAAGACAAAGTAGAAAATAGTATACTAAATGATAAGAAAAACTCAATGTATACAAATTTGTAGAAAGGTGCAAAAACATTCATAAATGTAAATATATGAATTCAAATGCTTACATTACAGTTTTATGAAAAGAACAATAAAAAGTTATAAAACGCTATCTAAATTGATCACAAAAAAGGAAAAAAATAGGATATTCATTTTTGGTAAAAATCCCAAAATACAAGGTATAAAACGGAACTCCCTCAACTACATAAAGAATATAAAGTATATTATTGGAGAATAAATATTTAGAAAGTGATATGATCTGGCTGTGTCCCCACCCAAATCTCATCTTGAATTGTAGTTCCCATAATCCCCATGTGTCATGGGAGGCACCCGGTAAGAGGTAATTGAATCATGGGGCAGTTACTCTCATGCTGGTCTCATGTTTGCTTCCCCTTCTGTCATGATTGCAAGTTTCCTGAGGCCTCCCCAGGCCTGCGGGATGGAGACAATTAAATTGTTTTCCTTTATAAATTATCTAGTCCCGGGTATGTCATTATTAGCAGTGTGAAAATGGATTAATACGGAAAGGTATCCCATGCTAGAAGACTGGAAGACTCAAATTTGTTAAGATGTTCTATTTTCCCAAATACGTACAAAGATTTAATGCAATCTCATTAAAAATTCCAGCAAAAGTTTTGAGACTTGGCAAGATGATTCTGAAATTTTTAGCTAAATTGCAAATGACTTAGAATAGTAAGAACACTTTTAAAATAAAGTCTTATAATACTACAAACAAGTAGAACTTAATTAGTAATTTCCAACTAGTTAACTTAAAACCTTAAAGTAATATAATATTGAGTTATTGATCATTTAAATTTTGGTAACATGACAAGAATTTTAATATATTTCTAGTCTCATTTAATACATTTTACTACAGAAAATGGATGTATAAGTAACTTTAGGTCATATTAATATATGTGTTCTTATTTAAAGAAATAATGAATATTTCTTTTGGTATCAAATAATGAATATTTCTTATTTTTTGTTCGTTTACATGGGTACAATGTACACCATTTGGGCCATCGTTACCCGAAAAGCCCAGAATTCATCACTACACAGTATATCCACGTAACAAACTGCATACATACTCCTTAAATTTATACAAATAAAAAAGGAAAATAATGAAAAAATTATGTTCCTGAAAGTATGAAATGTCTTCATTGCTCAAGAATATGAAAGAAGACATTAAAATATATTTTGCTAGTTAATGGGTACAATAATGGAGCTGGATAGAATAAGTTCTAGTATTCCATGGTACAATAGGAAAGTCTGTTCTAAATCAAACCACAGATAATCTAACAGTACAGCAATTTTCCTAAAGATTGCAACTCCCATCCATCAATAGCACTTAAGGATTGCCTAGCGTTTCTCCATTAGCATTCTCGTTTACTGCAGAAAGTTCAGTTATCCAGTTGCAAGTAACCCAAATATAATTTAATAGTATAGGAATGTTTCTAGTGGTCTTTGGCTTTTTATGTTAATCAACTAAATTTGAAGGCTTAACTCAGCAATCAACAAGAATAACATTGATATAGAAACCAATATTTAACAGTTACATTTTTATTGAAAAGGAAGCCATGCTGGTTAAATTTGACTTTCACTTTATGCTTAGATTTCACACAATGAAGTGCTTTGAGGAAACAAGGGTGTATTTGAGATTAGTCCTAAGGCTTTTCAGAAAGATCATCCTTTCTTTGTTCTTTCCCCTAAGGTAAACCATTTCCATTGTCATAGCACTAACAAATAATTATTTTATTGCTGAAAAACTCTGACTCAGAGAAAATGTCATAGGTATTTTTTTTTAATAGCTGTTGCAGTTTAAGCTTTCAGAAATTGCTAATATAAAACCTGTCATTTAGGGGGAAAATAAAATTTTCTTTAAAAGCAATTTGAAAAATGTAATTATTCCTGTGTTCGTGAAACTTCACAGTAGTGATGAACAATAAAAAATATTCATTCTTTCTTAAGGTACCAAGTAGTCACAAATTTTATTTTTTCATTTAAGAATTGATTAACTTCATTTTTCCCTAATGAATTGGGATATATAGTGTATATGTGTGCCTTGAAGCTGCAAGTTGGCTTTTTTATTCGCTTTTGGCTAAAATTTAAATCTGACCAATTTTAAATTTTAAATTTGACCAATTCTCACAAACTGATCAGTTGTGTTGTTTTGGTAAATATCTACATTGGATTATTTCAATATGAAAATATTTAAAGTAGACTGAGGAGTTTCTATATTATAGATCTTTAGGGTTCTGGAAACCCATCTTGCAATTGAAATTACAGAAACTCTCCATTGTATTAACTTATGTAAATCTGTTATAAACATCTTTTGTTGATGACAATATTATGACTGTCTCTCACATTTACCAAATGGGTGTAATATGAATCTGCACTCATTTGAAGGCATGCAAGTGATGCTAAAATCAATGAGAATGTATGTAATTACAAACTTAATTCAGTGGAAATTTATCTAATGATCCGTTATGACAACCAGAGCTACATGTAACAAGTTAATAATACCTTGTAATACATAATTTGAAGGAAAATACATCCTTTTATTATTTAATATTACTTAAATGGACAGAATAGAAACAATAGAAACCACATAGAAAAATAAATGGACTTTTAAAAATTTTATAATACTTTTACATTTTTAGAGTTTTTTCTCTAGGAATATTTAACATGAATTCTGATATTTAAAATTATAAGTCATCTCTCAACTTATTTTATAAAAAACTTTGTGTTTTGTTATACTAAAAATGTGTTTCTTGCAAATTACATTTATATGTTTAATTTTTGCATATCAAATGGAACACTATATTTACACACATAATTGGCTTCTTATCTAAGACCTTGACTTGATGAAATGATTAAAACAATTGTCTTGCCCAGAACTTGACTATTATTAAAACTGTTTTTATTCAAACAACATACATGAGTTGTTCGTTTTTGTAACTTAGGCATTCATTTTGAAATTGATAAATAACAATATATGCTTTGATAGCTAATTAAAAATTTAAAACTTTACATGTACATAAGTCAGACATTACCTGCACAATTACCGTATATTTTATTTTCCACATGGCAGGAAAGATTCATTTTTAAGTATTTTTTGGAGCATTATAGAGAAGTACTATATCTTCTTTCAAAAGGATTCCTTGGAGAGATAAATTTGACAAACATAATAATCTGTTGCACATGTGGAAAACATCTTCACCATTGTTTTACCTTTTTAATTGGACTTAAACCATTAATTAACATTTCTTTGGCTTATTCCTTTTTTAACGTGCATATTACTGGTAATAAAATATCTAAACCATGATGTTATTTTGAAGATAAATACGCTGAAGTATGCATACCTCTATTAACTAGTTACAAGAAGCCCTACAAACATAGGCTTATAAAATTGGGCTCAAATTCTGTTTTGTTCTCTTACTACGTTAACTTTCATACTCATGAGAGTTACCTCATAGTTTCAAAATGACTATAGCTCTACATCTTTTGCAAAGGAGGAAAGGAAGAATATAAGAAAAAGAGAGCCTGAATCAGGAAGGGAAATGCTTTCTCCGGAAATCATTTATACTGTTCCTTAACCAGAACCGTGCACATAGCCAGCCCACCATTATCTGTGATGGATTCAACCAGATAAATAGTTTTAAATTAGTCCATTGTTCTTGCAAAACAAAATTAGAAAAGGGAGAAAAAGAGAATGAATATATGGCAGGCATTTAGTAAGGTCTTATCACAGTGGTAGTACTTAGTGCTATTAGTGCTTAGGGAACATAGTAAGGCCTAAATGAATACTGGTTGTTACAATCTGGAAAGAGCTCTAGTGCCTGAGTCACTTTTCTAGAGGGGACTTACTTGATACCGAAAATCAGTGCTTCAAGATTTTCACAGAAGACAATGGAAAATTTACATCTGTTCTCCTTGTGATTGTTTACAAGGATTTTCACTGGGAATCAGTAAAATGTAATATTCACATACAGGTTGAATAAATAGAACTATGATACAATTTAAAGGGCTTCATAAGACCCCTGGTTAGAAAAATCGATCACTTGGCTAACTGTAATTGGGACCCTCAGTTAATCATCCTTTAAGTTGTAATTTCCTTTACAACTTAAAACTTCTGCAAATAAAGCGCTCATATTTTGGTGTGAAATAAAAGTGAGTTTCTAGATAAACTCATAAGCAAAGAAAATCAAGAAATATTGCAACTTCATGCACTGTAGCATGTGCATCTTTCTAGCTTGACAATTCTGCTTGTTTAGTAAGCAAATGCCATGCATATTTTTTCTGTTATATGTTCCCTTCAAATAAAATTGGACTGAGAATCCGTGATCACAAAATAAAGCTGCTAATTATGAGCTGGGTCACCTTGGATCTTATCTAGGGAAGGATCACTTTCTGTAGAATCTTATCTATAAAATGTAAACAAATTAAAGGAGAGTATAGATGTATTATATGTGGACATGCATACTAAAAATGTATACTGTTTGTGAACATATTCAGATACTTTTTTTTAAGAACTGAACTATTGTATTTAGAATTTACTTCAGTTGAGCCTTTCTCTTTTTAAGTAGACTGGAACATTAAAAAAATGTTTATTCAGGTAAACTAAACACATATACTATAAAAGCATGTGTATGTGTGGAGTATGCGGATATGCCTGTTATGCAACCCAATTAAGATACAGGGTAGAATGAAAGATCGGTAGAGCTTCATGAGGATGCTAGTTTTGTCTTTCTAAAGAAAACACCAAGTAACAAGCCACACTGTGGATGCATCTATTGATTAACTTGCAGAGGTGGTGCTGAGACACTGGCACATTGATCAAACTTAGCCTAGGACTATGTTAATTATTTTTATTGCTCAATTCAGCGTTGTTTGTGTGTATCTGTCTCGGCATGTGTGTGTGTGTGGGTGGATGGGAACTACAATAAAAAGAATGAATAGCTCTATTATCATTATTTGGTTAATTAAAAACTGAGACAAGTCGAAATGATTAGCTCTTCCTCCATCCAATTTTTCTGTTAACTTGTTTTACAAAGTTATTTACCAACCATGAATAAAATACTTGGTGATTGTTTGAATGTTCTTGTCTTCCAGAAGCTAATGCTGAATATTGACTTACACTTTTTTAATGTTCCTATATGCCTGAGATACACATGATTTGAATTTTTATTTAAAAAATACAGGAAATACAATGCTAAGAAAAAAGGGATTGATTTCAATGCAGAAGAATAAACATTTTCTGTTATATGAGAATGCAGTAATTATAAAAGAAGCAATCAATTATAACAATAAATCATTCTTTTATATTTGAGGGGAAAAAACCTGATAAGAATGTTAAAGAATAATTATGTTCTTTTTGTTGGTTTTGTTGTGAAACTCCTTATGTCTCCTAGTTTTTGATGGCACATTTTATTGTGTCACTGAAAGCAAGGACCTTAAAAGATATTTAAAATCCTAAAATAATAGATTCTATAATAGACATTGAAAATGTATTTCAACCTTCTCATTTTACATACGAACAAATAAATACAGAGCATTTTGAGACACAGCTGTGAATAAAGTAAATGTCTTCTGTGGTCTTTCTTAATTTATTCTAATTAAGTTTTTCAAACATAATATATAACCTTCTAAATCTCCTGAAAACATTATGTCATTATTTTAAAGTATATATTGTATAAATAAATGTTTTTAAGAAAATGATATTCTAGAAGAATATACTTATATTTTATTGCAGTGTTTATTAAAATTTAATATTTAATAATATTCAGAATATATAATGAAGGTAAATTTTTACTTTCCCCAATTTTTTTTCAGATTAAAACTTATTCTCTCATATAGGTTATTACTTTCCCCAATTAAAAATAATATATTGTATTAAAGTTATTTAATAAAAAGAAGCTTCAAATTATCTGTTATCTAAACTCCATCACTTCCTCTTTCACATTCATGTTTTACTGCACCAAAATTTAGTGCCTTGAAACAACATTGGTCAAATTCACAATTGTATGGTTTGACAATTTTGGCTGCTGGTCTTAGCTAGACCCATGTGTACTAGTGGGAAGCTGCTAGTCAGCCAAAAGACTCACCTTCTGGCTCTTGGATGAAATGACAAGGATTACTGAAACAATGGTCCCTTCTCACCTAGCAAATTATCCTGGATTTCTTCATATGATGATGATCAGGCATGTTTTAAGAAGACCAAGAAGTAGAACAGGACTCAGTGCAAAAGCATTTCCAAGTATCTGGTTATGCCATGCTTGCTATTGTCTCATTGCTCACATACTATGAGAAGGACAACCTCATATTCAACATGTAAGAGCACAACCCACATAGCAGAGACAGGAGGGCGTGAATAAATGGAAGGTCATTACTAAAACAATCTAGTAAGCAAGGCTCTAGCGCTAATAATTTACCTGCTTCCCACAAGTAAAGTACATTTACTCTCTCACAAAATACCAAAATTCTCATAATCTAAGCATCAAGCTTAAAGTCCTGATCTTTGTGATTCATTGTGATACTGGATATCAATGAGGTACCATATTGAAAAACATGTTATTTTCACTACACAAACACAACTTCTGATGGTGACACAGAATAGAAGAACAACAAAAAATGCTGCCATTTCAAAAGGAGAAAAATGATAACCACATGCATTTCGTGATCCATAGCAATTCTGAAACAAAATTGGGCAAATAGGTCATATTTTCCAATTTCAGGGAAAAGCATGCTCCCTGATGAAGACATATTCCTTTTCCAGTGAGTGACTTCCCATATTTCCTTCATGTTCCCTGGTTCTACCCCCTGAGATATCCTTTATTTTTTTTTCGTCCTCCTTAGATATTTCTGGAGAGTTCAAAGGATAATATTTTCTTACAGAAATTTTCTTAACCTATTTTCTTTTCATAAAGATGTGGAATCGGAGAATTTCTGGAGTTTGAACAGTCTCAGTGCCTTTCGATAAAGACTGCCAACTTGTTTCTGGGCATAACTCCATTAAGCACTTGGCAAATTATCTATGAGTCTGATTTCTAACAGTTGTAACTCTAAAGACACATCAGAAATTCTTTTTGAGTAATTGCCTCTCAGTGTATTAACTGATACATTGGGCATTTAGTTTGCAGAGGGGCAAATCTTCAAAATGGTGAATTTTGTCTAATTGAGAGTAACTAAGAAGTACTGATTTTATTCTTTCAGAAGTCTTAACAAAGGATCTCACATTTAAGCCATTGATCTAATATATTCCATTAAGTTGCAATTTGCCTTCAAATCTTTTAAGTACCAATTGCAGTACTGTACATAAGGGGCTTGAGCAGCTGCAGATTTTGGTATTTGTGGGAGAGTCTTAGAACCAATCGACTACAGGTAATAAGAGAAGATTGTAAGTCATCTAAGAATGTATAATAAATGTAGTAGCTTGAAACAACCACCTTTTGTTTGGATCATAGTTCTTTCTGTGTGGCAATTTGGGATGGATATGACTGATTGGGTCTTCTCTTGGGTATTTCATTTATGTGTCTTCATTCTGTGGCCAGATGCAGTTAGCTAGTTGGGTATGTTTCTGGTGATTGTTAGCAGCCAACTAGTAGCAGGTGCACTACATTTCTGTAACAATTTTACAGGATTCTTCTCATGGAAGCAGTGTCAGGGATCCTAAAAACAGCAAGAGGAAAATTAAACCTTAAAGACCTAGCCCTTTTCTCCAGCCTCAGGTTTTGTTATGACTGCTATCGTACTACTGGACCAAGTCAGTATATTGTCAGCCTCACCAGTGTGGGTATGACCAGCTGAGAATGTGGATCCATGGAGGTATTAACAATCTATGGTACATTACTGCAACCCTATATCAAACTGACTCCCATTTGATAATCCTCTTTATCTCACTGAACAAAATAAAAACTTGTAGTAAAGATGATAATTTGCATAAATAACCATTATCTTGTCTGTTCAACCTCAAATATTATATTTTATCATTTGAAAAATAATTAATGATAGGAAAGTTGAAAACAAAATGGCAGTAGTCAAATTAGTTTCTGTGGCCCCAGCATACAATCCACTCTATTCAGTCGACGAATGGCACCACCGACAGTTACTTTGCCTCAAGTATGGGACAATGCAGCTAATACCAAAGTCCTATTCAAAAGCCACACTTATAAAGTTAAAGCAAATTGAGCCTTCTATATTCAGTTCTTGTTTCCTTACACTCTTGCTCATGTATCTTAATGAATGTTCTATTAATTTTGCAGTGACTTTCTTCCTTAATGTTCATAGCTTAATAAACTCTGCCTACTAATTTAAAACCTAATCAATATTCACCAAGTGTTTGCTAATTATTTAAGTAAGAGCATGCATAATTTTGGGGAGAACTAAATCTGATGACAATTTGATGGAAATGTAGTTTATTACTGCTTTAGGACTGAGGATTTCATTCTGTGTGTGGCTCATTTGTGGGAAGAATTAATATGTGTTTTATTTTAAAATGGCTAGGATTAGTAAAGAAACATCCCTGAAAAGGGGGATAATGACATAACTTTGTGGATGTGATTTTTTGTTTGCTTATGATTTTTATAGTGAATATAGGCTCTGAAATTAAACAGAGACACTACAACTATGGAAAGAGTTTTTTTAACTGTTGCAATCTATGAAATGGTATCTCTCTATACTTTCTCAAATAGCCCAATACTTGAGTATTATTCATAGGAATAAGTCTTTCCTAAAATTCTCATAACAATTTAAAGGAAAACTTGAAAATTCTTTAAATATCTGCTTAAAAATCTTCTACTCCATGGATGGGAGCAATAAATCAGAAGACAAAACTCTATAAGGTTAAGTGTTTTACAATAACTCTCTTACTCAAATTTATTCCAGAAGTATACATTTCTTCACCAGCAAAGCTCTTTTCTAAAGGATTAGATAAAATTATAGTGTTAATTAAAAATAAATTTCTTCTCAATTAAGAGGGTGATGAACTTAAATGAATAAAATAATAGCCTATCTGGAACATTGAGATAGTTACATTCCTTTTTTATTCTTTCTCACAACCAGGGCAACTTTCCAAAAGGGGCATGCTTTGGACTTGGGGGCAACTGAGAAGTATACATACAGATAATAAATGAAAAAGAAACAAAGCACAAAAGTTAGCTATTTCATGGAGGACATGATATAACTCTGCTATCAGTCATTTTAAAAATTGTAACAACTGGAAGAGATGGCAACTGATCAAATTTCCAAAAGCTTATACATTACATAGGGAACATAGTCATATTCACAGTTAATTTTAATAGTTTGAGCATCTTTGACAGCAGTGGAATGCTATCCACTTAGTTCGCGGATATAACACCATAATCCATTAAAATAAATTGCCTGTAAAAGGAGCTAGTGTTCTTAAAGTTATGTAAGTGTTGAGAAGGAAGAAAGAAAAGGAGAAAGAAATTGTTGCAAAAAAATGTACCTTATTCATTTCTTTATTGAGATCCTCTTTTGCAAAACATAAATAGATAAAAGAAAAAATAAAAATTTTCCTGTTCACAGAATAAAATAATGCACAGAATTATCTTACATCTGTACTATGAAGTGGGCCATTAGAGACCTTCTAAAGTCTAATACAAATAATGCAAAAGCACAAAAGGAGATTAACTTTGCAACTTGACAAATAGACGCAAGAATAAGAAAAAAATACTTAGGACAATTAACACAAAATATACATCATTACAGACATTTAGTCAATCATCATCATCATCATGACCTTCCTGCACCTTCCGTCTATATTTTTATGTCTACTTGGTTCCCTCATTTTGTTTTTGTAACTGATACAGTCATTTTAAAAAACAAGTTAATTTATTCGAGTCAGTTGACTGAACTCACTGATTGTTTCAGAAAATATTCTGTAAATACACACTGCCTAAATGCTGCTGCTTTGGCTTATTGTCTCAGAGACTCCCATATATATTTAAGTGGTCAAAAGAAGCATGTAGTAAATTTTTTATTTCTGACAGTGGCAGCTGCTACTGTTGCTGTTGCTGCTTCTTGAGTCTACTTAGTTTGTCAGCCATTTTCTTCTGTTATATTTATTTTCCAGTTCTGTGGTATTCCTTCCTTATGTGTGTTTATCTCATATGTCAGGATTTTGCTTTTATTGTCATTGCTACGTCAATACAGCATTTTGAAAAAATATTTTTATTCAGTATAATTGACATATTTTGACTTTGAAGTTTAGAATGACTAAAATATTAATGAATTTCATTTAATGATTTATTAAATTAATATATTTAATGTGACATGTTTATATATAGTACATCTTTTTTTTTTTTTTTTTTTGAGATGGAGTCTCGCTCCGTCCCCCAGGCTGGAGTGCAATGGTGTGATCTTGGCTCACTGCAACCTCCGCTTTCCAGGTTCAAGTGATTCTCCTGCCTCAGCCTCCTGAGTAGCTGGGACTAAAGGTGCATGCCACCACGCCTGGCTAAGTTTTGTATTTTTAGTAGAGACGGGGCTTCACCATGTTGGCCAGGATGGTCTTGATCTCTTGACCTTGTGATCTGCCTGCCTTGGCCCCTCAATGTGCTGGGATTGCAGGCGTGAGCCACCGCATCCAGCCATTATAGTACACCTTATAAAAATTTCTGTTCTAGGATAAACTTTATGCATTTAAACTTTATCACAAAAATAACATGGAACTCATCTGACCCTAAAAGGAGTGACATAGGCAACATTACATTACATAGGCAACATAGTCATATTCACAGTTAATTTTAATAGTTTGAGCACCCTTGAGTGAAAAGATAAGTCATCCTTACTTGTGAGAGCAATGTTGCAAACATCACACTAGGCTCACACTATTTTTTATGAAAGGAGATTCCATATGGGAATCAATGAAAGAGTTGAAAATAAAATTTAATTGAATGAAAAGGAACAGAAACAATACATTCTCATACAGTCCAAAGGAGGTAAAAATAAGCATCTGTAGTTCATGTTGATAATTGAGAAACTTTAAAAGTATATTCTTGAGTCTTACTAGTTTTAGGTTCAATCTGGTCCCAGTTAATATTAAAGTTTTACTTAAAGATATATCAACCATATAATGCTGTTATTCTTATACTTATTGTTGCCATAAATGGCCTCTCTTTTATTCAGAGACCACACTACAATTTTGGAACTTGAGTTCAGACCCAGGGTGCTCCATGTCTCATCTAATATTCAAAAGAATTTTGTATTGGATTAAATCATTGAATTCACGGTAGATGACAGATAGGTGATAGATAGATGAAAGATGATGATAGATAGATAGATAGATAGATAGATAGATAGATAGATAGATAGATAGATATTATTTTGTAGTGGAATAAATCTTTGAATTCATGGTAGATGATAGATAGATGATAGATAGATAGATAGATAGATAGATAGATAGATAGATAGATAATAGGTAGATATTATTTTGTAGTGGAATAAATCTCTGAATTCATGGTAGATGATAGATAGATGATAGATAGATAGATAGATAGATAGATAGATAGATAGATAGATATTATTTTGTAGTGGATAAAATCATTGAATTCACAGTAGACAATAGATGATTGATAGGCAGAGAGAGAGATAGATAGATGCTGATAGATATTTAAAGCATATTTATATATGCTTTAAAAACTCTAACAAGAATTATATACAAAAAGATAAAATGCAAAGGGCATATAGATATTTAAAGCATAGATAGATAGATAGATAGATAGATAGATAGATAGATAGATATTATTTTGTAGTGGAATAAATCTTTGAATTCATGGTAGATGATAGATAGATGATAGATAGATAGATAGATAGATAGATAGATAGATAGATAATAGGTAGATATTATTTTGTAGTGGAATAAATCTCTGAATTCATGGTAGATGATAGATAGATGATAGATAGATAGATAGATAGATAGATAGATAGATAGATATTATTTTGTAGTGGATAAAATCATTGAATTCACAGTAGACAATAGATGATTGATAGGCAGAGAGAGAGATAGATAGATGCTGATAGATATTTAAAGCATATTTATATATGCTTTAAAAACTCTAACAAGAATTATATACAAAAAGATAAAATGCAAAGGGCATATAGATATTTAAAGCATAAATATGAAGTGAAAAAAGATTCAAAGCACAAAAGTTAGCTATTTCATGGCAGAAATGATATCTCTCCTATCAGTCATTTTAAAAATTGTATATGCTTTAAATATCTATATGCCCTTTGCATTTTATCTTTTTTTTTTTTTTTTTTTTGAGACGGAGTCTCGCTCTGTCACCCAGGCTGGAGTGCAGTGGCACGATCTCGGCTCACTGCAAGCTCCGCCTCCCGGGTTCATGCCATTCTCCTGCCTCAGCCTCTCTGAGTAGCTGGGACTACAGGCGCCCGCCACCACGCCCGGCTAATATTTTTGTATTTTTAGTAGAGACGGGGTTTCACCGTGGTCTCGATCTCCTGACCTTGTGATCCGCCCGCCTCGGCCTCCCAAAGTGCTGGGATTACAAGCGTGAGCCACCGCACCCGGCCTGCATTTTATCTTTTTGTATATAATTCTTGTTAGAGTTTTCAGCAAATAAAAATTGCTCAATAAATACTATTGAACATTTGTTCTTCATTACCTCATACCACCTGCAATGATAGGATTATTCTCATGAATATAATTAAATTATTATTGGCACATTGTAAGTAGGCTTTCTTTAATGTAATTTAATTAGTGCAATCAAAATGCAGAGGAAAATTGACAAGCTAGTGTAGAATTTAAAATAACAGACTATACAATAAAGTATAGAGGTGTATCTGAAGCTTCTTTTGAAAGAGCTTCTTCATCTCTCTCACCAGTGAATTGCTTTAACAGCCCCTTCCTTGGCATATTTTAATCTAATCAACTCAGCAGTGCAGTTCTTGGGAACCAGTATGTCAGTGATGTGTGCCATGTTTACATTTCAGAAACATAGATAAAGATAATAAACATTGTGATTTATGTAAGTAGGCAGCAGGTACTATGACTTGTTATTCTCTCCTAATTAAATAAAATAAATAATGAAATAGAAAATAAAATTATTTAATTGCAGAAGCAACCAAATCATGGAGGTAGATTCATTCTCTATTTCTGTGTAGAAATTTTTTAAAGGTTATATTGCATAGGTTATTTTTTGAGAAAACTTTTAACCTTACACGCTAGAATATTAATTTCTTATTTGAAGAAGAGAGAATGTATTTGGGATTATTTATTTATCTAACAAATTTTTTAATGCTTGCCATTTTCAGGTCCTTTATAAGTCCCCATGTATTCAGAAATTAGTAAAATATAAAAGATCTTTGCCATCTTGGTTCTTAAGGGTGGATGGTGATATGGTTTGGCTGTGTTCCCACTCAAATCTCATCTTGAATTTTAGCTCCCATAATTCCCATGTGTTGCAGGAGGGACCTGGTGGGAGATAATTGAATCATGGTGTGGGTTCCCCCATGCTGTTCCAGTTGTAATGAATAAGTCTCATGAAATCTGATGGTTTTATAAGGGTAAACCACTTTTGCTTGCCTCTTACTTTCTCTCGTCTGCCGGATATAAGACATGCCTTTTGCCATGATTGTGAGGCCTCCTCAGCCACGTGGAACTGTGAGTCCATTAAACCTCTTTTTCTTTATAAATTACCCAGTCTCAAGTATGTCTTTATCAGCAGCATGAAGATGAGAATGAAAGCAGTGGAGGTCCACTTATTGCACCAGAAATGGTTTTTATTCTATGTATTATCAAATTCTAGCAAGATTTTGTAACTTACTACGCTTATATAATTTATATGTAAATATAAGATGTACTGTCTTTTATAAAAGAAATATATAACTAGAAAATAAATTATTTTCAAAATAAACTTTTAGGTTTAATTAATTTTAATAAAGAATGAAAGTGTGATTATTTGTATAATATATAATTTTATCTTAAAAATAATTTACGTGTACATTTTGATCATTTAAAATTCGAGCCAACAGGTATTTATAAAGCATATCCAAACATCAATGTTAAAGACATTATATGAAAAATATCACCTAACAAACATATAAAAGATACAATTGGTTAAATTAATAATTTAAATGAAGTTCTTTTGTATTATTCAGTCTGTAGACCGTTTGATTGTATGTAGCAAGCTACAGTAAAATACTTTAAGAAACGAATTAACATTCTTCAGACAAAGCCTATACTAAACCTGAACATAGTGAATGACTTCTAGATCTGGGAAAATAAAATAATTAGTAAATAAACAAAATTGCATTTAACACTAGGGAGCTGCTTTTTGACAAAACTTGTGATATGAAAGTAGCTATTGTTCTTTTAGTCATCAGATGTTTCAGTTGTTAATATACTTTGATTATGAAACTTAGAGAACATGGACTTTCCATATGACTGTATTCTTCAATGTATTTTAATAACTTCAATAGATTGCAAAATTTGAAATCTGTATTCTTTATATTTTGTCTAGTGAAGAAGAAAGACATAAGTTTTATTTACTGGTATATATTCAATCCAATAATATGTCATGTCAGTTAATATCTGGTATGTAAATAATTTACTTTCTTAATAATAATTCTATTCTTTGGGCTGGCTGCATTCCTAGAGAGTCAACTTATTAGGTATGAATCCCTATTTATATTCAACAGGATTTTATAAATGTGTTAAATAAAATTTAAAATCACCGATGGATATAACCATAAGCATGCCATTTGAACTTTTTTGCCTTGTAATGAGTGCCCAATACTAAATTATTCGCCAGATATTCTTAAGTTTAGATTTGTAAGCTTAATAAGAAATTATTTACCTTCGGAAGCTGTGATTCATAGAAAGATATTTAAGTAACACAATCTTTAGTACTAATACCATTAATTTCTTAATTGTCAGTTAACACCTGCATGATGTACCTTTTTTAAAGAAGACAGCGACTGTTGTGAATAATTTTCATGCATCAATCAAATTACATTTCCTTAGTTGCATGTGTCTTATTTGAATAAATAATATGGAGCCCTGGTCCAAACCAATAGCACAATTATAGTTTACATATAAACCCAAATCTGTGTCCTGTTATGTAGCACACACCTTTTTCTGTGGTAGTAATTGCTAAAATCTGAAAACTAATCCTTCAGTTTTCTGCCATTCTCTGTGGGTAGTCAGATGGAAATAGCACAATATGGTTCGATCATAGGGCAGTGACTATTATATATTTGATCTTAAAAATAAAATAGGAAATAAAATTAGAATAATGAGTATTAACAAAAGAAAGCTAAAACTGAAGCTTTGCAAAAACTGATAAATGAAAGTACCTCTGGCAATACCATTCCATAAAATATTAAGATTTCCTGCATTGAAAAATTTCTAAATATCTTGGGTTTAAAAAATACTGAAAAGTTTGGATTTAATATATACTTATATACTAAATGTCTAAGCATCCAGCCCTCTCCCCATACTTAGTTTTCATAGTTGCTAATAGCCAGTTCTATATATTATGTTGTTAGGACTCTATCAAGTTCAATGGGAAATTATTAAAGAAAATAAGAATCCTCCAGGGAAATGCCACTGCCCAATGAATTATAATAAAGAGTACTGTTAGCAAGCCAAAATAATGAGTCCAGAGCATTCTGTTAACAACTTAGAAACTCAAATTTAAATACAAACCGAATACAAGCATCGACACACATCTTTGAAAACCTATTACCATGAAAGATAGAGACTAAAACAAACAAATGGAAAAAAACAACTTGAAGGGAAGGAGATTCTATCAAGACGAAGACACTTTCACAAGTGAATTATTCATATCAAAGAAGCAGGTGAAAAATTATAGTCAATGGAAAATGAAACAAAAACAATAACAGGGCACTAAATCATGGATAGATTGAAAGAACAGAAAGAGATTCTGGATACTCTAATTATGGGAGCCTGCCACTTCTTAGGCATTAATCACAGACAAATTTACATTTCCATTCATGCAAAAATATTTATACAAATATTCATAGCAGTTCCATTTGAAACAGCCAAACACTGAAACAACCCAAATGTCCTTCATGGGTAAGTGGTGACACACACTGTGGCACATCCTTGCCTTGGAATAAAACTCATCAACAAAAAAGGAGCAATCTATGAATGCATATAACAACTTGGATATTCTCAAGAGAATTATGCTGACCAAAAAAAGCATCACAAAATGTTACATATCTTATGACTCAATTTGTATCGTGTTCTTGAAATAACATAGAGATGGAGTCAGATTAGTGGCTGGCAGAGATTAAGGATTGAAGAGGAGGAGCTGGACATGATGGATATGACTATAAAGTGGTAGTACAAAGGAACTCTGTGGTGATGAACAATTTGGTATCTTGACGGCGATGGTGGTTACACAATCCTACACACGTGATAAAGTTGCATGAACGTACACATACACATTGCTTATAAAACTAATAAATTAGAATAAACTGTGGATCATGCATATGTCAGTTTATTGGTTTTGCTGGTGCACTATAGTTATGCAAGATGTTACTACTAGGAGAATCCAAGTGAAGGGTACATGAAACCTCTTTATATATATATGTATATATATTTTGAAATTTTCAATGAATTGATTATTTCAAAATAAAATTTTAGAAATATGGTAGGCTAAATTTTTAAAAATACTATTTTTGGAAATAGTAATAAAGTGTGTTTTCCAGGAAAAGCATAACAGTCATGGACGATGGGAATAATTCAGAACCAGTCCAAGATGTTCAATAACTGAATAACAACTAACTCTAATGGCAGAACAAAGAACAAATAGAGAATATTATTCTGAGTTACAACTGGCACAATAGTTTACATTTTCTAATCAAAAATTACTTTTCATTGCTCTCCAAAATGAATTTTGAATATAGTACATAGTGCATACTTATAAATGGCTTACTCTCAGTGGGAGTCAGCAAATGATGGCCTGATAGCCAAATCTTGACAATCACCTGTTTTGGGAAGTCTGAAAAATTAAAAAATGCTTTTAAAAAATAATTTTACTGAATAAAGACAATGTGGTGTATATACACACCATGGAATACTATGCAGCCATTAAAAAGAATGAGATCATGTCCTTTGCAGCAACACAGGTGGAACTGGAGGTTATTATCCTTAGCAAATTAATGCAGGAACAGATAACCATATACTGAATGTTCTTGCTTACA
Source organism: Hylobates moloch (assembly GCF_009828535.3). Classification (NCBI taxonomy): domain Eukaryota; kingdom Metazoa; phylum Chordata; class Mammalia; order Primates; family Hylobatidae; genus Hylobates; species Hylobates moloch. Next base: position 23,197,113 of record NW_026652289.1, on the reverse strand, counting down.
AATGGGAGCTAAGCAATGAGAACACATGGTCACAAAGAGGGGAACAATGGACACTGAGGCCTACATGAAGGTGAAGTGTGGGAGGAGGGGAAGGATTAAAAAAATGTCTATCAGTTACTATGCTTATTACCTGGGTGATGATATAATCTGTACCACAAACCCCCATGACACACAGTATACCTATATAACAGGCCTGAACATATAACCCTGAACCTAAAGTGAAAGTTAAATAATAATAATTTGAAATAGTTACATTTTAAATGGTTATATAAATACCTACATAATATCTTCAATTTTTTTTTCTGGTTAGCAAGCCTAAAATTTTTACCATCTGGCCCTTTAAGAAATCTGCTAACCTCTCATCTAGAGGAATCTGAGAAACAGATCTTCTACAGAGATAAGGTTTAGATGATGCCAGAGAGTAACCTAATTATAAAAATTTAAAATCGTGTCAGGTAGGAAACATCTTCTCCATTCCGGAGAGGGACAGCTTTTTTGACATTGGTAAACAAATTAAATTGAGAAACATTCAGAAAATTCATTGTAATTTGAAAATTAAATGCATACCAGCAGTAGAATTTAACAAGCCCAGAATATACCCCTGACAAAACAACAACAACAACAACAACAACAAAAACAAAAAAACCAGGAGCCAAAAACAAACAAACCTAAAACATGAAGTTTGGTAATTACTTTCATGGAATGAAAAGCACAGTGTAGGCCAGGCACAGTGGCTCAGTGATATGCCTGTAATCCCAACGCTCTGGGAGGCCCAGCTGAGTGGATTACTTGAGCCCAGGAGTTGAGACCAGCCTGGGCCACATGGCGAGACCCCATTTCTAATTAAAAAGAAAACAAAAAGAAGAAAAGTGTAGTGTGTAATAGTTCTGAATAACTTCATTCCACATCCACCCCCACCAAATTGGTTAATATCTATAGTTAGTTTGTTTCACGGTGTCAAAGAAATTTTGTGTTAACCAAGAAATTCAAGAAGGTCCTCAAACACCTCTTTTTGAGCATGTTTTAACACACCCAAAATCTTCAAAAGAGAATAATGTGTAATAGTTTATTTTATATAAGCAAAAATATTTTAAACATGTACTAATTTATTAAAGATAATGTAAAGTACAGAGAGCTAGCACATTCTTTTTGGTCAAATATGTTTTTTCTTAGCATTAATGATATGTAAAACCAGAATCACAAACCGTAACTAAACGCGTTGATATTTTACCAGATGACAGTTTTACTTGTGTTAAAAACAGAATCACAAACAGTAACTAAACACATTGATATTTTACCAGATGACAGTTTTACTTGTGTTAAACATTAAAAATGGAAATAGGCTGGGTGCAGTCCTCATGCCTATAATCCCAGCACTTTAGGAGGATTGAGCCTAGGAGTTTGAGACCATCCTGGGCTGGTTTGATGAGTTTGACTCCATCTGTTCCAAAAATAAAAGTAAAAAAATTAGCCAGATGTGGTGGTACATGCCTGTGATTTCAGCAGCTTGGGAGGCTGAGAAGAGAGGACTGCTTGAGTCCAGGAGATTGAGGCTGCAATGAGCAAAGACTATGCTACTGCACTCCAGCCTGGGTGACAGAGCGAGAATGTCTCAAAGAAGAAAAATAATAAATAAATACAAATAAAATGAAAAATAAAAAATGGAAATAAATATTTGTAATAATAGCACGTGCCAGAAGATTCTATTTTTCATAGGATTGTTTCACAAATCAGATTTTCCAAAATCAGATGTTAAAACAGATTTTGAGATACAAACTGTTTATTAGGGATCAACAGTTATTAAAGGAAGTGGGTGGAAGCCAGATTAGCAAAAGAAGTGCAAATGCAACAAAATCCAAATTATTATTGGCTGATCCGGCATCATGGTTTCAAAGAAAATTTGGTATGAAATACAAAATTCATAGTCATTCCAGTTTCTATAAATATTTTTCTGAGTACATTTTTTAAATCTCAAGGAGAAATACAACTTATGCCCAAAAAATAACATGTAGCATGAGAAAAATATTTTAAATATTTACTAAATCATTGACAGAATTTAAGGTTCTATGAGCTTGCTAATAGAATTCTTTTAGAATAATCTTTTCTCCTAGATTAGAGTAAGTAATATGCACAAAAAAATTGGACAGCTAAACAAAGCACACTGTAATTGCAACAAACTCTTCTGATTATAAACCTTCCAATATTTTACTTTTCCAAAATCAAAGGAAAATGAGCCTGCATATTTTACTTAAATGTGTAATAATTACTACTAAAAATTGCACTATATTTACACTTTCGTAGTTTTCATTGAATCATAGTTTAATAAGCCTGAGGAGACCATTCAGTTCAGCATAAAGATCATGTATTCATCAATATTTTGCCACAATAATCTAAATTTCTTTTTTTTACTTTAGGTTTTAGGGTACATGTGCACAATGTGCAGGTGTGTTACATATGTATCCATGTGCCATGTTGGTTTGCTGCACCCATTAACTGGTCATTTAGCATTAGGTATATCTCCTAATGCTGTCTCTCCCCCCTCCCCCGACCCCACAACAGCCCCCGGAGTGTGATGTTCCCCTTCCTGTGTCCATGAATTCTCATTGTTCAATTCCCACCTATGAGTGAGAACATGTGGTGTTTGGTTTTTTGTCCTTGCGATAGTTTACTGAGAATGATGGTTTATGGCTGCATAGTATTCCATGGTGTATATGTGCCACATTTTCTTAATCCAGTCTATCGTTGTTGGACATTTGGGTTGGTTCCAAGTCTAAATTTCATACATGCAATTATTAAGGAGTTTCCACTCAATACCAAGAATTGAGAGTAAAACCAGGCTTTCTATAATTTTGTATTTAATTTGTAGATGAAATATCATACCAACATTTCAGTTAACCTTACGGTTTGTTTAAATACTTCAATATTTTGCTTTGAAACATGAATACACTTTCTCTGCAATTATAAATTATTCAATTTACAAAGGATCACACTGTTGCTTTCTTTTTTTGACGTTTTATGCTATTTTCTTCTGTTCTTTTGTTTTTTTTTCCCCCAAATACACATATTCACATTTCTAAAAGTCAAATGGCTCAATGAGATTTGTTACCAAAAAGTAGCTTCCTTTTTTTCACTTTACTCATTTCTCCCTTCCCAGAGACATGGGCTTTCAACTTGTTCAGTATTAACTTTCTTCTAAGCTATTTTGCACTGTAAGGGAGAAAATATAATTTCTTTTTTCCTCTCATATTTTCTTAGTTGAGATATTCTCCTGAAAACTAAAGTAAGACTAACAAGAGAAAAACCAGCAGAAGTTTATTAACAGGTGCTGTGCTCATCACACAGAAGAGGCCTCAGTTCAAAAATATTTCTCTGTCAAGGCAGTGGCTTGGGGGGCCTGGTTTAAGTAGTATTTTTTTTTAAGCCAAAAATCCTGTGTAGTGACAAGACAAAGTAAAGTGCATCTTCAGGCTTCCAAAAGGTGAGAAAATGTTGGAAGGAAAATTTCTGGGAAAAGTGATCTTTTCCTAGACCTGTGGGCGCTACTGTCTCTGAGCTGAAAAGCAAGCATTGTAAAGAGGGAAAAGGCAGGGATGAGTGCAAAAAGACCTTTTTCTTTGTGAGTTGCTGTCCTGCCATCAGGAATTTGGAGCAAGGAGTAGAAGCTTCTTTAGCTCAGCACTCCCTGGTATTTCAGACAGAAATATTTTGGTTTCTTTCAGCATCAAATAATGTGTCAATTTCAAATACATGTCAAAATATTTTTTAGCTCTAATCTGGGGTGGTAGTTAGCTGGGTCTCAGGCATTATGCCCACCTTGGCAATGCTATTCATCTCTTTCCTGGATAGAATGATTTTTTTTCTTTTCCTTTGTCTCATATAATCCTCATTTTGGGTAAAACACTTCTAGTTACTTACTAAGGAAGGTTGCATGAGTGGGGTAATTTTTTGAGATTGTATTCATTTAATTAAACTCTCATATTTGATAGACAATTGCTTGGATATTGAATTTTTGCCAAAACCTTATTTTGTTTATTTTGGAGGCATTGCTCCATTAAACTATAAAAAATCACATGTCTGTAGGCTTCACTGTTCTTATCTTTAAAAAGTGTCATCTTTAAAAAGAAAATGCATAAAGAAATTATTACAAATCTATGCTAATTGGAATACAGTGTGTAATGAAGTCATCTGTGATAAAAATAATGTAAAGGAGTGATGAAACAGGGCAATAGAGGAACAAATGTTTGAATATTATTGAAATTACATTACTATTAATCTGACTTGGATTGTTGTAAATCATGATGTTAATGAAAATGACATACCCCTATAGGTTTAGAAAATGCGGAAAGGGTACAGCATTCATTGAAAGGATATCAAGTAATCTTTTTTGTTTATTTCCAAGTGAAGTAACCAGACTGATACACCCCCAGAACCTGTGAGCATGTTATCTTGTATGAAAAATAAACCTTGCAGATGTGATTAAGATTAAGGACCTTGAGGTGAGGAGATTATTCTGGTGATATGATTTGGCTGTGTCCCCACCCAAATCTCAACTTGAATTGTATCTCCCAGAATTCCCACGTGTTGTGAGAGGGACCCAGGGGAAGGTAATTGATTCATGGGGGCTGGTCTTTCCTGTGCTATTCTCATGATGATGAATAAGTCATAAGGTTTAATAAGGTTTACTTCTACTTTACTGAGGGTGGATTAATATATTTTACCAAAGTGAGTAGAAGATTGGGATGAAAAGTGGTCTGGCAAAGCTTGCAATAAGCCATCAATGTCATTCATTAGTCCCAGTTCAGAAAAAAAAAAAAAAATGTTTGAACTATATTTTTTATGATTTTAGTGTTTTCATTCTTAGTCTGTAGCTGTTCCATTTGCTCCTTCTATTCCAAATGTAACTATATTTCCCCCTTTTGTGAGAAGGAAATTAGTGTATTATGAAATTCCAAAAAAATCTCTGCCCAAGAGATGTATGGGAGCCAAGGCAACAGGCCGAAGGGAATGAAGGCCACTAAATGAGCTTACTTAAAATTCTCAGGGTTTGGACTTATATACAGTCATAGGTTCATTAGATACCGCTACCATTTTTTACAGTTTTATTACTCTAAGAAAGGAGACAATTTAAAGTGGTAGGGCTGAGAACAGAAAGAGTAGCCTCAGTGTCTATGAGGGTACATGTCTGTTTTCCATTTGTGGAAATTTCCATTTCTCCTAATACATCTTTGAGACCTTAGTTTTTTCTTCTTTCTGAATAGTTTTAGAAAGTTGATCTCCCACACTTTCTAAGTTATGGGTTTGTATATCTGCAAAGTTAAGATGGTATTATTTAAGTAAAGTAACCAAGTCTTCATGTAAGCCATTGAAGAAAGCAGAATTTATAAGAAAATCATTCTGATGACCTTGGAGGCTAGCATCAGGCATTTCAGAATATTGTTTAAATGTTTTTTTTCAAGCTGTTCAAAATAATCCAGCACAGATTCATCTGGCTTTTTACAGCATTGATTAATTCTCCTCAAAGCTACATTATTTGGAAAGGTCTGGAGAATGGCATCACAAAGAGCCTGGGCTAAGGTGTAGACCCCTTCATGGTTGGCTTCAGTCTGTTTTTAAAACATTCTCTGAGGTATTGTTCTAAGCTTGCCATTTTCAACCATTCAGTGGCCCTGTCTTTTGATACCAGCATGTGAACTAATTGATAAAAGTCAGACTATCTGTGTTCGTAGGTCCTGACAATTAAATGAAATTTTTTTTTTTGCAAACACTATGGGATCTTGGAGAAGCTCTGGGAAGTCTTTTATACTATTCTTAAGTTCAGTCTTTGTCCAATGGGTGTGCATAATAGGAGGCTCACATCTTTCTGCAGGTTTTACCTTGAAAGGGGCTGCAAAAATAGGAGTTTCAGAAAGGATGTCAGAGATGTAGAAAATTTCCTCAGGTGGTCAGGGAGGTAGAATTGAAGGCAAGTAAGGACACGGAAGTTTAGATAAAAGAAGATATAAAGGTTCAGGCGTGGGTGGAGAAGGAGCAGTGGAGGTGGAAGGGAGAAGGTCTCCTAAGTGAAGTCCTTTTTAATTCAGAAATAGTTTCAGATATCTTTTTCTTTACTTCCTGAATGGAGGCAATTTTTTCAACCTTTTTAGAAGCTTCTACCTGCCATTAGAAGTGAGTCTCTTCATTCAATATTTCCGGCTCTAAAACCGGTTTTTCCAGTTGTACATGCAAATAATTTTGTAAGCATTTCAAAAGACCCACATTTCAGCCATTGCAGCTTATCACCAACCTGGGCCATAGGGTTCCCTTTTTCTAGGTATTTACAAAAGGACACTCTTTAAGTATTGTACATAAAACCAAATGGTGTTTTTAAAGGAGATCATCCCTTTAAAAAGTGCTCATATTTTGAAGCTTGATTTTCCGCAGTTTGAGAACTTTTGGAAAGCGTCCAAGGCTGAAAACATGCTTTGGGTCAAAGTATGCTGCTTATGAGCATCACTCCCCAAAGCGTCACCTAAACATCGTGAATTGCTATATTGGGTGTCTCAGAATTTCTGGCTAATTGCAGTGGCAGTGGCAGAGTGCTCAGAGTGCCAGGTGACCGACTCTTATGTGCACTTTATGGCTGAGCTGAAAGTCCCTCCAGGTTTTCTTTTTTGGGGGAAGCCCTATGAGGCTGCTATACATCACAGACAAATGTTGAGGCCCCTCTGCAAAGTCTGTCATCTCCTAGAGCACCCGAATGGGTCGGGGGAGCAATTGCCTCTTCTCTTTTGAATAGAAAATAAGCCTCATAAAATACAAGGGCAGAATTGGTTACAATAAGAAATAAAGCAGGTCCAGATAAGCATTACTTTAAAACAATTGTTCAGATAGAGAAAATCCATCAGTATTCACTGTTTAGTTTAGCCAATAAGCCAAACTTCTGGCCAAAGGCAAAGGTAGAAAAGGCAGCTTTTTTGTTTTTGTTTTGTTCCCGAGACCCAAATATATCAAATGCAAACCTCCATTCTAGAAAGGGAGGGTTGGAATAGACAGATAAAGAAAAGTCTAGACATCATCAAAGAGTAGGGAGGTCAGAATCCAGAAGGACTCATTCCTTACACTGGATAATGCTGTCAGAGGCAGAAGAACACAAGGGGTTCTAGCTGACCAGCATCAAGTCCAGAAAGAGTGTCGCATGGTAGGATGGATTGCTATGAACCCTGCTTGCAGTGTCAGCAATGTTGATCTAAATAATGAAATTGAGTGACAAAATAAAATTTTGGAATTTACTTGAGCCAAAGTGAGGACAGCTGCCTATGAAACACTTCCAGGTTACCTCGTGTATTAGTCCGGTTTCACACTGCTAATAAAGACCTACCCGAGACTGGGTAATTTATAAAGGAAAGTAGTTTAATGGACTCACAGTTCCAGATAGCTAGGGAGGCCTCACAATCGTGGTGGAAGGCAAAGGAGAAGCAAAGGCACATCTTACATGGCAGCAGGCAAGAGAGCATATGTAGGAGAACCCTCATTTATAAAACCATCAGATCTCATGAGACTTATTCACTACCACGAGAACAGGTATGGGGGAAATCGCCCCCATGATTCAATTATCTCCACCTGGCCCTGCCCTTGAGCTTTGGGTGGGGACACAGCCAAACCATAACATCTTGTGAAGTGCATTGTTCAGCTTTTGTTACAAGCAGGTTTCTAAAGAAAGAAAGCAGGGAAAGAAGTGGACTGAAATAAGGTTGTTTGTCAGAAATTATCATTGGTTTACAGAAATAACATTAATTAGTGATTGGCTATACATTGTTGAACATAGGGTATGAATTATGGTGTCCAGTATGCAGCATTGTTAGATTAATTTCTAGCAACTTGTGGCATCAGTCTAGAGCCCACAATAGCAAGCAGCTTCTGGAGATGATTACTTAACTCAAGGCAAGGGGGCGAAACATGGCTGTTGTCTCATTCCAGTGCCTGTCTGGATCTGATGATTTAAAGGCTCCCATTTCTCAGATAAGTTTCCTTTCTTCCTCATATTGGGGCATGTTGCCTTTTAATAACTTAAGTCCCAGTAGCATTACAGAATGGAACAGCTGAGCACAATGTGAGAAATAATCTTCATGTAGATGAGAAAGAAACCTCAAAGAATACAAAAATTTACTTGCTAAAGATCATGCTGTTAGCTAATATTAGACTTGCAAGAAACTATCCTTTTCCGATATCAATTTTGATGATTTCTTAAACAGTCTGACTGCCTGCTGCATAAAACCTCTTCTTCTACTTTTTTTTTATTACATATTTATCTTTTCTGCCACTTACCTAGTTTACCGTCTTTTTTTACTTTTAACAACTAAGCAAAACAATATGTTTAACTTGTCAAAGAAGACTTTGACAACTAAAGATACAGTACTGTTTCTTTGACTTCTGATGACTCCTCTAATAAATGTACACATCAGTCTACCTCACCTAATAAGTAAATCATTTTGGGGTATAATTACAGAACAGAAAATGCTGCTTTAAATGTTGACTAGAATGGAAATAACTAATCTTTATAATTAAACTGAAAGCTTTTCAAAGAGTTCAGTTCCTTAGACTAAGGCTTCCCACTGCTAAAAAGTAAATTACTTTGGAGACATTTCGGGGATCTGAAGTCTTTTCTCAGATTCATAGGGACACACAGAGTTCTCCAGTACATGGCCCCAGGGAGGGTTTCACTTCTGAACAGATGCTAATGTTTCATGCAATTTAGCAGTGGATATGGTAATGAAACAATTTTATTTAACTGTAGACTAGAAGGGAGACACAACCTGCATGATTTGATAATGTTCAAATTGAAACTGCCTTAAGGAGATGGAAATTGACACATATCTAGCATTGTTTAAAATTTACAAAGTACTTAAAATGTCTTTTTGTCAATAAAAATGTTCTTTACTTTTATCTGCATTTGGAGTGAAGTTTTTATCATTCTAACCATATTGTAGTTGATGTGGCAAAAACAAGAGATATTGTTTCATTGGCCTTCTGTGTGTATTAAATGATTTTTTCCTGTGGGAAAATGTCTGATAAGAAAAATACATATTTTAAAATAATAAGATATCATAACTAAAGAACTGGAAAGTATCATATGAAATAACCTTTTCTTTTCTATGAAATTTTCTATAAACTGGCTCAAAAATGTATCTTAATGAATTTGTGGTTTTAAATGACCGATGTTCACACTTCTCGTATCAGAAAATCATGTATAATAAAATGCCCTCCAAAGTTACATTGTTTTCTTTTCCTAGAACTGGCTAGATAAAAGTATCCAGAAAACACTGATGTTGTCTACAGTAATTATCAATTATCAACATATCATGCCTAGAAACCAACTGTAAGAAGACTAAACTGATTTTTAAAAATAATTTTACATTTTCCTTATTTGACACCAAATAATAAACCACTCATATTTATAACCTGGTCTCCACTGGTATATGTTCATGTTCTGTCAATTATTTAAATTTCTATGTGTTTGCTAGGGTTTGTGGTGTCAATTCTTCTTCCTCTGCCATAAGAATAATAAGGGGATCTTAAGAGTCCCTGAATGTTAGAATTTGATTGTGTTATAATGAGGAGAACCAGGAACAAATTGCCATTTTCATATATCAACTGGGAAAAACACAGATGGGACTCTTTAATAGGCAATTATGAAAAGTTTAAAGAAGGAATAATTGACTTGACTGGCCAGGGATACAACAAACTAAGAGAGATGTTGCCATTCATAGGACAGAAGAGTCAAAGGGTAAAATAAGTTTTAATCCAGAAGGAAGCCAGGAGCCCGGGCTTTAGAAAAATCGCCCAACAATAGCTTTAGGCTTTGGGAGAGAAACAGCCACTGGCCACCCTCATCGCCCTATTTCTATTATCCCATATCCTATCAGTATCACCTTTGCAGGTGGCAGAATATGCTACCCCAATATATGTCATTTGGCATAAAAATTAGTTTGAGTTAGAAGAACTTGAAAAATAACAAATGCAAGATAAGAACTCCGATGTGTTATTTTCTTCCTGAAAATAGGAGATGAAACTGTCAAGTGAAAGATACCCTTCTTGTACCAGTAGGAAACACACACACACACACACACACACAGACACACACACACTCACATGAACTATCTTATCACCAGAAACAGGGAGTTGAGACCCAGGAAAATCTGTGCCAATAAGTCTTATCAAGCCACCTTTTATATTTGTAGTCACTTCTCCATAACTAACTGTCCTAGTCCAAGCCCCTCTGTCTTGTCGCGTTTTCATAATTTACTACTCTGTCTTACTTAGTATATAAGCATTTGACTCTAATGCTTCTTTGTGTCTTCATTTTCCTGTGTGGGATCCCGTGTACATACAAAAATATGTATGCTTTTATTTTGCTAATATAACTTACGTCAATTTAATTCTCCATCGCCAGCCAGAGACTCCAAGAGGATAAGGGTAAAATTTTGCCTCCCCTAAACTCCCATTAGCTAAACTTAGTGAAATAAAGGGCAAAAAAATCCTAGTTGATTTCGTTCATAAGTTCAACCTCCTGGGACATAATCAAGATGCTGAAGCATCACGGTGACTTTATCTGGTAGAGAAGATAAATATAGTCTACATTGGGAGAATGAAATTTTATCAGTCCCAATATTTTCTTCTACTTTTCTTCTTTTCTTTTCTTTTTTTTTTTTTTTTTTTGAGATGAAGTCTCACTCTTGAGGCCCAGGCTGGAGTGCGGTGGCACAATCTTAGCTCACTTCAACTTCCACCTGCTGGGTTCAAGCGATTCTCCTGCCTCAGCCTCCCAAGTATCCAGGATTACAGGCGCCCACCAGCACACCTGGCTAATTTTTGTATTTTTAGTAGAGACAGGGTTTCACCATGTTGATCAGGCTGGTCTCGAACTCCTGAACTCAGGTGATCCAACTGCCTCAGCTTCCCAAAGTGCGGGGATTACAGGCATAAGCCACTGCACCCAGCCTTTTTTTCTTTTTTATCTACTCTATTTTCCAAACATATGATTTGGAAATTTGAGATAAATAACTGATGCAGCTGTTTTTCTCTGGGGATCCAGTCTGACCACAGAGAATATGTGATTTTTATTTGCTATGCTGGTCTCTAAGCCTTGTTGACTTATACCAGTACTACCTCTGACAGCTTGGCTAAGTTTCCTTATTGTAAATTCGAGGGCCAGTTAGTTTTTGTGCTAACATATGTTCTCATACCTAGTTCTGTCATAACAGAGGTAATATTTTCTCCTTAATACTGACTCCTTATTTCAAATCTCAGCCTCTTCAGGTTTTGAGGAGAAAACAGAGATGATTTGTATTGGAAAGGCCCCAGGGAACTCTCAACACATGGATGATACTCAACGTTGTACTTCATTGTCATGATTATTTAGCCTTCTCGATAGAGTTATAACATGTTTTCTACTCTCCTTGGAGGTATAAAAAATGTTTTGACATATGATTGAAGTGGAGTTGGTCATAGAAATGTGAAAACCAGTACTCTCCCCTTCCAGGAGGGAAGGCTACTACAATGTCAATCCTCAAAAGACTACTGTGTCTCAAAATGTGGTTGTCTCGTAACCCTCATCAACATAAAAGAGAAAAGAACAGAAATACTGTGAACCAATTTCTAATATATTTAAGGAAATTTTTGATAAACTTTCAGGAATACCTTAAAAAGCTATGGGATCAGGTATGTTTACTAGTAAAGCAAATGAAGGTGTATGTATTCATAATTTGCCTTACAGAATAATTTTTCTATCCAATAAGAATGATTATCATCAAGCCCAATATTTTCTTGTTCATCATGGGGAAAATAAATGTTAAGTTATAATCATTTACCATACTTAATATTTAATATTGGGTATATTTCTACATTGTGTCATGTATTGAGGTTTAAATGATATACAATACAATGATATACAATGCAATGCACTTTTAAGTGTACAGGCCAGTCTTTTTTTTTTTTGGACAGAGTCTTGCTCCTTCGCCAGGCTGGAGTGCAGTGGCACAATCTCAACCCACTGCAACCTCCGCCTCCCGGGTTCAAGCTATTCTCCTGCCTCAGCCTCCTGAGTAGCTGGGATTACAGGTGTGTGCCACCATGCCCAGCTAATTTTTGTATTTTTAATAGAGACGGGGTTTCACCTTGTTGGTCAGGCTGGTCTTGAGCTTCTGACCTCATGATCTGTCTGCCTCAGCCTCCCAAAGTGCTGGGATTACAGGCATGAGCCACCACGCCCGGCAGGCCAATTATTTTATCAAATGCATGCACCCATGTAGCCATGAACACAGTCAGGATATAGAACTTTTCTATTATACCAAATGTATCCTCATTCTTATTTCCAGTAAATATTTTCACACTCTGGCATTCAGGCAACAAGTGAGCTTTTTTTCTGACACTATAGATTAGTCTTGCTTTTTTATGATTTAATATATATCAAACTGCATGAAGTTTTTTCTAATTTCTTTTACTCAGCAAAATGTTTTTGATGCTCATTCATATTGTGGTGTGTATCTGTAGCTTGTATCATATGATTGCTGAGAAGTGTTTCCTTATATATAGATTTATCACAGTTTTCTTATTTTCCTGCTGATGGACATTGTGTTTTTCCAGTTTTTGATTATTTTAATAAACTGTTTGTAAACTTTCATGTACAAATATTTTTGTGGACATATATTTCATTTCTCTTTAATCAAAATTGAGAAGTAGAAATGCAAGGTCATATATTAAGGATGGATTTAACTTTCTAGAAACTGGCAAATAGTTTATTAAAGTGGTTGCACCACTTTTACAACCCCACTAGCAGCATATGAGAGTTCCCATGGCATTACAGATACTTAATACTCGCAATGATTATTACTATTGTCATTTTAATGTGGGATTACTGGCATCTTGTTTACCTCTCACTTATTTTACTAACATTTAGAAAAATGTTCTTACATATTTATGCAAATCATTTTAAGATAAATGTTTATTTGTTACCAACGAGTTGGTGGTATTTGATGATTTACGCAAATATATTGCTGTGCGTGAATTAATGTTTCTTTTTGATTATGGTAATTTTCAAAATTAATCCCTATCTTCTCATATTTCTTGATGTTCAACAATCTTTACTACTACTGTTAAATGAGTTACCACTTGTTTAACATACTATATCTCAGATATTCTTCCACGGGAACACATATTAACTCACTTGATTTTCAGAACAACTGAGTCATAGAGAAGTTTAGAAAATTGAATAAATGTGTTTGTTTTACTGTTATATATGTGTCTATTTATTTACCTATATAGATAGGTATATACAGTTGTCTTTTGGTATCCATGGAGAAATGGTTCCAGGATGCTGCCAACACTAAACTTAGTGGATGCTCAACTTCCTTAGGTAAAATGTTGCATATAATCTATGCATGTACTCCTGTATATTTTAAATTATCTCTAGATTATGTATGATATGTAATCAAATATAAATAATCGTTAATAGAATAAGGACAAAAAAGGTTTGTTTGTGTTCAGCATGGACACTCTGAATATTTTGAAGCCACAGATGCAGCACCAATGGATACGGAGGACTGACTGTGCAGATATGTGTACCTGCCTATCTCTACTTTAAATGTCAATAAATCTCCCACAATAAGAATGCAATTATTTATAAATCCCACTAAAATTTTATCCTCATTATTACACACCTCTGCTCCATGTGGTTCTCAAAGGGATTGTAAATCTTTCCATTTTGCCACGGGGAGAGTAATCATCCCAGTCATGTCAATCACCGTACTTCTTCTTTCCCACATTGACATTTACTGACCAATCTTAGTTTTTGCCCAGGATTTTTATATACAGAGACCAGATGTAAGAAATCGTTTCCTATGGAGTCCATAACAAAACAAAAACAAAAACCAAGAGTGTGTAAACCTGGAACATTCTATGATTTTGTCTCCCATCTCCAGCCATGTAGGATGTGTCTTCTTTCGCTCAGTCTTCCACCATGATTGTAAGTTTCCTGAGGCCACCCCAGCCATGCTTCCTGTACAGCCTGAGGAACCATGAGAAAATTAAACTTATTTTCTTCATAAATTACCCAGTCTCTGGTATGTCTTTATAGCAATGTGAGAATGAACTAATATAGAAAACTGATGCCAGAAAAGTAGGCTATTGCTATAAAGATACTGGAAAATATGGAAGCAGCTTTAGAACTCGGTAATGGGCAGAGGTTGGAAAAGTTTGGAGGGCTCAGAAGAAGACGGAAAATGAGGGAAAATTTGGAACTTCAACTTCCTAGAGATTTGTTAAATTGTTGTGACTGAAATGCTGATAGTGATATGGACAATGAAGTCCAGGCTGAGGTGGTCTCAGATAGAGATGAGGAACTTATTGGGAACTGGAGTAATGGTCACTCTTGCTATGCTTTAGCAAAGAGAAAGGAGGCATTTTGTCCCTACCCTAGATCTGTGGAACTTTGAACTTGAGAGAGATTATTTAGAGTATCCAGGGGAAGAAGTTTCTAAGCAGAAAGCATTCAAGATGTGACCGGGCTGTTCCTAACGTGTACAGTCATATGAATTCAGAAAAAGATTTTCTAAAATTGGAACTTATGTTTAAAAGGGAAGCAGACCATAAAAGCTTGGAAAATTTTCAGCCTGACCATGTGGTAGAAAAGAAGAAAACACATTTTCTAGGGAGAAATTCAAGCCAGCTGCAGAAAATTGCATAAGTAAAGAGTAACCAAATGTTAATAGCCAAGAAAATGGGGGAAATACCTCAAAAGAATTTTGGAAACCTTCACAGCAAGCCCTCCCACCACAGGCCTGGAGGCCTAGGAGGGAAGAATGGTTTTGCAGGCTGGGCCCAGGGCACTACTTCCCTGTGCAACATCGGGACACTGTTCCCTGCGTCCTAGCCATGCCAGTTGCAGCTATGGCTAAAAGAGACCCAGACATGACTTAGGCTGCTGTTCCAAAGCATGCAAGCTGCAAGCCTTGGCAGTTTCCACATGGTGTTAAGTCTGTGGGTGAGCAGAGGGCAGGAACTGAGGCTTAGGAACCTCTGCCTAGATTTGAGAGGACATATGGAAATGCCTGGATATCCAGGCAGAGGTTTCCTTCAGGGGCAGAGCACTCAAGGAGAACCTCTACTAGGAGAGGTTTCCTTCAGGGGCAGAGCACTCAAGGAGAACCTCTACTAGGGCATTGCAAAAGGGGAAATGTGGGGTTAGGGCCCCTACACACAGTCCCCACTGGGGCACTACCTAGTGTAGTTGTAAAAAGAGGTCCACCATCCTTCAGACCCCAGAATGGTAGATACACTGACAGCTTGCTCTATGTGCCTGGAAAAACCAAAGGCACTCAATGCCAGCTTGTGAAAGCAACTGGGAGGAAGTCTATACCCTCCAAAGCCACAGGGGTGGAGCTGCCCAACACCATGGGAGCCCACCTCTTGCAACAGTGTGACCTGGATGTGAGACATAGAGTCAAAGGAGATTATTTTGTAGCTTTAAGATTTAATGACTGCCCTGCTGGGCTTCCAACTTGCATGGGACCTGTTGCCCCTTTGTTTTGGCCAATTTCTCCCTTTTGGAATGGAAGCATTTACCGAAAGCCTTTACCCCCATTGTATCTTGGAAGTAACTAGTTTTTATTTTACAGGCTCATAGGCAGAAGATATTTGCATTATCTTAGATGAGACTTTGAATTTGGACTTTTGAGTTAACACTAGAATGTGCTAAGTCTTTGGGGGCTGTTGGGAAGGCATGACTGTGTTTTGAAATTGTGAGAAGCACGTGAGATTTGGGAGTGACCAGGAGCAGAATTACATGGTTTGGGTCTGTGTCCCCATCCAAATCTTGTGTCAAATTGTAATTTTCAACATTGAAGGAGGGGTCTGCTGTGAGGTGATTGGATCATGGGGCAAGTTTCCTCACTGCTTTTCTCATGATAGTGAGTTCTCAGGAGATATGGTTGTTTAAACATATGCAGACTTCCCCATTTTCTCTCTCTCCTACTGCAGCACTGTGGGACATGCTTCCTTAACCTTTGCCTTCCACCATGATTGTAAGTTTCCTGAGGCCTCCGCAGTCCTGGTTTCTGTATAGCCTGTGGAACCATGAGACAATTAAACCTCTTTTCTTTATAAATTATCCAGTGTCAGGTAGTTATTTACAGGAATACAAGAACAGACTAATGCAGTATGTTAGTTTCACATGGCTACCAACAAAGCCCCACAAATTGGGTAATTTCTTTTAGCATAAAAGAAATTTATTTTTCTACAGTTCTGGAGGCTAGAAATGTGACATTAAGGTGTCCTGAAAACTATGTATCCTTTGAAATCTACAGAGGTAACCCTCCTTTCCCCTCTCTCACTTCTCACAATTTGCTGGTTATCTTTGGCATTCCTTGGCTTGCAGCTGAGTAACTCCAGCCTCTGTCTATGTAATTGCACGGTCTTCTCCCTGTGTGTATCTGTTTCACATGGCCATCCTCTTAGGAGGACGCCAGTGCTATTGGAATAAAGACTCACTCTATTTCAGCATGAACTCAACTTAATTCATTACATCTGAAACAACTCTGTTTTCAAATAAGGTCACATTATGAAGTACTTAAAGATAAGAACTTCAGTATATCTATTTTCTCCGGGGAGCGGGGGCAAAGTTAAACCCATAACGTGGGGTTAAGAGAGGATAAGATAGTGATAAATGGGTAAATATTTGAATCTCAAAGTCCAGTTGTTCCTGTTGCCAATCATAATTATGAAATCCCAGATACAAAGGCTAATGCATTATATTTTTTGCTTTAGATAGCTTACTCCGAACAAAATGATCTTAACACATCTGTTTTACTTCTCTAGCTGTAAGCATTCCTATTGCTTACAACCAATGAACTCTGCCTTGTTGTCAAAATAATCACATTTTGCTGAGTGCAAAATCTGTGATGTAATGATTTTTTTTGAAAGCCTGCTTTAAAGTAGGAGATCTTATTAGTGGATGAGACCTTGACCAATAAGACTAGAATCCTTTGCTTTTTCAAGGTTCTATTAGATTTGAGAATGGATAGCATGCCAGGAACCTTGACTCTCTACCCCTTTGTCTCTACCTACAAACACTCTCCTGAATTAGTTAAGGGAAGTTTGTTTCCTGTTGCCTAATTCAGGGCTTCTCACAGTATATTCTGAAGACTTCAGTCATCAAATAATTTGAGACAATATATCAAGTATATAGTCTTTCATGCCTTATCCTCAACCTATAGGATAAGAATCTTTGAGAAAACTTACGGAATCCATTTATATAAAGTTGATATCCACTGCAGCAACTACACGCATGAAACATCATGAGTGAATTGCAATGCTTTATCCTAAGTGGAAGAAGCCCAACCCCAAAGGTCACATATGTGTATGACTAAATTGATGTAATATTCAGGGAAAGACAAAATTAGAGAGACAAAGAACAAATCAGTGTTTGCAGGGACTGGGGTTGTGGAAAGGGATTTACTAAAAAGAAGCATGAGGGAATGGGGGTGGGTTTGTAACTTCTGTATCCTGATTGAGCTGGTGTTTACAACACTGTATGCGTTTGAGAAAACAGAGAACCGTACATCTAAAGAGTCAGTTTCACAGCATGTAAAGTATACCTCAATTTAAAAAAGAAAATTCAACTACTTGTATGTTTTTATTTCCCCTTATACTTTCTGAAATTAATATTGCTGGTAGATTCTTAACTCGTAAATAATTTAAATTATTGTAATTTATTTTAAGCTATATCTGTTAGCCTTAGAAAGTTTCCTTTTGTATTTTATGATTTGTCTCATTTTATGCCTTCACTATATCTGGTAATAAAATTATTATGCATGTTTTACTTTGTTTAAACTTGCCTCATATCACACTGTCCATAACTTTATATTCAACCATCCAACTTTACAGAATTGCTCTCTCTCTCATATATTCATATATATATGTGTGTGTGTATATATATATACATATATATATATACACACACACATACACACACATACATATTCCCTCTTGTATTCAGCATTGAATTAGGACTATTTACATATCCATTATGTAATTCTGATTCTTTGCATAGGTAAGTTTAATATTTTTCCCACTACAAGATAAAGAATATGGAATTATATTTGTTCTTTGTGGCATATTGAACCCAGGGAGGGGGGAATAATGAATATATCACATGTGTACTTTTTTACTGCTAAAATATCCTGCAGTTTTCTTTTTCTGAGAGTTAAAAAATACAGACAAATCTCATTCTATGCTACTACAATTGCCTATGCCCATTTGACTGCTTTCCTAAATGTGCTTGACAGTGTTGATAATCTGTAGGAGATGTTTCTGTAAATACAACCTCACAGACATTTCTGAAAATAATACCCTGATACTAAGGAAAGGCTCATATTTAGTTACGTAGTCCCAAAACATGCATTTCATTTTGTGAATTTAGAAGGAACCATATGCTTTATTAAACTTAATGATGAATTATAAACCACCCATGGAAACAAGTACCAGTGAGGAGGCAAGAGAAAACAGGAAGTTAACACGAATTAAAGTGTAAGGCCATACATACATAGAACCAACTGAGGCTTTGTTTTCCATAAAGTTTATATTTAATTTTTTATGGTAGTCTATATTTAAGAAATTCATTTTTTGTGTGTTCTATTTTTGACTTGGTTTCAAGAAGAGCATTAATAGTTGATGTGGGTGAACCCGGGAGGCGGAGCTTGCAGTGAGCTGAGATCGCGCCACTGCACTCCAGCCTGGGTGACAGAGTGAGACTCCATCTCAAAAAAAGAAAAAAATAGTTGATGTGATTATTCTAAGTATTCTAATTATTCTTATATCATATTTTTCTTGAATTTGTATTGCATATTTCATATTAGGTAAAAGCTACTCGTTTTTTAATGAATAATAAATATTTTTAGTATATTGTGGGATTTTTCTCCAATGTAAGATTACTGGGAAATTAAGACTTGAAAGATGACCACTCTTTGAGACTGTTAAAAGGAAATAGCTAACTTTGTTCTATTATAGCTATGATTATGATATAGTAATTTTGCAAATTCACTGTATATATACCTTGTTTTACAAACAGTTAATCATGAAGACCTCAAATTTACATAACATTTTCATGGAAGTCAGATCTATTTACTTAATCATGGTAAAATTCATAAGGCTCAAGGAGCAGAGCAAGAAGAAATTACAGAAATTAAAAAGAGTAGAGAAAATCTGCTCTCATTTAAAGAAGACATATTGGATTATTCCATTGTATTGTACTATCTATACTACCTTCTCTTCAGTAACCTGCATAAATTACAGTACAGAATAGCTCTTGTAAATATCGCCTACAATAAATTCTATTATTAAGGTAAACTCACATTTGAAAAAATAATCCATTTAAAAATGTATGCTATTTTCCTTGTAAATATCCTGTATCACACTATTAAATTATGAATCATGGCTGCATCTAAGCTTAATCCATTGTCTAAAAATTCTAAATATTTCTAATTCAATCATATTAATTATTTGTCATCTTTAGATATGATCAATTAGTAAAGAAAGAGAAAATTGATGGTAAAATGTGTTATTTAAAAAATATTACGATTTAGCAAGAAAGCAAAAAAAAATGGGATTTTAATGGGTTTAGTAGATCTGTGTCATCAACACAGAGAGAAACACTGTGCTTTTAGAAACTGTTCAAGACACTACAACGTTTGACGAATGACAGCTGCTAATGTTATTCAATGTAGGATTTTCTGTTGCTGGACCTTGGCTGAAGGTCATATTTGTAAGTGAATTGGCATAACATGAAAATAACAGAAGCAAAATATTAATAGTCATATAAAATATTTTTAACCATAGCAGTAGTGGAATAGGAAACTATTCAAAGGTGGGTGGCGGGAAAGCTAGTTTTGATTTATTTATTTATTTATTTTTGAAATGTGATTTGCTGTGAGAGGATAGGACAAACTATTGGGGATGCTTTCTGATATATTAGCTTAATTTTAATACTATCTGTAGACACTTGGCCCTTTGAATTAGATGTGAGGTGGCATGAATCTTACTCTCATGATACCAGCGGACAATAGGAGTTTTCACAAAAGTCTAACATGTTTCCATTCTCAAGAGTGACACACGCCAGTCTCTGTCTTCATCACTAATTCTAAGACCCTAAGATCTTTTGCCATCAATAAGGGAGTCCTGGAAATCAGTAACAAGTGTGAAGGCCATGTGAGTACACTAGCACTTCTCTTCCTATAAGTGCACAATTGACAAAGGGCACTGGCTCATCCCTTGAAAATATGGCGTGAACCCAGGAGGCGGAGCTTGCAGTGAGCCGAGATCATGCCACCGCACTCCAGCCTGGGAGACAGAGAGAGACTCCGTCTCAAAAAAAAAAAAAAAAAAGAAAGAAAGAAAAGAAAATACATTGCCATGCTTGCACTAGGACCAGCCTCCCATGAGTGAGTGCAGTGCAGATCCTGAAGCAGACAATGGTCTGCTTTCCTAGAAGACTAGACTACTTTGAAAATGGGCCTTTGCCCAAGGAATCCCTAAATTGGAAGAAGGTTCCTTAAAATGAAAGACACTCTAACACACTTTTTTATTCTCACTTACGTGGGGTCAGAATTGCATTGTGAGATCTAAGGTCTCCTATTTCCTCTCACAGCCGTGCTTCCCCTCATAAATTCCTTGAACATTTTATCCTTTCCTGGCATCTGCTTCTCTGAGGACGCAGCCTAATAGTGCAGAATTATGTTTTTGTTTCTCAACATATACAATTTTGATGCCACTTCAATAAAAATAATTCTGAAAATTCTATTTCTGTGATATTACACAATTGAATTTCTTTTTCTTCACAAACCTATCTTGAGGGGTTATAACATGAAGGGAAAGAAACCCTTTATATCAAGAATATGAGTTCAAGCTTTGCGGGGAGTTACTACGTTAAAATGCATTGGGCCACACACATATAGTTACACATACACACACACACACACACACAAGTTTTACCAGTAAGTGAAGTGAAAACTACTAATATTATGTTGTAGATAAATGATATAAATTGGAACTTTATAGTCAAAATGAGAAAGACCTTACAGGTTATATAGACCAACTTTCTCACTTCACATCTGGCAAAATGAAGAACCAGAGAACTGAAGAGATTTACTTGAGTAAACCAGTTGGTAGTTGCAAAAGTAAATATAAATATAGTATATATATATAGTATATATATAGTATTTATATATAAATGTAAGTATATATATACTTGTATATATAAATATAAGTATGTATACTATATATAGTATATATAGTGTAAATATATATAGTATACATAGTGTAAATATATAGCATATAGCTATATATAGCATATATATAGCTATATAGCATACATAGTGTAAATATATAGCATATAGTAAATATGTAGCATATATATAGCTATATAGCATATATAGTGTAAATATATAGCATATAGCATATAGTGTAAATATATAGCATATATATACTACATATATATATATACAGAGAGAAATGTTTAAACCTTTCTCATTAAAAATGTATAAGGCACCCCAATAGTTACTCACATGAAAATTATTACAATTAAACCTCAAAGCATCCCTTTAAGAAAGACTTTAATATCATTGCATCCACTTAATTATCTGGGAAATATTTCTTAAAGTTATTTAGGTAACTTGCCTTGGGTCCCACATTACGAAATGCCAGAGTGACGTTAATTCACATTTCCTAAACTAAATCTTTAAGTGAAGTTTTTATTTGATGG
Organism: Hylobates moloch; assembly: GCF_009828535.3. Classification (NCBI taxonomy): domain Eukaryota; kingdom Metazoa; phylum Chordata; class Mammalia; order Primates; family Hylobatidae; genus Hylobates; species Hylobates moloch. The sequence continues at coordinate 23,175,326 of NW_026652289.1, read as the reverse complement.
TCTAGAGTTCTCTCTAAGAGCCTCATTTGACATTTTAAAAAAAAGTCTTTAAAATTCTCCTGTAAAATATACAGCCATTTTCTCTCAATTTATTTCACTGGTAGTATCATTTTTCATTTAAATATATGTACAAATACATTGAAATTTTTCAGAAAATAAATATTGCATCTCTTCTTTGCAGAACTTGTCCATGATATCCTATATGTCAACAGCATGTTTATTTGGCAGCAAACTGCTTTGGCATGTTTAGGTGGAAGCATGCAGAAAATCATTATAAAATAAACTTCTATTTATCTTGTATTCTTGGAAACTCTTTATGCAGATAAATATGAATACTCTAGATATCTCTTTGCTTATATAAAATTTAATTTGTGTTATAAAGTTTTCATTTTGAAAAGGTGTTAATTTGGCCTACAGCATTTCTAGAACTTTATGACATAAAACTTACTGCTTTAAAATTGTGTAGGCAGGCCGGGCGCAGTGGCTCACGCCTGTAATCTCAGCACTTTGGGAAGCCGAGGCAGGCAGGTCACGAGGTTAGGAGATCGAGACCATCCTGGCTAACACAGTGAAACCCCATCTCTACTAAAAAAAATACAAAAAATTATTCGGGTATGGTGGTGGGCGCCTGTAGTCCCAGGTACTCGGGAGACTGAGGCAGGAGCATGGCGTGAACCCGGGAGGCAGAGCTTGCAGTTAGCCAAGATTGCGCAACTGCACTCCAGCCTGGGCAACAAAGCGAGACTCCATCTTAAAAAAAAAAAAAAAAAAAAAAAAAACTTTAGGCAAACATGCCTTTACTTAGCAATCACAACTTGCTGTGACTGTAACAGCTTTTCATATATTGAATACTCCACCTTTAAATCAAATCATTTTTATTTTCTTCTTGCTATATATAATATTACACAGACAGACATGAGACAGCAACTGTGACCAAAAAGGTCATCAATAATTAAATGGGTTCTTAGTCCAGGATTTAGTATTTGCTAAACCCTATTGTCTGATGTGTTAGTTGGCTGAACTTATGAACAGGAAAAGTAAAACTCTTTAAAGTGTGAATATCACTGTCAACAAGAGAAGAGAGGTTTATTCACATTATTGATCCTCAATTTTAAGACCTGTTTGTCACTCAGTAAGTTTTAGAGAATTAGACCACATATAGTACTTCAACGGGTCTGCAATGACACTAACATAATGTGTTGTTAATTAAGGGTAGGAACAAAATAGAACTCTTCAGTGGAAAATCCTATGCAGCCTTTTATTTAGTGGAAAGGGATCTGCAAGAAAGCCGTGTGTGTGCGTGCGTGCGTGTGTGTGCATGCGTGTGTGTGTGTGCGTGTGTGTGTGTGTGTGTATGTTTGTTAGACAAAGCTCCCACAACAGACTTAAAATGAAGCCTGTCTTTTTGTGAGGTCTTTGACAAAGAGTGAAGCACTATTCCAAAAACCTCACTCTGCCTTATTCCTGTCCAATTCTGTCTCTTTATAGTCTATTAGTGTTCACATTTGATAACTATTCAGACCCATAGGAACGTGCTACTTTCTTAACCTTTCTACCATATCTTAGAAACCCTAAATAATTCATGATCTGTTTTTACCTTAAAGTTATTTTCACAGTCATAGACAAGTCAATTTAAAGTAATATGACACAGAGTTACAAAATGAACAAAAAAGCAGTCTGCTAAGCTCTTTATACACACTGCCATGTTGCTCTTTATGACAAATTTATGAGGTAGGTTCCTTAGCCCCATTTCACAGGCTGAGAACCTGAGACTGTCAACACTAAGCTGATTTCACTGTGATTACATCTTAGTGAGTGACAGATCTAGCAATCATGGAATTGAGAAGGCCCTGCCTATGTTATGTTATAATATAACATAACATAACATAACATAACATAACATAACATAACATAACATATAACATAACATAACATAACATAACATAACATAACATAACATAACATAACATAACACAACACATAACTTAGGGGGCCTTCTCAACTATGTTATAACACAACATAGGGGAGGCCTTATAATTTTCTTCATTCTTAACTTGATGTGAAATAAGGACAACATCAGCAAGAGGAGGCTGTGATCACTCTAAGAAACAGCTTCAGAATTACAAAATCTTTTCTTCTACAAGTTAATCTGTACTTCCACTCGTTGCAAATATTTCAAGACTTCTTCACTCTTGAATATCAATAAGGCCATGCTCACATTGATATATTCACGTTTCTCTATTTCTATTTCTTCATTAGAAGCTCTTTGGTTCACAAAGTTTATTATCTCTAGGAAATGCTACAGAGGTGCTCTCCTGTTTTTATATATGTTATCACTCACCTCAGTTACATCATCGTGTATTTTCTTTCTGCTTCAAGCTTCCTGAAGTTTCATTGCATGCAAAATCACATGTTAAAAGAGAATAATAGCCAATGCTCACATTACATGTGTCGTCTGTCAACGGTCCTATTCTTTAAATATTGATACATTTCTCAATTCTGTTCAGAATTTGCTAAATCTCTTCTCCATAACTTGAACCTGCATTGCTTTGTTCATAATTTCATGACACTAACTCTTCCATATTTTTAAGGAATTGTTAATGCACACAATAATACCTCACTGGTAAACAGAAATAATAGGTTGTACCATGGTATGATCAGAATTTGTCTATGTATACCTGCACACATACACACATACACCCTACATAAATATTCTCAAAAATCAATCTTAATTTAATGAGAAGTAACTTGCATTTCAGCATTGTGTATGTGTGTGTATGTGTGTGTGTGTGTGTGTGTGTGTTTGTGTGTCTGTATTTGTTTTGAGAGAGGGTTTTGCTTTGTCACGTAGGCTGGGGTGCAGTGAGATAATAGCCCACTGCAGGCTTGAACTCTAACAATTCTCTCACCGAGTAGCTGGGACTGCAGGTGCTCACCACCATGCTCAACTAATATTTTTACTTTTATTTTTGTAGAGACATAGTTTCACTATTTCACCCATGCTGGTCGTAAACTCCTGGCCTCAAGCAAACCTCCCTCCTCAGACCCCACAAAGTCCTGGGACATACCTGGCAAATATTTTCAATATCGCAGGAGCAGTTTTTACGCTCGCAGAGCCTCAGCTTTAAACCATTAACTCCATATTTGCTTTAAATTTCAGTAGATAAAAGGTACAGTAAGTGATTGCATAAAGAAGAAGGTTATAAAAGGTGAACTCAACTCTTCACATCTTAAAACCAGAATAGGTCTTACAGCTTTAACAGCAAAATTAAGCATTTTCTCCATCTTTCTCTTTAGGTAAAAAAGTGCACTTTGGTAATGCTGATCTTCAAGAAATAATGTGTTTCTACTTTTCTATGCTATAGAGACTAAGGAAACACAGAAATGTATTAGAATCAAAGTGTCAAGTAGAATTGCACATGCTTTGGTCTTGAATATACATTTGTATTTCCTCCCATCATAGACACATTTACAAAGACAAAGGAAGTCTTTGTATAACAGGGAACTTAACTCTAGTACTCTTAAAATATTATTGATTTTTGTCTTCAGATATTAGAGAAAAACACAAAAAACAATTTTGTTGGATGTAGTTTTGTAGCCTCACTTAGGTAGAACTAAATAACAGCTTGTTTATCTGTAACTAGCAATATCGATTTTGACTTTCCTAATCTTTTTTATTTGTTTTTAATTGGCAAATAAAAATTATATATATTTATATTATACACTATGATGTTTTCATATTTGTATGCATTGAGTAATGGCTAAATGAAGCTATTTAGCATATGCATTAACTCACCTACCTAATCTTTCAATTAAAATATCTCCAAGAAGAGAAAATGCACAAAATAATTAAGCAAAACTTTCTTGCATTTAATGAAATGCAAAAATTAATGAATTGCACTTAATGACATGTAAAATTAATGAATAAAATGCTAGCCAGAAGTAGCCCATCATCCTGAACCAATGGTAGACCAATCAGTTCCATTTCTTGAGCTAATTTCATTTTCTCAAGCTGTGTTACTGGTACACAAAGCAGATAGATATTGGAGGAATCAATAAATCTGCTATTGTGTTTTTATTAAAACTCAAAACTCACAAGAATTTATGCATTAGGAAATAAAATCTCCAACTCTTAGAAAACAGATTGATATGAACATTTGCTGTCTGAACATCAGAAAGATGGTATGCCATTTAAAATTAGCTCTAAACAGTCTTCCACCCTAGGCTTGCATAATTATCATGAATTTTAATTTTGTTGTTGGTGATCTAACTTCATGAAAATCATCAGAGCTAATACTTGTCGTACACTTTCTCTTGACCTTGTGGCAAAAGTCTACTGACCTTGTCTTAAGAGCAGATGCAACTAAATTAGTGCAATCCTGCCAACTTAGTTTTATGGTATCTCAAACGTGATGGTTCCTTACACTGTACAATCTACATTGCTCACTGGCACAGCATTGTCATAAGTAAACTTAACTCCAGTGGAATTCAGTTACAATCTTCACACATTTATATTTGATATTGCAATACTTAAAATACTGTTATAAAATTTATAACTGTTAGCCACTCTCTGAGAGCTACTGACGCACCAAACATATTGGACATCTAGAAAATCTGATTTTCCTGTTTTTTTTTATAAATTAATAGGTACTATCATATGACCAACATGAGAAATTATTAGCTAAATACACAATAATGTGTCTCAACTCATAATAAGAACAATTATCAGAGTTATAACTTAGTTCATTTATGAGAGATTGCCCAAAATCAACAGATAATATGTATTTGGGGGTAAATAAGGATTTTGGAATGCTTTTAAAAGAAGGAATCTCTTTACTTCAACAAGAAGCACAACCAAGAATATTTAGCAGACTAAAAAACTGTAAAGCTATTAACACTTCCAAAGACAATGGCTAATATGAAGAAAATCACTGGGCAGTTGCAGGGAGTTAATATGGAGAATAAGAAAATACCTTAGTTGATTATTGTGTCAAATAGGCATCTCTCACTGAAGTCCTAGCTTCCACACTACCTTAAAACTACACATTTTCAAAATTTCAGAGAAGCCATGGAAAGTCAGCAACAGTTCCGGAATATGAAAATTAATGGAAAAATATCTAGATATGAGTTACAAAACAAACCTCTAACAATTTCAGGATGGCCATGTGATCATGCCAGATGATCTCAAAGAGAAATCTTCAAACAATTTACATGAATTTGTCCATCACAGCCAGGTTACAGTAATGCCCTATGTAGGTGATGAAGGATAAAAGACTACACATTGGGTACAGTGTACACTGCTCGGGTGACAGGTGCACCAAAATCTCAGAAATCAGCACCAAAGAACTTATTCAAGTAACAAAACACTACGTGTTCCCCAAAGACCTATTAAAATAGAAAATAAAATTTTTTTGGCCAGGCGTGGTGGCTCATACCTGTAATCCCAGCACATTGGGAGGCCGAGGCAGGAGGATCACCTGAGGTCAGGAGTTCGAAACCAGCCTGACCAACATGGAGAAACCCTGTCTCTACTAAAAATACAAAATTAGCCAGACCTGTAATCCCAGCTACTCAGGAGGCTGAGGCAGGAGAATCATTGCTTGAACCCGAGAGGTGGAGGTTGTGATGAGCTGAGATTGTGCCTTTGCACTCCAGCCTGGGCAACAATAGTGATGCTCTGTCTCAATAAATAAATAAATAAATAAACAGAGGAAAATCTAACAAAGTGAGGAGGTCTCAGAAGCATGCCTCATATGTCACTAGCATAATCCTGATAAAATTATCAAGGCAAAATTTGAACAAGAGCCCAAGGGAGCCTCATGGTTTTGAAGACTTCCGAGTGGATTTCATACCACTGCCGCTTGCAAAGATTTTAAATATGGTGTGGTTAATATTTACTTATTCGTATTTTTTGTAAAATTTAGCTTGGAAAGTGACTATAGGAGAGATGACACATATTTGGAAGTTGTTTCTCTTTTGCAAATTTTACAGTGAAGGCTCAGTGGATTTTCTGATTCAGACCTGTAACCACCCTAGTCACAAATATTCATGCCTCACACCTGACCATGATTGCAAATGATGCTAAAAACCACAGAATAATATATTCGGTTGGTGCAAAAGTAATTGTTGTTTTTGCCATTACAAAAAAGGCAAAATCACAGTTACTTTTGCACCAACCTAATACAACAGCCTCACGGGAGCATTCTGCTTAAAATCATTTGGTGATCCACCAAAGATTGTATTCGAATTGAGACACACATTTTTAAAAGATCTAGCTCCAGGAATGAATGAAGCTCATTCTACCTAGAAGATACTCATGTATGGGATAGATGCAAATTGTGTAGTAAAGACAAAGAATTAAGCTGAGATTTGAACAACTCATCATAAAAGCTAATGCAAAACTTGGAATTTAGGCTTAGCTGGAAGATTGCTTGCAAGGCCAAAAAGCTCAGCATTATCTAGAAGATTCTGATAAGATTCACTGACTATACAACATAACACTCATGCTCTCCAGGATAAAATCCAAAATTACTCAACATTAAACAAACAAGCAAAACAAACAGAAAATATGACCAAGTCTCAAGGAAAAACACAATTAGATACTACCCTTGAGATGATAAAGTTACTGAAATTATCTAGCAAAGACTTTAAAGTTCTTAAAAATTATGAAACTATGATAACTCTGAGGTAAAATCAAGCATACTTGATATTAAGTATGAATCTCCAAGAAATGTAATCTTTAAAAAACAAAAGAAGAATTTTGAAACTGACCACTACAGTATCTGATTTAAAATTTCACTGGTGAGCTCAATAGGAGAGTAGATGTGACATAGGCAAGAGTTAGTGAACCTGAAGATAGATCAATAGAAACTGTGAAATATAAAGAACAGAAAAAAGTAAGAGAGTTCAGGAACATGTGAGAAAATACCAAAAAGTTGACTGAATATATCATAGGAATTTGGAAAAAGGAGGAGGAAGATTAGAGAAGAAAAAATATTTGAAAGAATAACAGTTTAAATCTTTCCAAATTTGTTGAAAGATGTAAATTTACAAATTCAAGTTACTCAGGAAAACACAAAATGTGTAAACTCAAACAACATTATACCTAGAGACATCATAATGAAACTAATGAAACCAAAGTTTAAGAAAATATCTTGAAAACAGCTAGTGAAGAATTTCACAGTATTTACAATGGAACAACATTATAATTGCCACAAACTTATTTTCAAAACCATGGAGGCCAGAGAATAATGGGACACCTTTTACGTGCAGACAGAAATCAACTGCCTATCAAAAACATTTATCCAGTGATACTTTATTCATAGCAGGAATAAAAACAATGTAAAAATAAAGATATTCTCACATTAATAGAGACAAAAATATATATCAATAGTGGAACTTTCTCTAAAGTAAAAGATACAATTGAATCTGTAGGTTGAAAGAAAATGATACAAAAAGAGAACTTATATCATTAAGAATGAGAGAACAGCAATAAAAAATGTCAAATATCTGGGATAGCATAAAGAGCATTTTTTCCTCTAAAGTTCTAAACTTTGTAAGATTTTAAAAGCAAAACTTATTATCCTATGTGGTTTTCAATGTACGTAGGGAAAATACATATGATAATTATGCCATAAAATACAGGATTGAGTATACAGGGATTGAGTTGGATTTATATTATTAGTGTATATATTTTATCTTTCATGTGAAGTGGTAAAATATTAATTCTAAGTAGGCTGTGAAAAATTAGGCATGTATATTATAATTTCTGTTATACTCACAAAAATAAAATACCAAATGGCATAGTCAAAAGTCAATTAAAAATTAGGATTGAAATAAATATATATATATATGTATGTGCGTGTGTCTATATATACATATATGTCTGTGTATGTGTGCATGTGTGGACATGTGTGCACACACATATGTATACAGGAATACCATGGAGATATTGTGGATTTGATTCCAGACTACTGTATTAAAGTGAATATCACAATAAGTCACACAAATATTTTCGTTTCCTAGTACATACAAAAGTTATGTTTACACTATACTGTAGTTGATTAAGTGTGCAGTAATCTGATGTTTAAAAAACAAAGCACATACCTTCATTTAAAAATACTATTGCTTCAAAATGCCAATAGTCATCTGAGCCTTCAGTGAGTCATAATCTCTTTGCTGGTGGAGGGCCTTGCCTCCATGTAGATGGCTGTTGACTGATCTGCATGGTGGTTACTGAAAGTTGGGATTGGCTATAACAATTTCTCAAAACAAGAAAACAATGAAAATTTCTGCATTGATTGACTCTTTTCTTTAAAGAAAGATTTCTTTATAGCATGCTATGTTGTTTGATAGCATGTTATCCACAGTAGAACTTCTTTCAAAATAAGAGCCATCTATGACAAACCCACAGCCAAAATCATACTGAATGGGCAAAAGTTGGGAGCATTCCCCTAGAAAACTGGCACAAGACAAGCATGTCCTCTTTCACTACTCCTATTCAATATAGTATTGAAAGTCCTGGTCAGAACAATCAGGAAAGAGAAAGAAATAAAGGGCATCCAAATAGAAAGAGAGGAAGTCAAGCTATTCCTGTTTGCAGATGACATGATTATATATCTAGAAAACCCCATCATCTTAGCCTAAGTTGATACACAAATTCAGCCAAGTGTCAGGATACAAAATCAATGTGCTAAAATCACTAGCATTCCTATACACAAACAAGAGTCCAGCTGAGATCCAAATCAGAAATACAATCCCATTCACAATTGCCACAAAAAGAATAAAATACCTAGGAATACAGCCAACCAGGGAGGTGAAATATCTCTACAAGGAGAACTACAAAACACTGCTCAAATAAATTAAAGATGACACAAACAAATGAAAACACAGTCCATGCTCATGGATCAGAAGAATCAATATCATTAAAATGGCCATACTTTCCAAAGCAATTTGCAGATCAAATGCTATTTCTATCAAACTATGAATGTCATTCTTCACAGAATTAGAAAAAACAAACTATATTATAGTGTATATGGAACTACAAAAGATCCCAAATAGCCAAGGCAATCCTAATCGAAAAGAACAAAGCTGGAGGCATCACACTATCTAACTTCAAACTATACTACGGGGCTACAGTAACAAAAACAGCATCATATTAGTACAAAAACAGACACCTAGACAAACAGAACAAAATAGAGATCACAGAAATAAGACTTGCACACCTACAACTATCCGATCTTTGACACAGCTAGCAAAAACAAGCAATGAGGAAAGGACTCCATATATAAACAATGGTGCTGGGATAACAGGTTAGTCTTATGCAGAAAATAGAAACTGGACCCTTTCCTTACACCATGTACAAAAATCAATGCAAGATGTATTGAAGACTTAAAAGTAAAACCCAAAATTATAACAACTCTGGAAGACAACCTAGGCAATACAATCTTGGATATAGTAATGGGCAAAGATTTCATGACAGTCTCCAAAAGCAGTTGCAACGAAAGCAAAAATTCCCAATGGAATGTAATTGAACTAAAGAGTTTCTGCACAGCAAGAGACGCTATCAATAGAGTAAACAGATAACCTATAGAGTGGGAGAAAATTTTAGCAAACTGCATCTAGCAAAAGTCTAATATCCAGCATCTATCAGGAACTTAAACAAATGTATAAGAAAAACAAACAACCCTACTAAAATATGCGCAAAGGACATGAACAAACACTTTTCAAAAGAAAACATACATGCAGCCAACGATCATATGAAAGAAAGCTCAACATCACTGATTATTAGAGAAGTGAAAATCAAAACGACAATGAGATATCCTCTCACGCCAGTCAGTATGGCTACTATTAAAAAGTCAAAAAAATAAAGGATGCTGGCAAAATTCATGAGAAAAAGGAGTGCTTATACACTGTCGGTGGGAGTGTAAATCAGTTCAACCATTGTCGAAAGTAGCTTGGCAATTCCTTAAAGGCTAAAAACAGAACTACATTCAACCCAGAATTCCATTACTGGGTATATAACCAAAATAATATAAATTGTTGGATTCTTAATTATACACGCATGTGTGTGTTCATAACAGCACTATTCATAATAGCAAACACATGAATTCAGCCTAAATGCCCATCAAAGGTAGATTGGGTAAAGCAAATATGGTAGATACACACCATGGAATGCTATGCAGCCATAAAAATAAAAAAGATCATGTCCTTTCCAGAAACATGGATGAAGCTGGAGGCCATTATCTTCAGCAAACTAATGCAAGAACAAAAAACCAAATGCTGCATGTTCTCACTTATAAGTGGGAGCTAAATGATAAGAACAACAGACACATAGAGGGGATAACAGACACTGGGGTCTACTGGAAGGTGGAGAGTGAGAGGAGGGAGAGGATCAGGAAAAATAACTAACGGGCACTAGGCTTAATACTTGGGTGATGAAATAATCTGTACGACAAATCCCCATGACAAGGGTTTACTTATATAATAAACCTGCACGTGCAGCCTTGAGCTTAAAAGTTAAAAATATTAGAGATAATCAATTTACACTATATCAAATCAAACTAAATTAAACTTTATCAACAGAGTTTATGTAATATTGTAAGTACTGCGTTGTCAATTCAACAATGTTGTCACAGCATCTTCACTAAGAGAAGGTTCCATCTCAATAGACCACTTTCTTTGTTCATCCAAAAGAAGCAACTACTCATTGTTCAGGCTTTATTATGAGGTGACAGCAGTTCAGTCACTTTTTCAGGCTTCACTTCCGATTCTAGTTTTCTTGTTCTTTCCACCACATCTGTAGTTCATTTTTCCACTGAAGTATTAAACTCCTGAAAGCAATCCATGAAGCCTGGAATAAACTTCTTCCAAACTCCTGTTCATGTTGGTATTTTGATCTTCTCCCATGATCACAAGTGTTCTTAACAGCATCTAAAATGGTGAATTCTTTACAGAAGGTTTTCAATGTACTTTTCCCAGATCCATCAGAGGAACCACTTCACTACCTATGGAAGTTTTAGCCTTATGAAATGTATTTCTTAAACAATAGGACTTGAAAGTAAAACTTACTTCTTGAATATGGGCTGCAGAATGGATCTCCTGTTAGCAAGTATGAAATTATTAATCTTCTTGTATATCTCCATCAGAGATCTTTAGTGACCAGATATATTGTCAATGAGCAGTGATATTTTGAAAGGAATTATTTTATTTTGTTTTGAGCAGTGAGTCTTAACAGTGGGCTTAAACTATTCAGTAAGCCATTGTGTACTCAGATGTACTGTCGTCCAGGGCTTGTAGTTGCATTTATAGAACACAGATAGAGTAGATTTAGCATAATTCTTAAGGGTCCTAAGATTTTTTTCAATGGTAAATGAGCACTGGCTTCAACTTAAAGTCAGAAGCTGCAAAGTCCCCTACAAGAAAGTCAGCCTGTCTTTTGAAGCCAGGCATTGACTTTTTTTTCTAGCTATGATAGTTCTAGATGGCATCTTCTTCCAAGAGAAGGCTGTTTCATCTACATGGAAAAGCTGTTTTTCAGTGTAGCCATATTCACCAGTGACTTTAGCTAGATTTTCTGAATAACGTGATGCTGCTTCTAAATTAGCACTTGCTACTTCCACTTGCTCTTGTATGTTATGAAGATGGTTGCTTTCCCTAAACTCCATGAACCATCCTCTGCTAGCTTCAAACTTTTCTTCTGCAGCTTCCTTACCTCTCTCAGCCTTCATAGACTTGAAAAGGGTTAGGACCTTGCTCTAGATTAGGTTTTAGCTAAAGGGAATGTTGTGGCAGGTTTCAGACCATTAAAACTATCCCCATCAGTAATAAGGCTGTTTTGTTTTCTAGAAATTCATATATTCCCTTGAGTAGTACTTTTAATTTCCTTCAAGAACTTTTTTTTGCATTCACAATTTGGCTAACTTGTGCAAGAAAACTAGCTTTCAGCCTAGCTCTACTTTTGATAAACATTACACGCTAGATTTAATTATTTCCAACTTTTGACTTAAAGTGAGAGATATTTGCTGCTTCCTTTCACTTGAACAGCTAAACGTCATTGTATGGTTATTAATTGACCTCAGTCCAATGTTGTTGTTTGTCAGGGAATAAGAGGTCCAGGGAGAGAAAGAAAGAAGTGAGGATAGTAGATAAGTGGAGCAATCAGAACACACACAACATTTATATATTAAGTTCACTATCTTATAATAGTGTGGCTGCTGGTACCCCAAAATAATTACAATAGTAACAGCAAAAATTGCTAACCATAGATGACCATGACAAATATAATAATGATGAAAATGTTTGAAATATTGTGAAAATTACCAAAATGTGACACAGAGACACAAAATGAACACATGTTGGTTGAAATATGGCACCAAAAGACTTGCTCAATGCAAGGTTGCCACAACATCCAATTAGTAAAAAATTCTGTATCTCCGGAGCACAATAAAGTAAAATGCAATAATATGAGGTATGATATAATATATTTTAAATATAAAAATACAGAAAAGGGGAACAGAAGAACACATATAAAACAATAAGAAAAAAATTACAAAGGTGACAAACATAAAGAAAAAATCAAATGATGCACTTAAATCTAACCATATTAGTAATAGCATTAAGTATTAATGGCCTATAGATTCCAGTTAAAATGAAAAAATTGACAGATTTGATCTTAAAAAAGAATGATTCAAATATATTCTGACCATAATAGGTACATTACAACAGAGATAAGTTGAAAGTACAAAATTAATGTACGTATACCATCTGCTCAAGTAAGTGACAATATAAAATTTATTAAATAAAATGATTTTCAAAATAAAGAGCATTAATAGAAAGGAAAATATATACTTCATGGAAATGAAAGGAACAATTCCTTAGAAAAACATAACCATTACAGTTGTGGATATGTCTAGACCCAAAATACAGGAACAAAAATTGACACGATAAAAGAGAAAAACAGCCACTTCCACACCATACATAAGAGATTTTAATGTCTCTCTTTCAGCAATTGATTGAAAAATTATATGAAGAGTAACACAAAGGAGCAAACAACACTATCTTCCACTTTTCTATTCCAAAAAAGCAAAATACATTTTTATCAAGGGCACATTATGTATTTACTAAGGAAAACATATGCTAAGTTATAAAAAATCCCCATAAATTTAATGTATTGAAATGACACAAAGGGTTCTTTGAAAATAAAGCACATAATGTGTGCTTATATAAGAAAAGAAAAAGATAAATTCAATAAACACACTCTCCATGTTAACAAATTAGATTTGCAAAATAGAAAATCAGATACAAAATAAGTAGAAGTCAAGAAAAAATAAATACAAGAGCAGAAATCTCTGAAATTAAATAGACAAAAGAGAACACTAGCAAAATCAAAACCAGTATATATGAAAGTTTGCCAAACCTTTAGCTCAAGTGATCAAGAAATAAGGAAAGAGAAAACAAATTGCAGGTTTCAGGAATGAAAACGGGGGTTATAACAGAATCTATAGACATTAAAAGATGAGCATATGTATTCTACCAAATTCAATAAAATTATAAAAATAAAAAATTCAAATACATAATTTATCATATTTGACATTAAATCTTAATAATGGAAAATAGATTATAATATTAAAAAGGTTTCAAAAACTCCACTGCCTACATGCTCAGATTATTTCAGTGATAAACTCTAATGAATGTTACAGGAACACATAATAATCAATTTAACACAAACTTTTTCCAAACACAAGAAAATGAGGAAGTACAACGCAATCTTTTTCTTTATGGCTAACATTACCCCAATATTAAGAACTTACAGAGATATTGCAAGAAGAAGGAAAAGGAGGGGAAAGGGTAGAGGAGGAGGAGGAGGAAGAAGAGAGAGGTAGAGAAAGATAAAGAGAATTACAAATCAAAATATATCTCAAAGATGGAATAATTATTCAGAAAATATTATCAAATTGAATTACTGAATCTAACAATATAGGTAAAATGTATGATACAGCAAGACCAAGTAGTGTTTATTCCAGGACTGAAAAGTTGGTCTAACATTTGAAATAGAAGCAATGAAATTTATCATATTAACAAGAAAAAAGTTAATCAATTTCAACATACGCAGATAAAAAAATTGAAAAATGTTATACTCATTCAGGAAAAAATGCTCAATAAACTAGAATAGAAAGGGAATTTTCTCAACTTATTAAAGGGTGTCTATTCTCCTAACATTATACTTCATGGCAGAGACTTAACTAATTTTCCCTTTGAGATTGTGAATAAAGACAAGAATTCTCACTTTTACTAACACTTCTATTTAATTTTAAGATCATACCATTTATAATAGGGCCAATGGCATAGAAATCTAACAAAGAGATGTATAAAAACTATAATCTCAATACTGGAAAATATTGGAATTAAATATTACCTCAATAAGCAGACAGTTATACAATGCTTATAATATAGAAAAACTATGATCTAAATACAACAATATTGGAATTAAATACTACCTCAATAAGTAGAAAATTATACAATGCTTATGAGATAATGTTCTATTTTTCTTAAGATAACAGATCTTCCCAAATTTACCTATAGATTCAGTGCTACACCAATCAAACTCTAACAAGCTTTTTGGTGATTATTGACAAACTGATTATAAATTATAAATTAAATATGCCAGTTGCAGTGGCTCATGCCTGTAATCTCAACACTTTGGGAGGCCAAGGCAGGTGGATCACCTGAGGTCAGGAGTTAGACACTAGTCTGGCCAACATGGCGAAACCCCATCTCTACTGAAAATACAAAATTTAGCTGGGCGTGGTGATGGGCGCCTGTAATCCTAGCTGCTCGGAGCCTGAGGCAGAAGAATCGCTTGAACCAGGGAGGCAGAAGTTGCAGTGAGCTGAGATTGTGCCACTGCACTCCAGCCTAGGCAACAAGAGGGAAACTCTGTCTCAAATAAATTAATTGATTAATTAATTACATTAATTAATAATTATTTAATTATAAAGAAGACCTAGACTAACCAAATAATTTTTTTCAAGTTTGGAGAACTTGTTCTAACTATTATCAAGATTTACTATAAATTTACAACTAATCAAGTTGGTTTGGTATTGGCTGAATATAAACATGTAGATCAGTAGAACAGAACAAAAATTCCACATCTCTGGTCACATACATAGTTAATTGATTTAAAACAAAGATTCCAAAGCAATCAAACAAGAAAACATAAAATCAACAAAGGATACTGGATCAGGTGGATATCCATAAGAAAAGATGCCAGCATCAGGTTTTACCTCACACCATAGAGAAACATTGATTCAAAATGGATCATTGACCTAAATAAAAACTAAAACTATAAAATTTTTAGATGCAGTTGGAGGAAATCTTTTCTACCTTGGAGCAGGTTGAGATTTCTTAGAATATAAAATGCACAAACCATAATACAAAACAAAATGATAAAATGGACTTCATCAAAATTAAATTTTGCTTTTTTTCTTTTTGTTATTTGTGTAAATTTAGAGGGAAAAAGTGCAATTTTGTTACATGGACATATAATATTTCATAGTGATGAAGTTTAGACTTTCATTGTATCCATCAGCTGACTCCTTTATTTAAAAAAAACGCAAGACATTGACTGAGAAAAAATAGTGAGAATTTTCATATCAGACAGGTGTTCTGTATCCAGACTATTTTAAAGATACAATTTACTGACAGATGGATAACAACAACAAAAACTAAATACAACATAATTTTAAAAAAGACAAGTGATTTGTAAATATTCACCAAAGTAGACATATAAAAAGCAAATAACCACAGTAAAATATGTTTAACATCATGAGTCTTCAGAAAAATGCAAATAAAATCCACAATGTGGTAGCCCTAAAATATCCATTAGAATAGCTAGTATTAAAAAAATAATTTGGGAGGCCAAGGCGGGTGGATCACCTGAGGTCAGGAGTTCGAGACCAGTCTGGTCAATATGGTGACACTCTGTCTCTACTGAAAATACAAAAAATTAGCCAGGCATGGTGGCGTGTGCCACGATGTAGTCCCAGCTACTTGGGAGGCTAAGGCAAAAGAATCGCTTGAACCCGGGAGGCGGAGGTTGCAGTGAGCTGAGATTACACCACTGCACTCCAGCCTGGGCGACAGACTGAGACTCCATCTAAAAAACAAATAAATAAATAAAATAAAATAAACATCCCAAGTGTTGCCTAGTTTGTGCAGCAACTTAAATTCTCACGCACTTCTGGTAAGAATATGAAATGTATACTACTTCTAAGAAAAAAATTGACACTTTAAAAAATAATAATCATTCACCTATATGAACCTGCCACTCCACGTCTATTATTCATCCTCTAAAAATATTAAAACATATATATTCACACAAAGCCTTGTACACGAAGGTTTATAACAGCTTCATATAATAGTTCCCAAATGGAAACAGCTGAAATGCAACAGGCGAATGGGTAAATTGTGGTATATTCATACAATGAATAATCACTCAGAAATAAAATAGAAGGAACTTTGATATATGAATCAATATGGATAAATATCAAAATCCTTACTCTGAGTCAAAAAATCCAGGCAAGAATGCATACACAGTATATCCCATTTATATAAGTTTTTTAAAATGCAAAATACTTGGATGAAAGGTGGTCAGTAACTATGTTGCCTGAAGATGGGCATAGAGGGATTAAGTGGGACACTAGGACACTTTGGGTGGTAATGAAAATGTCGGTTTTCTTGATTATAATGATGGCTTCAAGCATGGATACAGATATTAAAACTGGTAATTTTTTCAAATATGTGCAGTTTATTGTAATTAAATTATTCATCAATAGAGTTTAAAACACAAATAACTGGATTCCACCAGAAAAGTGAATATATTACCTTGTTAAACTGATGCCTAAGTTAAGCATAGCACCTCATAGCAGAAAGGGTTAAATTTGTTTCATTAATTCTCTGTCTTGAAAAACTGATCACTAGATAAGATTGTTCAAAAAAGAGACAAAAGTAATAACAAAAACAACTAGGCTTTGACTGAAAATCCAGTGCCTTAAAAACTGTAGAGAATGTCTACACTGTTTCTTTCTTTTGTCCTTAAAGTTTCTTTATTCCACAATATACAAGAGGCTCAGAAAGTTGGACAAATGTAACAAATTACAGTTCAGGGAATGACAGGGAAGATACCAATATCCCCAAATCCATAAAAGTCCTTGATCGAGAAGTTCATGGAAGTTGACAGGGGGTTTTAAAACCATGAAGCCTCAAATACAAAGTTGTCCTCACTAGATCAAATGTGTCTCATCTAAGGAGAAAATTATTTTACTTACATCATTAGAGGCATTTATGGAATGTTTAATATTACAAACATGATCCAAGAAACAAACAGGGACACCAGAAAATTTAGGAAGTTTGGCGAATGCCTGCATATGAGGTTTTGTGACCTTCTGGGATGAAGGGTGGAGAATCTTCTCTTAGTTTAATGTGGGCACTTTGATCTGAGTACTGGACTAAAAATTCTGATCACAGTCATTCTCTAAATATTAATCTGTATCAAAGAGTTCAAATGTGTGATTTCCAGACTCTTAAACGTTATTTCACCATCTGTGTCCTTTCAAGTGATTCAACAAAGAATTAAGCAACAGAAAAAAATGAGAAAACAGGACACTAACGGTGAGAATGTAATACCACCAATGGCACGTTAATACACAGCTTCAACAGCTGAACTCACTACCCGAATGGTCCTGTTTATTATACAAGGAGAGGACTGAGCAGAGAGACCACCTGAATCTGCACAGCTTAGCTATTTGCACTAGGATATTTTTGTCTAGGAAGTCAAGATAACAGAAGAATAAATAATTTCACATTGCTTTAAAAAATCCTTGGAACCAACTTTTGTGGATAAATGGTTTTCTCATTTGGGCATATGTCGCCTTATCAGGGCAACAGTTTACTCACCTGAACAAAGAATTTGCCTACAAGAAAAATTATTTGCTCATTAAAACTGGCTTTCAGTATGCATTGAGTTTCTCCCTACTTTGTTAAATGTAGTATTTTTAAAAGACAAGCTAAATCATCCAAATTGATCTATATATAGCAATGTGTAAGCTATATATGTTGTCCAAAGAATGTAATTCAAACCTATTTCCTCCCTTGTACCTTCATTTCCACCAGATAAAAACCCAGCATGCTAAAAGGTTTTTTTTTTTTTCATTAATCTCAGGTGGTAGAAGATACATAGAGTCCATTTAATTTTTAAAGCACAGACCCAAAAAATGAGAATGTTTACCCAATGTGCTAATTTTACTTTAGTCCTTGATCAAAGGTGCGATTTCTCATTCACTTCACTCCCAGAAGCATGATGCTCTCACTTGCATTCAATGAAGAGAATATGGTATTTCTTCCCCCTTTCTTGCTCATCACTTCCCTTATTCACTGTTTCACACTCTGCCAGAGTTTAAAGACAGTTGTAGAGGTGTGTATTAGCCTGTTTTTACATTCTTATAAAGAAGTACCTGAGACTGGGTAATTTATAAAGAAAAGCGGTTTAACTGGCTTTACAGGAAACATTGTGCTGGCATCTGCTAGATTTCTGGATAGACCTCAGGAAGCTTACAGTCAAGGTGAAAGACAAATGGGAAGCAGGCATGTCACATGAAGAAAGGAGGAGCAAGTGAAAGAGAGTGGGGCTGGAGGAGGTGCCATCCACTTTTAAGTGACCAGATCCTGTGTGAACTCAGAGAGAGAGCTTACTTATCACCAAGGGGACAGCTCAAGCCATTCATGAGGGATCTGCACCCATGATCCAATCATCTCCCACCAGGCCCCACCTCCAACATTGGGCATTACAAGTCAGCATGAGATTTGGGTAGGGACAAGCATTCAAACTACATCAGGGTGGGAGGAGAAAAGCATATGGCCAAGTTCTTATTTCTCCTCCACTCTTTCTAGTGAACATTTTCATACATACTTCAGAGGCTACTCTTGAAGTAGTGCCTCTTCTTCATCTACTTCTTCCTGATCCCCCATCAGTGGTTGATCTTAAAATCTCGTTCACATAGACTCTGCTTTATAGTCCTGTCATGCTACCCTAGTGGATAGTCTGAAGTGAGATTCCTATTAAAATGACCTTGGTCGTAAATAGCTAGATTGAGTTCCAGAACTCACCCTTAGGTTTTATGTTTCTGTTATTATTTACAGTTGTTAGAAGGAAATACAGTTATTTATCAAGTCAGCAACAACACTTCTCATCCCTAACCCTATTCTTTTTCTTCTCTCTTCTCTATCCACCATCCTGCCAAAGACATTTTGCATAACAAAATCATTCGTGGTTAAGCACATGACTTCATGACACCTTTTTCCAATTCCCCAAGGGATCACCTGGAAAGCCCCCTCATCAGGCTTGAGATTAGAATTTACCTTCATCCTTCATTTATTGATTAACAGTTGATTTGAGATTGGCAGGAAAATCAGAGTATGAAAATAATTTTTCCCAGAGATATATCTTCAGATGCCCAAAGTTTAAAGCCCCTTCTTGATCCTTTTTATGTCCTGATGCAAGTGAGGATTTTCAAAAGTTTTAGAAAAAACAAAAATACTTAACTGTTTCCTTGGAAACTTACATTTTGGCCTGTTACCCAACTCACTTTCGAATCTGTTATTTATTTTACCTCAGACATCAATAGGACATTTTCCAAATTAACATCCAGTCCCAAATATTTCAAAACTATACATCAGAGATGGGATGATGGGAAGGGGAAAGAACTTAGTGTTATTTGTTAAAAATATTAATAAGTAGAAAATATTTTTGTACTTATTAACATATTTATTGGAATAAAATAGATTTCTGAAAGGAAAGAACAATCATGTTTATTACTGCATTGTAGAAATATAGAAAGACTTTATATTTTTAAAATAGATTTTTTCTTTTTAATTAATTTATAGTAATTACACAGTAGTACACTCTTTTAATCAGAAAGAAAAATTCATGGTTTTTTTTAACAGAAAATAAACTTTAATGTAAGAAGAGAAAAATTCTGAATAAACAATTCCAGCCTCTTCCTTTGTTTATTCCATTTTCTGCTGGGTTATCACCTCAATTCTCACAAATCCTGCCAACCAAAGATTGTGGTGTATGCATGTGTCATAAAAGAAATTGCTACAGTATTAATACTGAGTTGTTTTTTGAAGTATGTTGACCCAAATCTAGTTAGAAAGCTATATTTCTAAGCTTTGTGTGTCACACTCTGTATTCTTTGGTCCTAACACTAAAGTTTTAATGCTCTCAGATGTTAGCAGCCAGTTTTTTTCTTTTTTCTTTTTCTTTTTAACCTCATTTTCACTCTCTTAAAGTCAAAATATGCCTAACTAACTAAATTTGCTAAGGTTGGCATTTTAAAATGCCATCAAATCGTCACAGTGTAAAGGATCTTTCACAGTTGAAGAAAACCCACACATAGGGTAGATTTGTTTTTGACCCATTAGTAAGCTTAGATATCTCACAAAAACACAGGATCACTTCAAGGCAGCACGCCTCTAGTTAAGATGCATTTGCAGTGACAGGGAAATGCCAGGTTTCTGATACAGATTTTTTAATATATAATTACTACAGATATTATATATATATATAATTATATATGTACTTATATATAATTTTGTAGACAGATATCTTCAGAGATAATTCTTTTATAAAATGAAATGTTAGCATTATATTAGTATTATATTGACACATGTCTATGATTGAAAACCACGTTGAAATATTGAATGATTAAGCACCTGCTAATTTCTCATCAGAACTCTTTGAGAAAGTAGTGGGAATAAGTATAATTTAGATGATGCAACATTGTGTAATCAGTATGAGAACAGCTTGCAAACTGATGACATTGGCTTGAATTTGGCTGATAAAAAATTAGAAAAATACTATAATTTTCCTATTGTACCATTTTTTCCTCTCAAGCAGAATAGTATTTCTTCTGCATCTTGAACCAGACTTCTGAACTCATTTCATGTGACTGCACCATTATCGAGATATTAAAACAGGAGTTACTAAACCTACCAGTTATTAGGTTTTCTTCTTATATCTATAATTTTTTTATTATACTTTAAGTTTTAGGGTACATGTGCACAACGTGCAAGTTTGTTACATATGTGTATCTGTGCCATGTTGGTGTGCTGCACTCATTAACTCATCATTTAGCATTAGGTATATCTCCTAATGCTATCCCTCCCCGCTCCCCCCACCCCACAACAGTCCCTGGTGTGTGATGTTCCCCTTCCTGTGTCCATGAGTTCTCGTTGTTCAATTCCCACCTATGAGTGAGAACATGCGATGTTTGGTTTTTTGTCCTTGCGATAGTTTGCTGAGAATGATGGTTTCCAGCTTCATCCATGTCCCTACAAAGGACATGAACTCATCATTTTTTATGGCTGCATAGTATTCCATGGTGTATGTGTGCCACATTTTCTTAATCCAGTCTATCATTGTTGGACATTTGGGTTGGTTCCAAGTCTTTGCTATTGTGAACAGTATTTTTAATGTACAAATATTTACTTATTTGTGTGTTATGCCCCTTTACTAGATTATCATTTCTGGGATATTCAAATCTGTATCACATTCACATACAATACTTTATATTCAATACTTATTTTCAAAATGTCATTTGTGTTGTTAATTACACGTAAATTCCTTGGTTCTCAAATGACTTATTTTCGGCATGTGTAGAGAGAGATAATCCTGTGTAAACTAGCATTCTGTATGCAGCTTTGGATTCTTTCATTGTGCACTTTGAAAAATCAAGATCTTGAGAGCAATGCTTAAATTTACTGGGGAAATTTATTTTTGAGAACAATTGAAATTCGATTCTTTTTTACACGCAGATTTCATGACTATAAATAAAAAGATTTTTGACTGTGTAAATAAAGTTGATGTTGACAATTTATTTTTTAATAATGATATGTGAATATGTAATTATCTAAACCCGGAGTTAGCAATCTTATTTTATAAATGTCCAGGAAGTTAATACTTTAGGCTTTGTGACCATACTCTCTCTTGCATCTATGCAACTCTGTCTGCCATTTTAGCATTAAAGAATCCATGGACAATAGGTAAATGAGTATCGTGATTTTCAATAAAACTTTACTTCAACAACATGCAGACAGCTTTACTTGATCATGGGCTATAGTTGCTGACTCTTAATGGAACACATGATTATATAAAAAGACAAGTTATATTATTCAGTGAGTTTCTGATACTAATTTTTATAATTTTTATCACATTCTTAAATTGGTGAAAATCCTTTGCTGAAAGCAAAGACTGTTTTCTGGTCTGTTTTGAATTCCTCTTTGTTGTCTATTCTAATGTTTTCATACTCATTTTTATGATTATGTAATTTTCCACGTTGGGATGTATTTGTCCTTTGCATCTTTTAAAAATTCTTGAACATATGTTTGAGTTTGAGCTTCAATTTCTCAAGTACATCAATTAAAGATTGGTGGCATATCTAGGGAGAGGTCATCCTCACATCATTCTCTACAGTGTTCTTTCGAATGACTTACTTTACTGGAAAGTCTATTATCTATGGTCATGTGGGTTTCTTTTTCTCTCTAAGTACTACTTTCTCAGTTTGAATCCTTTTTCTATGAAGTTGATACAGTTAGTTGACAATGTAAAAGAAAGGAAAGAAGTGAGTGGTAAAGAAGAAAGGACAAGGAAAGGAAAAGTGAAAAGAAATGAGAGAAGGAAGGTCAAAGCAATGTAATTTTGTTTTTTTGAAGAAAGATTGACTTCTTAAATGAAAGCAGGTATGAAAATACTCACTATATTTGACATTATTGTTTTGATCAGACATCACATAAAATCCAAAATATGCCCAGGATTAACACATTAAATGGTCACCCGCTGTGCTTAATTATGTTTTTGTCCCCAGTTATTGACTGCCTTCCCTATAAGGAAATTACACCTTTCCGCTAAATCCTATAAGCCCTACATGGACTCCTGATGGCATAAATTCTCCCCTTCTCTTTGACATCATATTGGACCTTGTGATTTGCTTTGGCCAAAGAAAGGTGAGTGCTCCAAAAGAAATGGTAAAATCCTTTTTCCTAGCCCTGGCATTGCTTTATCCACTCTGCAACAAATAACAGCATGACACAGTTTGGAGCTCTTCGTTCAGTTTAGATTCCTGAAGAAAGAAGCTAAATGGAGCACCATGAGCAGTGCAGTTCCAAAGCTAAACTGCAGTTGGAATGTCGCATGGGTGAGAAAGAAATCACTAGTTGTAAGCCAATGAGATTTTTATGTTGTTACTACAGAATAACTTAGTAAGAGTTTAAAAATACAAAAAAAAAAAAATAACGTATAAGGACTGGGTGCTAAAGTAATTAAAATCTAATATAAGTGATATTGGCTTCAGGAAAAGGCAGAAGATAGCAAGAAAATTGTTACTAGAAATTGGACATTGAGAATCATCTTGTTCATAAGCACAAGCATCTAATAATCTGTTATGATAAGTTGAACGTCATACATTATACAAATTGAGCTTCTGGATTATTAAAGAAGTTTATGAATACAGTGCTGCAAATATGCCTTAGTGTCTATAGGCTAGATTTGCTAAGAACCTAAAAGAAAGAGTTGCGTTTCAAAAAGATTTGGCTGCCGCACAAGCAAAAATAAAAGAGAAAAGAGATATTCTGTAAATTTCAAATTTTTTAATGATATGATATAATCTTTTTTCTACAACCAAGTAAACTTCAATAGAACAATGCAAAACAAAGACAAATAACTACCAAGTCTTAAATGTTAGACATAAAATCAGACACTTCATAGTTAGAAAAAAATGTCTCAAGGGAAATTCCAAGAGTTGGCTATTGGCTGTTAACCTCAAGCTATAAACAATGAAGACTAGACAATAATGTGTCATATGTTGAAAATAAGTGTGAGTATAATTTTTAGTGAATAGAGCCAACTGAAATCAAATTGATTAAAAAAAAGATTATATTTTTTTTGAAAAATCACTGCCAAAGGGCAAGCAGTCAGGACCTAAGCAGCTTGCATAGTTGATAGAAGGTGAGCAAAAGAGACCTATGCTATGCCTGAGCAGTAGGGTAAAAAGTAATTGCAGGCATACCCAATTTTATTGCACTTAAATTTATTGTGCTTCATAGAGAATGCATTTTTTTTTTAACAAATTGAGGATTTGTGACAATCCTGCATCTTTTGGCTCTATTTTCCCAAAAGTATGTGCTCATTTTGTGTCTCTGTGTCAGCAATTTTGTTGTAGTAATAATCTTTTAAAATTAAGGTATGTACATTTTTTGTAGTGCTATTGTACACATAGACTACTGTATAGCAAAGAAAATCGTTATATAAACTGAGAATCCAACACATTTGTGTGACTGAATTTATTGTGATATTTGTTTTATTGCAGTGGACTGGAACTGAGCCCACAATATCTTTCAGATATGCCTTTGTGTGATTCTCTTGTTGCTCTTTGCTTTTGCCAATGATAAAGGCATGTTTTGAATGTGGGCTGCTTTTCAAACATGGATTTTATCTTGAAGAAGACACATGGAACATTACAACTTATGTGTCTCAGCCACAATAGATAAAATGTAATGTTTCACATATTTAGTACTGACTGAAAAATACATATTTATTATTATAATTCCACTGATATAGAGGGGATGCATGTTAGTGAAGCATAACTTTGCAAACTCAAACTACAAAAGCACCAACTGAATAAGAATAATAATATGTAGAAAATAGTTGTTGTGAGCCAGGAATTATTATTGGCATATTTTATCCATTGTTTCATATAATCCTTATCAAATATCTTAAATTGTGGATTCCTCCATCAAGGAAAAATTCAAAATGGGAGGAAATAAGCATATATGAACAATTAGAAATAAAAATGCTATTGTATTTCTTCAGAGAAATGCAAAAAGTACATAGGGAATAGATCAATTTGTTCAGAATTCTGAAGAAAATTAGATTTAGAAATTTTGATTATCTATTCTGAATACAAGAGAGACTTAAGGCATCCCATTCATTCTTTGCTGGTACATACTAAGCTTAGAGAGACCACTTCCTTTTTAATAACAAACAGAAACAGAGTAGGGGGAGTATAAAAAATGCACAATATGAAGAAAAAATACTACACTAGAGATTCAAAGGAAGAATCTGTATAGTTCATAACTTTCAATAGAAAAAGCAGAACCATTCTAACAAACCACTAAGCTGGTATTATTAAATCTAGGGGAGAGATTGATCCCTCGAAAAGAACAACAACAACAAACAACAAGAAGAAGTATCGTGCCATAAGAAATGTGCAGAATCAAGTTTTAAATATACATATGTTCTATTTACTGTATACGTAAAATAAGGAAATTGGCTAAGTTTAGGAAACCTGCAAGAGATCACACAATGTGAAGTAAGAATTGCTAGAGGAAGACTAATAAATAAAAGAATGACAGAGGAAACAAAGAGAAGTGAAAAATTACATATATACAGTTTTTATTAAATCAAGAGATTTTTAAAAATACACGTTAGCCATTAGTTGAAAGAAGTATTTTTAAAATATTCACTGTTTCCTAGGGAGAAAAATGACTTAGGAAATTTCAAAGTAAGAACAAAAAGATTTAGCTGAAAAAATTATATGGTAGGTAGCAAATATGAGGCAGGTACAGAGTCTGCACCTGCTCACTTATGTGCCCCTCAATACTCTGTGCCTGGCTCACCCTTGTCACGTGTGAGATCCAAGCCAGTAGCATGAGCCGAGTGGGCAGAACAAGCCCAGCAGGCCTAAATAAAACTTGGGCGAAGGTGCCATCTGCCACAAAAATTTCCAGCTGGCAAAGAGACATCCCAAGAATCCTGTGCCATTACTCCTGCAAAAATGGCCATAATAAGAAAATCAAAAGATAATAGATATTGGTATGAATGTAGTGAGAGGGGAACACTTTTACATGGCTGAGAGAAATGTAAATGAGTACAAACACTGTGGAAAACACTATGAAGTATTCCTTAAAGAACTAAAAGTAGAACTACCATTTGATCCAACAGTATCACTACTGAGTATCTACCAAGAGGAAAAGAAGATATTATACAAAAGATACTTGCACACATATGTTTATAGCAGCACAATTTATAATTGCAAAAATAGAGAACCAGCCCAAATGCCCATCAATCAATGAGTGGGGAGAGATATATATATACACACACACACACAGACACACTATGGAATACTACTTAGCCATAAAAAGGAATAAAATAATGGCATTTGCAGCAACCTAGATGGGATCGGAGACCATTATTCTAAGTGAGGTAACTCAGGAGTGTAAAACCAAATATCATATGTTCTCACTCATAAGTGGGAGCTAAGTTATGAGGATGCAAAGGCATAAGAATGATACAATGGACTTTGGGGACTCGGGAAAAGGGTGGGGGTGTTGAGTGATGAAAGACTACACATTGGATACAGTGTGCAGTGCTTGGGTGATGGGTGTACCAAAATTTCAGAAATCACTGCTAAAGAACTTATTTATGTAACCAAATACCACCTGTTTCCCAAAAAACTATTGAAATAAACAAAATAAAAAAAGATAAAGTTCAAGCAATATGTATATTGTAAAGAATAAATTTGATTAAAATATTTGTTTGATTAAAAACTTCTTAGCCAGATATTATTAACTAGACAAATTGAAATAACTGAATTATTTGTCAATATTTTATGAGTATAATTAACTAAACCTTAATTTAGCAGCATAAAAATTAATTAATGCAAAACTATGAATGAATAAATTTTAAAACAAGGGATAACTAAAATCATATATATATACATATCTCTGTGTGTGCGTGTGTTTGTGTGTATGTGTGTGTGTGTGTGTGTGTGTGTTAAGGAACAGATCTCTGAAAAATCAATTTGAGTCAACATCTGGGTTATTTACCTAAGCAAAGGACAAATAATATAGAATGATACAAGAAATAAGACTATAAATTTCCAATGTATAAAGAATTTAGATGTTTTATAATAAAATATTTGCTAAAACATTTCCTAAAAAAAGTATAAATTTCAAATGAACAATTTTAAGTATATATTATTAGAACTACCTCAATTGGCATTTAAAAGTACAAGAATAATTAACAAAGTTGAAATGGACACATTTATGAAGGAATGTCTTCTATAAATGCTAGGCCAACATGCTACTTAAAATAATTTAGTAGCATATTAACATAAGTAGTTTCCAAATTGGTCAAAAACAGTTGAGTTGTTTGTTTTAGTTTCCCCAGAAGCACACATTAGAATATGGGTTTGGCTGCAAAATGTTTGATAGGTAATCTCAAGAAGGACTGGTAGGTAAAAGGGAAAGTTAGACAGGGAAAGAAAGGATGACATTGATGTTGTCTAATGATACGGTTACCACTGATGGGGACTTCTAGGAGACAGCATAGAACCTGTTTTCAAATTGCTTTTCTTGTACATCTGAAGTTGGAATATTTATCTGTTAAGTTGTATCATTGGTTTAAGACCATTCCCGAGCATACATACTCTTCATATGCATGTGGACAGAGTTCGCATGTTTTCTGCTGATCTGAGCCTTCTTGTGGCCAAGGAACATCCTTAGGAAGAGTGTGGCCAGTACTTGTAGCAGAAACCATTGGCCTTTCAGAGAGTGGTAAGTGCCAAGAAGGTGTGGAGTGAGCACTAACAACTTCTATAGGCAATAAAATAAGAATGCCATAACACAGAAAACAAGTAGCATGCACATACACACACACAGAGTAAACTCTCTCAACTACAGACAAAATTCATTCATGAGTGCTATTATAAAAGCCTATAGCAAATTAAGAGAAAGACATGACATAGCAAAATGGAATTTGTCAGCAAGGAATCACTATTATATTTCACATTTTATTAGCTAAATTAAGAAAAGTGAAGCATATGCCTATCTCAATATTTGCCTTAAAGTAATACACTTTAACATGCAGGAATGCCAATGATATGATTATTGTTTTGCCATTAGAAGTAGTCTTAGAAACATGAAAAAGATTTCTACCAACACAAGTAATTCATATCATTGCAGTGGAGATGACTGGTTAATGACTAGAATAACCCTCTTAATGCCTTGAGTGTCATTAACTCCCCACACTTGAAAAACCTCAAGAATGACCATAATTTTGGATTTTCTTACAGTGGTTGAATTATGAGAAATAAAATTAGGAGAAAGAAAAAATGACTAACTTTTAGGTTCCTGGGGAAATAAATTAATCCATTAATTGAATCAATTATTAATGACACACTCAGCAAACACAGCCATTACAGTCAAAGGTTATCATGGGTCCTTACCTGGGGTCTAGTAGAGCTTACAGTTTTTTTTTTTCTTAACAAAAATATCTGCACGTTTCATGTACACAATTTAGTGCATATGCCTGTAGCCATAAAATCACCACAATCAGGATAATAAATATACTCATCATTTCTAAAAGTTTCCATGTATTTCTTTGGGGGGTGTGTGTGTGCTGATGTGTTTCATATGTGTATGTGTTTGTGTGTGGTTACAACACTTAACATAAGCTCTACCTTATTCATAAATTTTAAGTATACAATAGCGAATTGTTAACTATAGGCACAATGTTGTTTAGCAGATTTCTAGAACTTACTCATCTTGCATAACTAAAACTTTACATGCATTGTGTAACAATTCCTATCTTTCCTTCCTCCTAGCCCTTGACATCCACTATTCTATTCTCTGCCTCTAGTAGTCTGACTATTTTTAGAACTCATATAAATGAAATCATGCAGTATTTGTACTTCTGTGACAGGCTTATTTCACTTAGCAGATGTCCTCCAGGTCTTTGTTTTCCCAAGTTGTAGGATTTTCCTCTTTATTTTAAAAAACTGGATAATATTTCATGGTACATATACATTATGTTTTCTGGGTCCACTCATCTGTCTATAGAAATTTAGGTCATATCTGTAGCTTGGTTACTGTGAATAATACTGCAACTTACATTAGTGCAATATCTCTTTGATATCATGATTTCAATTATTTTGGATGTATATCCAGGAGTGAGATTGCTGAATTGTATGGTAGTTCAATCATTGAATTCAATAAATTTTAGGGATACTGAATCAACATATAAAAATCAACTGTGTTTCTATACATTAACAATGAACTGTCCAAAAGGAAATTAAGAAAATAATACCACATCTCTTCCACAGCAATGTGAATACACTTAACACTACTGTACTGTATACATAAAACCAGTTGTAAAGTGGTAAATATTATGTTATTTTAACTGCAATTAAAAAAATTAAACTAGAACTCCAGTTCAGAATTTTTTTAAAAAAATAAAACAATCCCATATATAAAAGCACCAAAAAAAAAAAAAAAACCTAGTAATAAACCTAACCAAGAAGGTGAAAGACTTGTACACTAAAAACTATAAAACAATGGTGAAATAAAGCACACAAACTCATTTTCATGGATTGGATGACTCATTATTATTAAAATGTCCATACGATCTAAAGTGATCTACTGATTTCATAATGTCTTCAATAAAACTCCAGTGGGATTTTTTGCAGAAATAGAAAAAAAACCTAAAATTTATACAGAATAAAAAGAGTTTGAATAGCCAAAGTGGTCTTGAAAAAGAACACAGCTGGAGGCATCAACTCTCTGATTTCAAAAATATATTACAAAGCTATGGTAATTAAAACAGTATCTTTTTCCAAGGATGATTAGGAAGGAACATGTGAGAACGATGGAATTACCTCCACCAGATTATCTTCACTGTGCTTCTTTCAGAATATAAAATTGAATTGATACTATCAGCCATTTAAATTGTGATTTAAGTGTTTTTATTTTATTATAATACATGATAAACATATCAGTAATTTCAGAGTCTCATGCTTTATTTCATGTATTAGCTTTAATTTGGGTAATTATTAATTTGATCATATAAGTAAAATCATTCTGCCTGCTTTACTAGTTCCTGAAATATATACCTTTGAGATTTAAAAAGTGACAAATTATTCAGATAAATAACTTATTGTGAACAGTTTGGCAACACCATGTATTTTAGTGTTCCTCTCATCAGCAAGTTGCATTCATACAATGATAATAACAACAACATCATACTAGTTTTTTTCACTTCCAATGGAGTATTTAGAATATTTATTTCTATTGAAAGGGTTGTCCAACAACTACTTTCACAAAAACAAAAGTTTGAGTTGCTTAAATGTTAATTTTCTATTGACACATAATATGTGTATGCAGATATGGGATATGTATAACATTTGTTACATGCATAGAATATGTAGTGATCAAGTCAGGGTATTTAAGGTATTCAACAGCTTGAGTATTTGTCATTTTCTTGCATTGAGAACATTTCAACTTCTCCATTTTAGCTATTTTGAAATAAACAATACATTATTGTTAACAACAATGTTATCGATCATTGGAACTTATTCTTCTTATCTAACTGTATTTTTGTAGCTATTTACTAAACTCTCTTTATCTCCCCCACATGTACTCTTACACCCTTCTCAGACTCTGGTAACTATTATGCTACTCCACGAAAATAACTTTTTAAGCCCCCACATACGAGTGAAAAGATGTGATTTTTGTCTTTCTGTGCCTGGCTTATTTCTCTTAACATAATGACCTCTAGTTTTATCCCTGTTGCTAAACATGACAAGATTTTAGTCTTTTTATGGCTGACTAGTATTCTATTATGTATATATGCCACATTTTCTTTATCCATCCCATCCATTGATGGACACTTAGGTTAATTCCATGTCTTTTCTATTGTGAATAGTGCTGTGATGAACATACCAGTGCAGGTATCTCTTTGATATAGTAATAGCCTTTCCTTTGGATAAATACCCAGTAGTGGGAATGCTGGTTCATATGGTAGTTCTGTGTTTAGCTTTATGAAAAGTCTCCATACTGTTTTAATTCTTAAAATACTAGAATGTGGAATAAAGTTATTTTTGCAAGTGCATTTTAAAACAATTAGAGCTACGCACTGAAGAAAAACATTTTCTGCTAAAGTAGTATGTGTGTCACTGAAAAGTATTTCTGTTTAATAGAAATATTATATTTTATAAAAAATCCAAACTATAATAAAATTCAATTAAGCACATCCTATTTGCAATTCAGCAAGGTAGGCAATGTGGAAATTTAGATTCAAATGTGTATGGTTTCTCTTCTCCTGGAATCGAGAATCAATATTGCAAAAGGCTTGTAAAAAAATGACTATACTTTGAAAAGAATTAAGAAGATGTATAAATGGAATCCTGAGACAAGAGAGAAACAGGGAAAATTAATTCTACAGAGTAGTTTAGGAAAGTAGCAGATGTGGGGATCATCAAATTATCTGTACAAAAAAGAATTTGAGGTAAGTAGCACTGTTAGAGTTAGGTCACTGACAGACTGAGAAGTACGTAAGTTCTTAGGAAGCAAGGTTGAAGGCAATTTAACAATAATGAGAAGTGCAGGCCATAAATATAGAATAGCAAGATATCAGGGCTACGTCACCAAATATTTACTATACACCTATTATGTACCAAGCTGTGTTCTTAGAAATGAAGATTAAACTATCACCTGGAGATGTTAAAGTCCCTTTTCGTTTGAAGCTCATTATCTACTTGAAGTGAGAGTAGGGGATGACAAAATATTAAATTTAAAAAGTAAAAAATAATGAATAAATAATAATCACTAATTTGAGAGCAAAATAGGGTGTGTAATAGAAACTGACCTGGTGGGTACGTTTGATTGGTTGTGCAGGCAAGAGCTCACTGTGCTCGTGTGACACATATGGTTCGTTAAGTGTTTATGCCTTACACCGTGCTCATTATATCAACTAACAACTCTCCATTTCTCAACTTTGCACACAAATTATTGTATATTTTGTGCATACATATACAAACACACACACATACAGATGCATTAACAGAAGATGCAATATTATGAAAATTACAAAAAGAAAATTGAAGGCAGAAGATCTACGTGAATTCTTAAATTCCACCCCTAACTAACAGTGAACCTCTAAGTTATTTACTTTCTGACCTGTTATTCATTACATTCGTGGTATGATAATAGCAGCCAGCTCACAAGAGATCCATGAGAAAAAAATGAAATCCTATATGTGGATATACAGTAGTTTGAAAACTTTATATTAGAAGTGGCAATGTACAAATATATTTATCACCATCTTCATATAATTATTTGTGTATATGTCTAAAGAGCATAATAATGGGAATAATACCAGCAGAAAGTCCCAGTAATGTGAACTGATATTATGTGTAGCCATACTACTGCAGTCAAAGGTAGATATTGAAATATAGGAAGTGATTATACAGTAAATTATTAAACAAATGGGAAAATTCTTTCTGCATGGAAGTAAGTTTTTTCACATTATAGTTAAAAATAAAGTGACTTATAGTAATAATTAAAGTAATATATAGTAATGTATAATAGAATATATACATACTAATGATTAGTTAGTTCTAGTACCTATAGGTAGTCTAACAGAGTATGAAGTTACTTATATTACCTTTGAACTGGAAGCTCATGCTTCCTTCTCACTGGGGAATTC
The DNA here is from genome assembly GCF_009828535.3 of Hylobates moloch. Taxonomy (NCBI): domain Eukaryota; kingdom Metazoa; phylum Chordata; class Mammalia; order Primates; family Hylobatidae; genus Hylobates; species Hylobates moloch. The sequence continues at coordinate 23,142,730 of NW_026652289.1, read as the reverse complement.
TGCAGCTAAGACTAGATGAAACAGCCATTAAAGGCACATTGAGAAGCTACAGTATTTTGTACAAAATACAAAGTAATAGTACAAGACCATATTTTTCAGCCTCCTTTATATCTAGGAATGATCATGTAATTAAGTGATAACCAATATAAAGAGAAGGGTCTTGTGAAAGTACAGGAGAATTTATTTAAATGATAGTTAATACACACTTCGATGCTTTCATTCATCGTGTCTTGTTCCATCCTGCTGCCTATGAAGAAAGGATGGTGGTTGGAGCTCTGGCTGCCAGTGTGGTCTATGAGTGACAGCGTAGGTACCATAATGTGGAAGAGTATTGACATATCTGCCCTGGGCTGCCATTTCAAGACATTTATTTGAGAGAGAACTGCATTTATATCTTTTTTCTTTGGGCTCTTTGTTTTTCTTTTCTTTTCTTTTTGTTGTTTGTTTGTTTTGTTTTTTGTTTTTTTGGTTTTTTTTAAGGTGGAGTTATTGCTGTTGCCCAGGCTGGAGTACAAAGGCACAATCTCGGCTCACTGCAACATCCGCCTTCTGGGTTCAAGCGATTCTCCTGCCTCAGCCTCCTGACTAGCTGGGAGTACAGGTGCACGCCACCACACCCAGATCATTTTTGTATTTTTAATAGAGGCAGGGTTTTGCCATGTTGGCCAAGCTGATCTTGAACTCTTGACCTCAGATGATCCACCCACCTTGGCTAGGTAATCCCAAAGTGCTAGGATTACAGGTGTGAGCCACCATGCCCAGCCAGGCTCTTTTTATTTTTGATGGCTTCATGCAGATAAATAAAACACATATTAAGACACAATTAGGCCGGGCGCGGTGGCTCACGCTTGTAATCCCAGCACTTTGGGAGGCTGAGGCGGGCAGATCACGAGGTCAGGAGATCGAGACCATGGTGAAACCCCGTCTCTACTAAAAAATACAAAAAATTAGCCAGGCGTGGTGGCGGGCGCCTGTAGTCCCAGCTACTCGGAGAGGCTGAGGCAAGAGAATGGCGTGAACCCGGGAGGCGGAGCTTGCAGTGAGCCGAGATTATGCCACTGCACTCCAGCCTGGGCGACAGAGCGAGACTCCGTCTCAAAAAAAAAAAAAAAAAAAGACACAATTAGAGAATAAACAAGAAATCATTATGTTATTAGGATGTCATGTTCCGAGAAGAAATTACATGTATTTCAAAAGAAAGTATTTGAAGCAAATAGTAAGAGGTTCACGTAAATTATATAAACAATAACATTAAAGGATTAGAGGAAAGAATTGAGTTGTGTGAAATTTAATTTCTGTATGCAAGTCCACTTTCTTATACATTTCAGCTTGAAAGATTTTATCAGGCCTATTATAAGCCCTGTGCTTCACTGTTCCACATGTGAAATTTACACTCAGCTGAGAGATCTAGCAGAAAATGTACAGAAAATTTACATGTGTTTCACACAGTGAAAATTTACACTCAGCTGAGAGATCTAGCAGAAAATGTACTCTGTATGCAACAGAAGAAGCTAAAATTACTTCTGAAGTATAAATGGATGACATGATCATCAGATTCATGAAGTCAGCAGAGTCACATAATATATACATGGAATGTATGAGAGAAAAAATAAAATATATTGACCAAAACCAGAAGGTTTAACACAACACCAAGAGGAGTTAAAAACTTAAGAAGAGAAAAAAAAAATGGAGCAGGAGTTATAATCAATAAAATAATCTATAGATTGCAATTTCTGTCATCATTATCCTTTAAAATGTATTCATAAATGGGACTATTTCTAACCTCATCCATTGCCACCCACATTCTTCTCTGGACTATTATATTAACTTTCTAATTGTCCTTTACCTATTGCAAACATTTTATCCCTTCTCCAGCTAGTTACAAGATTATAGCCAGTGATTTTGTGAAACATAGAATTACCCTGATCTGATGTCATTCCCTTGTCAAGAATACCAGTGGCCTCTGAACTCAATCAGGGTAAAACCAAACTCCTTTCAATGTTCTACAATGTCCTGCAATTTTCACCCCTGTTAACTCTGACCCCATCTCTTACAAATTTTCCTCAGCTCATATAGGATTCTTTCTTTAGAGTCTTTGCACTGCTATTTTTTAAACAAATATTTTCAAATATTAAATTAATCATTCCTTTACCCTGTTTAGCTCTTTACACAAATAACACCTTCTTGATGAGGTCTGTCTAGGTGACTGCATTTTTTTTAAGACACAGGATTTCCTCTGTTGCTCAGTGGCGCCATCATAGCTCACTGCAGCCTGCAATTGCGGGACTCAAGTGTTCTTCCCACCTCAGCCTCCTGAGTAGCTTGGACTATAGGCATGGGCCACCATGCCTGGCTAATTTTTTTTTAATTTTTGCTTATTTATTTAGAGATGGGGTCTTGTTATCTGAATCAGGCTGCCCTGGAACTCCTGGCCTCAAGCATTCTCCCACCTTTGCCTCCCAAAGTGCTATGATTACAGCCATGAGCTACTGTGCCAGGCTGGTCATTGCATTTTAACTGAAACCAACGGTATCACTAAATACCTTCTCCACTTTCCCTCTGGCAATTATTGCTATCTAAACCTTGTAAATTGTTTTTTGTTTATTTATCTTTTTTTCTTTTCTCTGTTATTAGATTGTTAGCTCCAAAATAACAAGAAATTTTGTCTTATTTTTAAAAATTTGTATTGCTACATTCCCAACAGCTTAACAGTTTCTGGGATATAGTACAAGCCTAATAATAAATGAAGACATACTTAATAATTAATTCAAGTATGATGCTTATATGAGTAAATCAAATTTAGAATAGGATAAATAAAATCTCCCATAATTAGAGGTATTTGTATAACATTTCAGAACAAAACAAAAAGTATCATTTTGGAAAGAATATTTAATATCTTTGGTCTTTCACACACTTGAGATCCTTACAGGGGAAAACTTTCATGTTTTGGCCGTATTTCCTCTGGCTAGTTGCCAGCAACAATGCTTATTCAGCCATAAGAAGACCATTTGTCCCAAGTGTTACCACTAGTATCTTCTTAACAGGAAAGTTAGTCAAGTCTGACTCAAGGTAGCAAGATGTTCTGAGTTCCAGGATGCCCCCTTCATGTAGATTTCCCCTATATATTGCCCTCCAAACATCCCTCATACTCTTCTTCCATGCCATCATCACTTCATCTTCTAGCAGATTGTTTGAGAAGACTGCTATTCTGGTCAAGAGAATGAACTACTAATCAGCATTGACTTTATTCCTTTATTTTCTTTAAGGCAACCAATACATTAATGTTAACTATTATATTTTACTGACGATTTCATGGAGATGAATCTGACTTATGCTGTGTTTTAAAAATAAGCATTATATCTTACTTAACATGGTGTATTAGGGCTCTCTAAAGGGACAGAACTAACAGGATATATGCATATATGAAGGAAAGTTTATTAGGAGAATTGACTCACAGGATCACATGGTGAAGTCCCACAATAGACCCTCTACAAGCTGAGGAGCAAGGAAGCCAGTTCAACTCCCAAAACCTCCAAAGTAGGGAATCTGACAGCGCAACCTTCAGTCAGTGGCTGAAGGCTGGAGAGTCCCTGGCAAATCACTGGTGTAAGCCCAAGAGTCAAAAAGCTGAAGAACTTGGAGTCTGTTGTTTGAGGGCAGGAAGCATCCAGCAAGGGAGGAAAGATGGAAGCCAGAAAACTCTTTAAGTCTGCTTTTCCACCTTCTCCTGTCCGCTTTATTCTAGCTGTGTTGGCGGTTGATTAGATGTTGACCACCCAGATTGAGAGTGGATCTGCCTCTCCCAGTCCACTGACTCAAATGTTAATCTCCTTTGGCAACATCCTCACAGAAACACCCAGGAACAATGCTTTGTATCCTTCAATCCAATCAAGTTGACACTCAGTGTTCACCATCACACATGGCTAATATAATTTTCCAATGATAGAAAATAGTCAATATTTCTAGAAAAATAAAACTAGGCTCCAACATACTTTCTTTATACATTATTTATTTATTTATAACCACCATCAGTTTATATAATTACAATTAAACTTAGAGAAATTTTTAGTCAGATATTTTAATCATTACATGTTTACTTTACTAAAAGCCATATATCAATGTAAAATCTTTATAAAGGAAGTATATTTTGAGCAGTAAACAATTATTATTCTTTTATATGAAAACAGTATAAATATGAGTAACATTGCACTATAAATATTTTTTTCTGGTTTCAAGTGTAACCGAAACTTTTTCTCTCCAGTATCCAGAAAAATTCACTTGCTCTCATTATTCTTAATACAGCTGACTGCTCATTTCATTTTATTATTTTTTGAGACTGAAGTAGAAATAAGTAAAATCCTCAAATAAATATATTTTATTATGATTTGAGTGTGAATAACATATTGTCACATATCATATATTTAACATTATATTATAGGATACATACTTTTACTTAATTTGTAAAATCAAGTGAATTGAAACAACTTTGAAATGTGCTTTTATCATTTAAAAATAATGTGATATCATTGAAATCAGAAGACAAAATTTAGTTAAGTATTTGAGTTTCAGAAAATGGTTTATTTCATTGATACTTGCAATACATATGTAAATATTTCCCTATCAAAAGTGCATGAATTTGAAAGTAGAAATAATTTCAAATACATGCACTTTAAATAGGAAATTACAATACCTAAAATACTTGGTAATAAGAAAGGCAAATTACAGCAGCCAATAGAGCTAATCATCAAATATGTTTAATTGTCCTTTCTCAGCCTCTTAAAGTTGAGTATAACCGTGTCATTGTTTTGGCCAAAAGACTGTTAATGAAAATGATAAATGTCCCTTACTTACATGTACATTTGTAAAGCCAGTATACAATTTACCATTTTGTTTTTGCCCCAAACACAGGGATCAACAGCACTCCATGTGGTGCCTGCCCCGATATCCTGGGTCTTGAGGACAAGGCAGAACAGATCCTCAAGTAACTCACAATGAACATAGAAAACAAACTTCACTGTTTTAAGCCACCGAAATTTAGAGTTTGTATATTACCATGAAATAACTTAGACATTTATTTGGTTGGTACATATTAGCATGAGAATGGGACCTAGGCAGTTGAACACTAGAGTTTTTGTCTTAACAACCGTATGCTATAACTTTCCGTATTACAGATTACATGCAAATCTATTGATTTATTATTGTATTGTGACATCAGATATCTTGTAAACATGTGTTTAGGATAAGAAATAATAAAAACTTTGAATAAAATTATTTCTTATCCCAAACACATTCTCTGTATGGGAATGAAGAATGCTTCTTGTCTGGGCTGTGAATCAACTCCCCAGTTATGGTTCTCATGACCCTTGTCTATTCTCCAATCTCCTAGATCTTCATACTTCTTTTTAAACCTCCTGGACTCATTTGAGGTAAACATTGCTTGCTTTCTTCATGATTAAATAATTCTTCTTTCATAATTAAGCAGTTTTCTCAGCCTGATTCCTGCCTATATGTGACTACTGAATGCTGTTAACTAAAAACTGAGACATACTTCAATCAATTCAGAGGTTCATTTTGACTAGGCTAAGGGGGTGCCTAGGAAAAAGAGACATAAGCTACAGTAGAATCTGTTGCCTGTACTTTTTCCAAAGAGGGCTTTGAGGACTCAATATTTAAAGAAGACAGAGTGGCAGAAGGGGAAGGAGGAAGGAAATAAAAAAGAGGATAAGTAGGTAGTGAGATAAGTGGTCACATTGTTGTAGGGCTTTGATTAGCGCTCACTGAATCCACATGTTACATCTAAAAAGAGGGGAAAGAGGAACATTTGATTATGTATTTTTTAAAATATACACTTTACATAATACAAAAATAAACATCGATTACTGAGCCATAAAAAGGAATGAATTAATGGCATTCACAGCAATCTGGATGGAGCTGGAAACTATTGTTCTAAGTGAAGTAATTCAAGAAAGGAAAATCAAACATAGTATGTTCTCACTCATAAGTGGGAGCTAAGCTGTGAGGATGCAAAGGCGTAAGAATGATACAATGGGCTTTGGGGACTCAGGGGAAAGGGTGGGTGTGGGGTGAGGGATAAAATACTACAAATTGGGTTCAATGTATACTGCTCAGGTGATGGGTGCACCAAAATCTCACAAATCATTGCTAAAGAACTTACTCATGTAACCAAATACCACCTGTTCCTCAAAAACCTATGGAAAAAAATTAAAAATAAATACATAAATAAGCATAGAGAAAGCAGTCAAATATGCTTTCGTTTCTAAGTGGTTGGAGGGATGGTTTCTAGTCTTGTTTATGTCTTGTACCTGTAAACACAAGCAGTTAATTTACACTGTCAGAGTGAAATTCAACAGAACTCTGTGTTAGTGCAAAGATTTTGGGGCTTGCAAGGAATTTTCTTGTGAGTAATTTGTGAGAGAGATGTGGCCTTCTATCTTGGTAGCTATGTGGTTTTTGTTGTTGTTGTCGTTGTTGAGATGGAGTCTCACTCTGTCGCCCAGCCTGGAGTGCACTGGCATGATCTCAGCTCACTGCAACCTCTGCCTGACAAGTTCAAGCAATTCTCCTGTCTCAGCCTCCCAAGTAGCTGGGACTATGGGCACCCGCCACCATGCCTGGCTAATTTTTGTATTTTTAGTAGAGACAGGGTTTCACCATATTGGTCAGGCTGGTCTTGAACTCCTGACCTCAGGTGATCCGCCCGACTCGGCCTCCCAAAGTGCTGGGATTACAGGCCTGAGCCACCGCGCCCAGCCAGCTATCTGTTTAAGAACCAAAGGAAAGCAGTCTTTGCAAGACTCAGTTCTCAAACTTAAAAAAAGGGCTTCTCAGAGATCTTCATGATGTGAGAATACAATGGGAAAATAACAGTCTGTAACCCAGAAGAAGACCTTCACAAGAACTTGCCTATAGTGACACCCTGATCTTAGACTTACAGCCTCCAGAATGATGAGAAATACATTTCTGTTGATTATATGGCACCCAGTCTATGGTACTTTGTACAGCAGGCCAAGCAAAGACATTAACCGAGAGTCATTTTAGTCTTGTAAAGTTACATAGAGTCTTTTGAAATTATGCAATTCTCCAAAACTTAGGAAAGATCTGCATACTTTCTTAAAAGTCATCTGGACTCATTTTTTTCTATTCCATTTCACTTTGCTTTATTTGCAATAGCCACACCTCTTCTTATTTTCTGGATGTACTTTTATTTGTGCTGTATTCTCTTGCTATCTTTGCCCCATACAACCCTTCTCTATCTTACATTAATTCAGAAAATTAGAATCTATCAGGCCTAGGCAGGAGAGCCATGCCATTAGTCTTTTCTCTCAACTACTTAATCCAATTGAAATAATTTCCTCAGGCCCTTATTTTAAATTGAACCTTTACTTTGATTTAAGTTCAGAGCTTTAAAAAAATGGATATGCCAACCACACAATTGTTTTGTGCTTTTTGCAAGGAGACTGAGAATAAATTGGTCTTTGTCATTCAAAGTATATGTCAGGTTTACTTGTTAATGTTTGGAGGTGCGAGTCGGTGACTCTTACACTAATACACCTCACTGAAAACACGTACTACCCTTACTCATGTCATGCATATCTATCATGTATGCAGACTGGCCATCTTTTTTTCTAAATATCTCTCTTCTTTGTAATAGTTTTTTTATTCTTATAATACTTTATCAAACACAGCCAACACGTATCTGCATATTTTAAATATTTTGAAGCAATTTATCAAATTCTCTATTGTGTAATAGAATATTATATAACTTCTGCAGAAATTATAATACATTTCACTTAAGTACTTCTGGCTTTTGTCTTTTTATGCCATAGTTACTTGCATCTTTAATTATTTGCAAAACAACATAAAGGCATTTCTACTACTGATTCTTGTGGAGTCTTTTAATTTATTCTTTCAGTTTTCAAACAACTACACATGTATTTTACATCCATAAAGTTCTTACTATATGGTAAAGGTTAGACTTGGCCCTTGAACTCATGAAGCGTAACTGGTGAGATACACAATAAATAAATGCAAAAGTACTATTAATATTAGAGCTCTGAAGGAAATGAACGTGATTTTTAAAAGAATTTATAATACAGTATTATTAAATCAGAGGGTAAGAGTTTCATGTAGAAGTAATTCACGTAGAAAGGGCAAATGAATTACACTTTTTCACTTACATAGGGTAAAATAAAGCCCCAAAGATTGTATGCCTGTGAATTAATTAACAGGGTTTAAAGTGTGTCATATGTTATATACGAACCATATTCAGGTTGCATCAAAGGATTCAGTAAAATGAGTTTTACTTCTTTTGATTTTTAAAATTTTCACACTTATTTTGAGAGCATGCACTTACCTTTTTGTCATTCATATAAGTTTCATAACCTGTTTTAATTTAAAATGCTATTAATATAGCAAATGTTGCTGACATACTAAAATTATGCTAATTAAATGTATTTCTGAGGAGAAAAAAGTTTCATCAGATGCTTTTATTTTTACTTTATCAAGTAAAAATGAAAAAGCTAATTACTTAATGCTTGAATATATCTTCTTATGTATACATAAACTTTAGTCAGCTATTTACATCTTAAAATAATTAGTATTAGAAGACATGAGCCTAATAAATTATTTTAACATTCAAAATAAATATTTCTCATATATGACCGCCTGCACATATATAATGTTAACTTGAGTCAATCATACGTATTGCTGTGAAACACTGGTAAGTAGAAAGAGATATTTATTTGATGAAATTTTGTGCTTAATACTGTGAACAGAAACAGTAGAAAAATAAGGCAGAACGAATGCATTGAGTTTTAGAGTTGAAGATAAAGAAATATACCTAAATGCACATATATACGTATGATTATATATGTAATTCTATATGTAGTCTATATATTTTATCTGATGATAAATTTATAATTATTTATGTTTGTGTGTTTCGTTTTGCTTTTTTTTTTCCCCCGAGACTGGGTCTCACTCTGTCACTCAGGCTGGAGTGCAGTGGCATGATGATTACAAATCAATGCAGTCTGAACCTCAGGGGCTCAACTGATCCTGCCATATCAGCCCCTTGAGTTGCTGGGACTACAGGCACATACCACCATGCCAGGCTATTTTTTAAAAAAAATTTTGTAGAGAGTCTCATTATTCTGTCCAGGCTGGTCTTGAATGCCTAGACTCCAGTGATTCTACCACCTTGAGCTTCCAGAGTATAGAAATTACAGGAGTGAGCCACTGCCCATGGCCCATATATGCATTTTTTAAGATTTCAGCAATTTAGCCTTTGGGAAGAAGAAGCCTTGTAAAGCTTCTTGCAAAATAGCAATTAATTGATAATAAAGCAAAGGCTGTGTCTGCTCTTTTTGTAGCTGTTGAAAGCAATGGTAGGATCAAAGACTGTATTTTAAAACCTGAAATTATGTATAATGTAAGAGTAGCTTTTTAAAAATACAAAACAATTTGGAGGCTACAGAAGTTAAAAAGTAACAAAAGAACTTGAAACATCATATAATAAATGTAATTACGTGAACATGAAGTTCTTAATTTCTTAGTATTATCCAGGTACTTATCAGGCGTCCAGAATAATATTTTAATTTAATTTTCTAAAATGTAATGCAAATATTTCAAATAATTTAAATTTATATTGACGTTATCTACAAAAGGGATGAATTACTACTTTCCTAGTAGTCATTATATGCCTTCCCAAATTTCAAATACTAAATATCTGTTCCTCAAAAATATATTTCCTGCTTTTTTATTCAAAAGTTTCCTTAAAGTTCTTAATTTATATGCACTCTCTTATTGCCTTTCTTTAACCTGTTTTCTGCTTTATACTGCATTTTCTAAATTCCATAATCTACTCACCATAGACTTCTCTAATACGCTTTTACAACATATTATTTTTGTCCTTTAAAAATAAGAATCAATTTTGTCATATTTTTCTTATGTTTACAAACCTATGTGGTGCTCTCATTGTAAAAAATAGGACAAATTTTGAAGGATCAAGCAAGAAAAACATGAGATGTTGATATGGTTTGGCTTTATGTCCCCACCCAAATCTCACCTTGAAAGGCAATCCAGTAATCCCCATGTGTCAAGGGCAGGACCAGGTGGAGTAAATTGAAACACAGGGACAGTTTCCCCATGCTGTTCTCAAGACAATAAGTCTCATGAGATCTGATGGTTTCATAAGCATCTGGCATTTCCTCTCCTTGCATTCATTCTCTCTCTTTGTGCCCTGTGAGGAAGTGCCTTCCACCATGATGGTAAGTTTCCTTAGGCTTCCACAGCCATGCAGAACTGTGAGTCAGTTAAACCTCTTTTCTTTATATAAGTTACCAAGTCTCAGGTATTCTCTTATAGCAATGTAAGAACAGACTAATACAATAAGTTGGTACTACAGACAGTGGGGTGTTCCTATAAAGATACCTGAAAATGTGGAAGCAACTTTGGAACTGAGTAACCAGCAGAGGTTGGAACAGTTTGGAAGGCTCAAAAAAGACAGAAAGATATGGGAAAGTTTGGAACTTCTGAGAGATATATTGAATGGCTTTGACCAAAATGCAGACAGTGATATAAATAATGAAGTCCAGGCTGGGATGGTCTCAGATTGAGTTGAAGAACTTTCTGGGAACTGGAATGAAGGTCATTCTTGCTGTGCATTAGCAAAGAGACTGGTGGCATTTTGCCCCTTACCTAGAGATCTGTGGAACTTTGAACTTGAGACAGGTGATTTAGGGTATCTGGAAGAAGAAATTTCTAAGTAGCAAAACATTCAAGATCTGACCTGGCTGTTCCTAACAGCATACAGTCATATGGGTTCACAAAGAGATGGTCTAAAATTGGAACTTATGTCCAAAAAGGAAGCAGAACATAAAAGTTTGGAAAATTTGCAGCCTGAACATGAGGTAGAAAGGAAAAACCCATTTTCTGGGGAAAAATTCAAGCCAGATGCAGAAATTTGAACAAGCAATGAGGAGCCAATTGTTAATCACCAAGACAATAGGGAAAATGTTTCCAGGGCATGTCAGAGACCTCCTCAGCAGCCCCTCCCATCACAGGACTGGAGGACTAGGAGGAAACAGTGGTTTCCTGGGCCAGGTCCAGGGCCTTGCTGCTTTGTGTAATCTCATAACTTAGTCCCTGTGTCCCAGCTATGGCTAGATGGGGCCAATATATAGTTCATTCCACTTCTTCAGAGGGTGCAGCCCCAAGTCTTCACATCTTACATGTGGTGTTGGGCCTCTGGGTACACAGAAGTCAAGAATAGAAGTTTGGGAGCCTCCACCTAGATTTCAGATGATGGATGGAAAATGCCTGGAGGTCCAGGCAGTATTTTGCTGGAGGGGTGGAGTCCTCATGGAAAACCCCTGTTAGGGCAGTGTGGAATAAAAATGTGGGGTCAGAGCCTCCACACAGAGTCCCCACTGGGGCACTACCTAGTGGAGCTGTGAGAAGAAGGCCATCATCCTCCAGACCCCGAATGGTAGACCTACCTACATCTTGCACTGTGCACCTTGAAAAGCTCCAGACACTCAATGCCAGCCTGTGAAAGCAGCTGGGATGGGGGCTGTACCCTGCAAAACCACAGAGGCAAAGCAGCCCAAGGCCATTGGAGTCCACCTCTTGCATTAGCATGACCTGGATGTGAGACATGGAGTCAGAGGAGATCATTTTGGAACTTTAAGGTTTAATGACTGCCCTATTGTATTTCAGACCTCTATGGGGCTGTAGCCCCTTTGTTTTGGCCAATTTCTCTCATTTGGAACAGGTGTATTTGCCCAAAGTCTATGCCCCCATTGTATCTAGGAAGTAACTATTAATAACTTGCTTTTGATTTTACAGGCTCATAGGAGGAAAGAAATTACCTTGTCTCAGATAAGACTTTAGACTTGGATGTTGAATTAATACTGGAATGAGTTAAGACTTTGGGGAACTGTTGAAAGGGCACATGGTTGTATTTTGAAATGTGAGGGCATGTGATTTGGGAGGGGCCAAGTGCCAAATAATATGGCTTTGTGTCCCCACCCAAATATCACCTTGAATTGTAATCCCCATAATCCCCACATGTCAAGGGTGGGACCAGGTGGAGATGATTGAATCATGGGGGCAGTTTCCCCCATGCTGTTCTCATAATAATGACTGAGTCTCATGAGATCTGATGGTTTTTTAAGCATCTGGCACTTCCTCTGCTTGCACTCATTCTCACTCCTGCTGCCCTGTGAAGAGGTGCCTTCTGCCATGATTGTAAGTTTCCTGAGGCCTCCTCAGCCATGTGAAACTGTGAGAAAATTAAACCACTTTTCTTTATACATTACCCAGTCTGAGTATTTTTTATAACAATGTGAGAATGGACTAATACAGATATCAAGAAAAAGAATTAAGAAAATATGTATATGTGAAAATGTATAGCCTTTCTCTCCTATGTTTATGGGCTAGTGAGAGTGGGTTTTAGTAAGCTATGTTTATTTAAAAGCACTCAAATCTAGTAAGGCATGCCAGGCTACTCCCACTTACTTAGGAGGCTGAGGTGGGAGGGAAACTTGAGTCCAACTCAGACGAGGTGATATAGGAAAATTCTGTCTTGAAAAAAATTACTCAAATCTAAATTTGAAAGTTAAGTGCTCATACATTTTTATTAAAGAAAAATTAAATATGTCAGAGGAATTCTCAGTTTCCAAATAAAATGATGCCTGTTGTTAACTGTTGTCAATGTTGGGAAAAGGTACTAATTGTCTATTAACTTTGAACAACAGGATAGTGACATCTTATGCAATGAGTCAAACAAAACTAAATAAAAGTAATACATATTCAAGCTAAGGTTTCTTAACCTTTAAAATAAATATACTTTTAGACTGAATTTTCATCACTTCATTGCAACTCTTTGTTAGACATGTTTGCATTTTTTGGTGAATTTTAGGAATATGTATTTTCAATTAAACTTTTAAAATTATTATTATAATTTTTTCTATATTGAAATATAAGTTGTGCCCTCCTCACCCTCAAAGACAGGAATGTTTTCTCTCCTCTCTCTCTCTCTCCCTCCTATATTGTGAATATTAGGATAAAATCACTTTTTGTCAGACTCCATAAATCCAGAGCCAGGAGAGCAGGAAAGGGGAAGGTTTATGCTTGCAAGTCAGAGAGAAAGACTATCTTAAAAACTTTGTAAAATAACCACACAAGAAATTATCTCTTTAGGACTACAGAAATTTTGATAAGATGCTCTTGAAAGAACACCTGTCCAGTAATGGCATCTCCACCAATGAAATGATGCCAACTCTGACTCTGAGCCTCCCAAATTAAGAAACTGTATCCAAGCAGCTTATATGAAGTTCTCCTTTGCTAATAAAAATTTCGCTTTACTCTCTTCTCTCTCCTGTTTAGATTTATAAGTAGATTGCCATAACTGTACATCACAGATTATAGTTCTCTTTTCTAATTTCTGTTAAATTTTAAATTCAACATATTTGGAGATGTTTTTTTCTCTGATTTTTGTTGTTGTTGTTGACTAATCTGATGTCAGAAACGGCCCTGAGCTAGATTACCTTCAGAAGAGCTTGTCAACTCTTGGAACTGGCTAGGGTACAATTGAGCCATTTGTGCTGTCTGTGTTCTATGAATTGCTCTTTTCTGCCCAGTTAACTCCTCTCAGGTTGAGCTTCCTCCCTATGGTAACAGCTCCTTGTTAACTTTATTTGTGATCTGATGTGGTTAAGACACCTTCATAAAGGATCTTACATCTTACATAGTTCTTCTGGAACTATAAAAGGTTTTTTGCCTTTTCTGGCAAATTCTTTCTGGAACAAAGACATTTTGTCCTTCTAATCTTGGCAAGTACTCTTCAGGCTTCAGTTTTATTCTGAGTTGTGTATTTACACTTGTACATTTGGCTGTTGATGGACCTTTCTTCTCTGTTTCTGGACATCTTTCGTGATTAATAAGAAAAACAATGGAACCCCAAAATTTCAAAGCATGCAAAAATAATTCCTCTTCTGGTACCCCAGCCCAGACATTATAGTTCTCTCTCATGAATGTTTTTAAATCAATAGGAGAAGTACACTAAAACTGATTTAGACATTCAGTGGCTGTCCTGGAGATCTTTGGAGTTTCTGAAATTTACCTTTCTCAGGAGTAAAGTGGAAGACAACAGTCGTAAAATTAAACAACCTGAGGAGAAGATGTATTAGTCAGTTTTTGAACTGCTATAAACAAATACATGAAAGTGGGTAATATATAAAGAAAACGAGTTTAATTGGCTCATCATTCGGCAGGCTGCACAGGAAGCATGGCTGGGGAGGCCTCAGGAAACTTTCAATCATGGCAAAAGGTGAAGGAGAAGCAGGCATGTTTTACATTAGTGGAGCTGGAGAAAGAGAGAGAGTGGGGGGCGCTATACACTTTTAAACAATCAGATCTCACAATAACTCACTCACTCTTATGAGAAAATCACCAAAGGAGAAATCTGCCTCCATGATCCAAACACCTCCCACCAGGCTCCAACTCCAACATTGAGGATTACAATTTGACATGAGATTTGGGCAGGGAAACAGTCCCAAAGGATATTATTCCACCCTGTCTCCTTCCAAATCTCATGTCCCTCTTACATTTCAAAATACAATCATGTCTTCTCAACAGTTCCCCAAAGTCTTATTTCAGCATTAACTCAAAAGTCCAGTCTCATCTGAGATGAGGCTAGTCCTTTCTGCCTACGAACTTGGCCAAAACAAAGGGGCTATTGGGGTTCATGAAAGTCCAAAACCCAACAAGGCAATCATTAAATCTTAAAGCTCCAGAATAATCTCCTTTAACTCCATGTCTCACATCCAGGGCACACGAAGCCAAGGGTGGGCACTCAAGGCCTTGTGAAGCTCCACCCCTGTGGCTCTAGAGGGCTAAGCCCCCACAGCTTCCCAGGTGCTAGCATTGAGTACCTGCAGCTTTTCTGGGTACATGATACAAGCTGTCAGTTTATCTACCATTCTCTAGTCTGGAGGATGTTGGCAGTCTTCTCACAGTTCCACTAGACAGTACTACAGTGGGGACTCTTCCTGAGGGGGTCTGAACTCCACATTTCTCTTCCACACTTCCCTAGTAGGGGTTCTTCCTTCAGGCTTCTCCCTGGACACCCAGGCTTTTCTAAACATATTCTGAAATCTAGGTGGAGGCATTTTAAGCTTCAAATCTTGCACTCTGCATACCTGCATGCTTCACTCCACATGGAAGCCACAAAGGCATATGGCTTGCACCCTCTGAAGCAGCAGCCCAAGTATCTGGGCCCCTTTGAGCCACAGCTAGTACTGTAGCAGCCAGGATGCAAGGAGCAGTGTTCTGAGGCTGTGTAGGGCCGTGTGACCTTGGCCCTGGCCCACAAAACCACGCTGTCCTCCTATGCCTCTGGGCCTGTGATTGGAGAGGCTGCCACAAAAGTCCCTGAAATGCCTTCAGGGCCTCTGTCCCATTGTTTTGGCTATTAGTTACTTTTCTTCCTTTTTGCTATGCAAACTTTTTATAGCCTGCTTTAATTCCTCCTATGAAAATTGATTTTCTTTTCTACCACATGGCCAGGCTGTAAATTTTAAAACGTTTATACTCTGCTTCCCTTTGTAATGTAAATTCCAGTTTCAGGTAATTTCTTTGTTCATGCATATGAGCATAGGCTTGTAGCAACAGCCAAGCCATGTTTTGAATGCTTTGCTGCTTAGAAATTTTTTCTGCCACATACCCTACATTATCTCTGTCAAGTTCAAAGCTCCACAGATCCCTAGAGCATGAGCACAATGCTACGAGGTTCTTTACTAACACATAACAAAAGTGACCTTTGCTCCAGTTCACAGTAACTTCCTCATAGCCACCCAAGACCTCATCAGCTTGGTGATCTCTGTCATATCACTGTCAGCATTTTGGTCAAAACCATTTAATAAGTTTCTAAAAAGTTCCAAACTTTCTCTCATCTTTCTGTTTTCTTCTGAGCCTTCCAAGTTGTTTCAACCTCTGCCTGTTACCCAGTTCCAAAGCTGCTTCCACATTTTCAAGTATCTTTATAGCAGTGCCCCACTCCTAGGTACAATTCAATTTTCTGTATTAGTCAGTTCTCACGTTGCTATCAAGAAATACCTGAAAGTGGGTGATTTACAAAGAAAAGAGGTTTAATTTCCTATGGTTCTGCAAGCTGTGCAGGATGCATGTCTGGGAAGGTCTCAGGAAACTTACAGTCATGGCAGAAGGCTAAGGGGAAGCAGGCACATCTTACATGGCCAGAGCAGGAGGAAGAGAAGAGGGGAGCAGGTGCTACACACTTTTAACCAACCAGATCAGTGAGTAATAAGTCAGTCACTATCATGAGAACAGCATGAAAGGGGAAATTTGACCCCATGATCCCATCACCTCCCACCAGCCCCAACTCCAACATTAGGGATTACAATGAGATTTGGGTTGGCACACAGCCCCAAAACATATCAGAACGCATACGTCAATGGACACCCTGGAACTTCTAAGCATATTTAAAATACTAAAATTGCCTCCTTATAAAACACTATCTCAAAATCAACTGAAAAGAACGAACAGTTAAAGATGAACAGAAAGTTTTTAGAAGCTTGGATTTGTTTTCTTTCCGGAGACTTTCCTTTCTCTTTTTCCCACTAGCTCCTCTTCATCCTTCTTTACCTAAATTAACTTTCCCTCCAGATTCCTCAGCGCCCCTCACCCCCAAGCAAATTTGGACTCTGAAAAACCTATCTCTTTAAAATGCAACTCACTGATAATCTCTTTGGACCCCACCACATCAACCAGCCCTGCTTCAGAATAACTAACTACTACAAAGGGTAAGGATTTTTCAATAAGCCTTTTAGTGCTTTTATTTCACAACCCATTCTTTTCAATCTTTGTCCTCTTCAGGATGCCCATTCCTTTTTGCATGTTAATTCTGTCCTCCTTTCACCTCTTTGGGTGTAATTTTCTGGAAAAATACCATACTGAATTTTTTTTTATGAAACAGAAATAATTTTAGAATGTGACAAACCAAATTGTGTTGACTCAAGCTTGAATTCCCCTGACTCCTCAAATTGTCACATTTGCTATTTCATTCCCTCTTTAGAGAAGAAAAATAATGCCATGCTTTTACTACTAAGTCAAATACCTGCCTCTTAACTTAAATATGAAAAGGAAGACAACACTTACATACAAAAAAGAAGACAGCACTTGAGTCTTAACCCAAAGCACAAATCCCAACACTATCCACTAGAATACTGTAGCCCATAACTGGATTGTCTTACTCTGGATTTTGTCTGCCTAAGTGCTGTTTCTTCTGCAGCCTTGTTAGTGAAGGCAACTGAGAAGATACTCATGGGATCCCCAACACCTGTATGTGTGCCTAATGTAGTGGAAGCTCTCTTAAACTCACATTGTAGTGGGGCAAACCTCAAAATTGGATCTCAGCCCAGGAGGCCATGTGAATTCTTGGTTTTGCATAGAGAAGAATTCATGAGTGAGCTCACAGAGTAAAGTGAAAGCAAGTTTATTAAGACAGTAAATAAATAAAAGGATGGCTACTCCATAGGCAGAGAAGCAGCATGGGCTGCTTAAGTGACTGCACTCTTAGTTATTTCTTGATTACATGCTAAACAAGGGGTGAATTATTCATGAAATTTCCAGGAAAAGGATGGAGAATCCTGGAATTCAGGTTTCCTCCCCTTTTCAGACCATATAGGGTAGCTTCTCGATGTTTCCATGCCTTTTGTAAACTTTCATAGCACCCGCGGGAGTTTCCTTTGCCATGCTAATGCATTATAATTAGCATATAATGAGCAGTGAGGATGACCAGTGGTCGCTTTCCTCACCATCTTGGTTTTGGTGGGTTTTGGTCAGCTTCCTGGCTGCATCCTGTTTTATCAGCTGGGTCTTTGTGACCTATATGTTGTTAAACAAGTCTTGCCAAATTTCTATCTCAACATCACTCTCAGTATTTTATACCAGTCGACTTACTTTCTATGACCTGCTTCTATTTGTGCCTCCTCATGTCATTTCCTTATGCTACAATGACCATAACTCTGCAACTCCCTTGCCCTCTCCTTTAAAAGAGATACCACATGGCTGCCCAATCCAACAGACCACCTTTTAACTTCTCAGGAGAATCTGCAAAAGACTCCTATGGAAAATGCTGAGTTGCCCTGTTTTACAGATGTCTCACATTTAAAGAATGACACTAAAGAGTGATAATTTAAGCGTTATTTTTAAATATGAGTAAGTATTGTGCAGGCTACAATTAGCCTCCTTAGAAATTGTGGAGGCAGCTCCTTTGCCTTTAGCACTTCAGCCCAGCAGATGGAATGATTTGCCTTCACTGGAGGCTGTCTTGTTGCTAAGGGAAACTTTTAATATTTATAAAGACAGTAGGTATGCTTTTGGAGTTGCTTATAATTTTGGAATGTTGTGGAAATGAGATTTTCTCACTCTCAATGGACAAAATAAAGAATGGGCCATATGTAAAAGAATTACCAGATGCAACACTTTGCCATTATCCAACTCTTTGACCATTTAAAACTAAACTCTGTGGAATCAGGAGGAAATCACCTTGCTGATAGCCTGGCAGAGAGTGCTGCCCTTAAAGTCCTACTTAATTAATCAGATCTCTGTCGTAATCCACCTAGAAAAATTTCTCAAATATCACCTTAAAATAGTTACTAAAGATGCACAAAATTGGGCAACAGAGGCCAAAAAAAATTTGGAAAAATAATGGCTATTGGTTTAATGACAAAAGAACTCTGGTTCGGGCCAGATAGCCTGTTCTCTCAGACTCCATGACATTTTTGCTCTTATCTACTGTGCATGATTTAAATCACTGTGCTATAGAAAAGATTATCACTTTTATAAAATAATACTGGTGGCGTAACATTCACAAAACTGCCAAAGGTGCTGCTCTGGCCTGCCCCCCGTGTCCTAAATTAAACCTTGGAAAGTAAATGCAAACCGCGCCTGGCCATTTTAACCTTCCTAATGAGCCATTCATGATTTGGAAGATAAATATTATCCGGCTACCTACCACACATGGGTACAAGAATAATTCAGTCATAATTTGGATGTTCTTCCACTGGGTTGAAGCATTTCCCTGAAGACAGGCCACATACACCTCAGCAGTGGCTAAAGTCCTATTAAAAAAAAATTCATACCTGAGGCAGGCCCTCAAACTCCACAGCAAGTGACAAACTTATTTTACTGGATAAGATATAGAACAAGTGTGTGCTAATTGGCCAGCATTGTAGCACTTTTGTTATGCTTATCACTCTCAGTCCTTTGGAATTGTTGAATGCATTAATAGTATTTTTAAAACTTAATTGGAAAAGTTTATAGAAACCTTATAGTTATCATGACCAAATGCCCTACCTATAGTGCTTCAAACTTAAGGGCAACTCTCTTTGAATTCCATAATTTTTCACATTTCCAGTAATTACTGGATGCCCCAGGCATTTGACTCCACCTTGTTTTGACCCCAAATTAATAAAAGGTGAAATGTTTCAATATTGTAAGGGTATAATCAAGGTTATGAATAAAAATTGTACTCTGATAGAGCAATATTTTCACGGTGCACTCCTGGGAGATGAAGACCTAAAACACCATAACCGTATGGGCAGAGTGGCTGATGCCTGTAATCCCAGAAATTTGGGAGGCGGAGGCAGGTAGATCACTTGAGGGCCAGGAGTTAGAGACCAGCCTGGCTAACATGGCGGAACCCCGTCTCTACTAACAATATAAAACTTTGCTAGGTGTGGTGGTGCACGTCTGTAATCCTAGCTACTCAGGTGGCTGAGGCAGGAGAATCAGTTGAACCTAGGAGAGGGAAGTTGTAGTGAACAGAAATTGAGCTGCTGAACTCCAGCCTGGGTGACAGTGAGACTTTGTCTTAAAAAACAGACAAACAAATAAACAAACAAAAACATCATAACCTACAACCAGGGTATTCTGTCTACTGAAAAAGACATTTACAAAAGGATTACCTCCAACTTTTCTGGAAAGCCCCATGTCATGTCGTATTCACCAATCATTGTGCAACCAAACTTACAGAAATTGATTCCTGGATACAATATATCTCTTCAAAGAAGACATTGGCTCCTGAGTGGAATTGCATCTCTGTTGCCAAATAAAAAATAAGTATTTCTAGGATTTAAAGCAGATGACATCTGAGTGGTTGGCTTTTCCAAAAATTCCCAGGACAGGGCTGTATACAATTCTTTCACTGATAATTTTTACTTTATTTTCTCCCTCCTTCCCCTAGAAAGACAATACCCTTGTCTGTATTTCCCAATTCATCATTATGGAGGGAGGATAAAGAAGAGAGTCTTACTAATTGCTGTAAAAACCTTAATCTGTCTCTGATTTTAATGAATTCTTAGTTTTACTTGTAATGAATTTCACTAACATCCCAAATCCAACCACCTATACAAATTGTATCATTGGACCCTCTTATAGGATTAAGCTTTCTCATTTATCTTTAACTACTGTTTCCTGCCTCACCTTATTAAATCAGCAACCTCCCATTTGGGTCCCAGGAATGTGCAATGAACCATCCCTCTTAAACTGTTCACCAGCATTTCCTAAGGTGTAGGAAAAAAGTATTAGGACTGGCTTAAGGAGGAGGGGTAATTAACAACTTGCAATAGCATAACTGACCGTCATCGGCTTGATTGTATATCATACAGAAAAATCACAGATGGAAAAATTGTCTGTGTTCCTACTGGCTATATCTACTTTTGTGGTTGAGGCACCTCAGCATGGGCCTCCAAATGTTTTGGCATCTAGACAACAGGTGGTCAACATGGGATTGGATATTTGACCTCTCTATTGTCAATACATAATAGATCCGAAACTCATCATTGAGTAATCATGGGGTTGCCCCACTCAGGTTACATCACAGAACCAGGTGAAATTTCCCCTCATGACTCCCTAGTGATGACAATCATTTCTATGCTGCTTTCATCTGAAAAATCTTTCCCTGGGGTGGAATTTTGGCTAATGAATGAATGATTCAAAATCTCTGTATCAACCTTAGTAACCTTGCAGACTCCACTGCAGAGGCTATCAGTGCAGAGCAGCACTCATTAGTTTCCATTGCCAGAGTAATTTTAGATAACAGAATTGCTCTTGATTATCTGTTAGCTGAACAAGGCAATGTCTGTGCTATTGCTAATAAATACTACATGCTGTACTTGGATACACTCCTCTGGAGAAGAGACACAGTTACACCAAATAAGAGAACAACCCACATAGCTACAACAAATCTCAGCCAGTCCCACATGCTCATTTGATTTGTTCAGTTAGTTGCCTTTAGGCCTAGGCTTATCAATTGAAATCACCATGCAAATTGGAGTTATCACATTATTGGTCTTTTAACTTTGTATTTTTCTTTTTAAAATGTCTGCCTGCTGGCCAGGGACAGTGGCCCATGCCTGTAATCACAGCATTTTGGGAGGCTGAGGCGGGTGGATCACCTGAGGTCAGGAGTTTGAGACCAGCCTGGCCAACATGGTGAAACCCCATCTCTACTAACAAAAGGATACAAAAATTAGCCCGGTATGGTGGCAGCCTCCTGTAATCCCAGCTACTTGGGAGGCTGAGGCAGGAGAACTGCTTGAACCCAGGAGGTGGAGGTTGCAGTGAGTCGAGATCACTCCATTACACTCTAGCCTGGGCAACAAGAACAAAACTCTGTCTCAAAAAAAAAACAGTGTGCCTGCTGTCTATCAAATTTCCGCAGAAATACAACTCCTAACACTGATGAAGACACAGCATCTTGAAATGATAGCCA
This sequence comes from Hylobates moloch, assembly GCF_009828535.3. Lineage (NCBI taxonomy): Eukaryota > Metazoa > Chordata > Mammalia > Primates > Hylobatidae > Hylobates > Hylobates moloch. The sequence goes on along the minus strand of NW_026652289.1, from coordinate 23,120,910 downwards.
ATACCTATGGAAGAAACAAAATCAAACAGTAATAAAATCCAGACAGACTTAACCCTGAGAGCTCCTCCTTCTGGCCTCCTTGTTCAAACACTGCTTACAAGTGTCTTAGCACTAACTTCCAACTGTTGATCACCTCCACAAATCACAACCAACTGTCTTAAACAGATCTATCCTGGCACACTCAAGACTTCACTAGAGGCTGATTGATCAACAGTGCATTTGGAGAAAGATCTTGATTAAAAAAGGGGGGGGCAATATGAAAGTTGCAGATACAAGCATGAAATCATTTTTTTGTCAGACTCAAAACTATTAGAGCTAGAAGAGCACACACACAAAAAAGATTGTCTCAAAAACTTTCTAAAATAAACCCACAAGAAATATTTTCAGGAAAAGAAGGGATTATTTTCCTAAACACTGCAGCAATTCACATAATATGTTCTCAAAGGAACACTCACCTAGTAATGACATCTCCACCAATGAACTTTGACTAACTATGCCTTTCAGCCTCCAAAAATCAATAAACTTCATTCCTGAGGAGCTTATGTGAACCCCTTTGCCCAAAAAATTTTCCTTTACCTTCCCCTTTTCAGACGCATACGTGGCTTGCTACGCTGTTCATCTTGGGTTATAATCTTTTCTGATTTCTGAATAAATTCAACATATTGGGAAGTATTTTTGCCCTCATTTTTGAGGGGCTTGATACTGTCATGCTCTCCCCCAAGATTTGCTCACTTTCAACTTTAACTTTGATCAACTATTTAACAAGAAAATAGTGAAAAAATTAAGAATATCAAATGTATGGGCTCAGAGACATTTTACTCAGCGTGTATTTATGTTCAAGTTTTAGGCTGAAGCTTGTTTTCTGCTGACAATTTGTGGTATCCTACAGACAAGACATTACCAGGATTTATTCAACAGAAAATCTTATCTGCATTCTGACCCCCTGAAAAGATACCCAGATACAACAATGATAAGTGCTGTCATGTAGAAAAGTTATGGATGCCTTCATACATATGGTAAACATTCTTCCATTGTGTGTAGAGCTTTAGTAGGTTGTTTAATCCAAAACACTGCATGGGTCTTCTTCTTGAAACCAAGATTTTCTCCCTAGGGGTGGCTTGGAATATTTGTGCTATAAAAGGTATTAGAAAATTTCTATGTAATGGGAGATTCATGCTCATTGGAAAATGTGGTATCTTTATGCTGAAAATTGAATTTATATTCTCTCAGTCTAGTAAACTCTGTAAAACGTGATGATGCACACGATAAGAAACAAAACTACTTAATGTTAAAAATGTCCAATATTATTTTGTTAGATTATTCTTAATTAAAATACTTCTCAGTGAATGGCTGCATTAGCCCTTATCCACTCTATTTAGAATTACACACCAAATACAGTCCATATAGTCATGACAGAATGAAGAACGGTAAGAGAGATGTAAGGTAATGAGACAATGAAGACTGGGTGAATCCATAGATTTAAACTCACTTTCATGCAATTTTCTAAGAACTTTTGGAAAGTGAACATTTAAAAGACAGTGTGAAGTAGCAGAAGACTCACTAAATTATTAAATTATCTATCTCTCAATATAGATATAGATATACATATTTATCTCTATATATGCATAATTCAGCAGTAGATCTCTAAACATATTTAATAGAATTTCAGGAAAAAATTGAAACCAAATTTTGTGAATAAATGAACTCAGTAGATTCAACATTTTAGTTAAAGTGTTTCTGTCATTTTCATTTTGGTGCTACTTTAAAGAGTTTTTAATATGTTTGTATAGTGTCTCATAATTACATTGAAAAATACTAAGATAATTACATTAAATAATTTTAGGTAACACTGTCAACTTAAGCGTTCATCTTGTTTTGGCTAGACTTTTAGAATATTTTTAAATTAGTCTTCCTATCTCTCACATAAGCTCCCTTAATATAGTCATCCCTCTTACTATGGATGAATCACTATTAAAGGCAAATCAGTTTGTGGCATTTTCATTGTACATGCTTCACTGACTCCCCATTACCTTCAAGTTGAAATAGGAAAAAGTTAGCATGGCATACTACTGTGGTGTGAATGCTCCCCAAATTTCATATGTTGAAACTTAATTGCCAATGTGACATTATAAAGAGTGCAGTCTTTAGGAGGTAATTAAGTCATGAGGGCAGAGCACTTGTAAATGAGATAAGGTCTTTATAAAGGAGGATTCACATGGCGGCATTTGTTCCTTTTTGCTCTACTGCTCTTCTGTCACAGGAGAACACATTGACAAGGCCACCTCTGAGGGACAAGCCATCACTGAATCTGCCGGTGCCTTCGTCTTGGACTTCCCAGCATCCAGAACTGTGCTAAAAAATTCTTTTCTTTATAAATCACTCAGTCTCAGGTATTTTGCTATAGTAGCACAAACGGACTAAGACACATACAAACCTTTTCATGTCCTCACTTCTCTCTTCATAGTCTTTTATTAACATATGTATTCAGTTCCACGAATTATGCTTCTATAACGAAAATTTTCTAAAAGTGCAATGCAATTCAGCATTCTATGACAGGCATAGATTTCTTAGTTCAACATTTGTGAAAAAAATTATCCGTTTATTTCTCAAGACTCAGTTCTAAATGGCTAAAATGGAATCAAGTTTGAAGTTTGTATTAGGCTCTATCCCTAACTATGTTTTTAATGAGATCTTATTTTTTTTGAATCATAATGTGTCTTACAAAATGTAAAATGCATAAAATTGTACAAAGTAGAAAGTCTTCCTCCACCACCTTCATCTAATCACAAGATTCCCCTCTGGAGGCAGCCGCATGGTTTTAAAAAAGACTTCCTGGCCGGGCGTGGTGGCTCACGCCTATAATCCCAGCACTTTGGGAGGCCAAGGCAGGTGGATCACATGAGGTCAGGAGTTTGAGACCAGCCCGGCCAACATGATGAAACCTCTTCTCTACTAAAAATACAAAAATTAGCCGGGCGTGATGGTGGGTGCCTGTAATCCCAGCTACTTGGGAGGCTGAGGAAGGGGAATTGCTTGAACCTGGGAGATAGAGGTTGCGGTGAGCCGAGATCATGCCACTGCATTCCGGCCTGGGTGACAGAGTGAGACTCCATCTAAAAAAAAAAAAAAATTCCTTTTCCACATGTCTAGATCCATACACATGTAAGCTACACCTCTTCAAATACTCAACCCTGTGCTTCATTCACAATTACTAAAATTCTGTGCCAGATACTAAGGATACTAATTGAAGAAAAAAAAACACAGTTTATGTCCTTACAAAAGTAAATTGTAAAAGCAGTTGCAATACGTTGTTCTTACAAGAAATTTACAACGCAGTGGACTATGAATTATGTATCTAACAGATAGATATGCTGTTTTTTAGACTAGAGAGTGTTTAAGATATGTCATAATTTAATTATCAGTAGGTAAAAAATAATTTCAGGCTTTTTCTTGAAAAACAGAAAACATAGATACAATGAACATATTTTATGTGGGTGTGTGTGTTTAACTTATGAGTCGTAAAGCTCACTCTTTTTATATACATGTGTGCAGTTCTATGAATTGTGATAAAGATGCATCAAGCCATGTAATCACAACCATAATCAAGACAGAGAAAATTTCATCACTCTCTAAAAATCTTCTTTATGCTTTTGTTCTGTAGTTAAATGCTTTCCTTGCTTTTAACCATTGGCAACCAGTGATCTGTTGTCTCTTCTAATAGTTTTGTCTGTTGAGAACTACATGTAAATGGAATCATATTTTATTAAGCCTCAGAAGTCTTTAAAATAGCATTATACATTTAAGATGCATTCACGTTGTTGCATGTTCAAAAGTCTGACTCATTTTTGTTGAGTAATATTCCATTTGTGTGAGTAGAACCCTTTTAAAAATTTATTCAAAAATGAAGAGCATTAGGGTTACTTTCTGCTTTGGGGATTGTGAATTTTTTATAAACATTCACATAGAAATAATTTGTATGAATCTAAGTCTTCATTTCTTTTTGGAAAATATCTGTAGCGAGGATGGTAGGACATTTAGTAAGTGCATGTTTTCTTTTGTTTTAATCTGTTAGGTTGCTATAACAAAAGTGCCATAAACTAGATGGCTTATAAACAACAGACTTCTTTCTCACAATTCTGGAGGCTGGAAAGTCCTAGATCAAGGTGCCAGCAGACTTGGTGTCTTCTGGCTGTGTGTTATGTAACTGCCCAACATGTTCACCTTGCCCACTGCCTAGACGGAGTTGATTTGTCAAGACAGGGGAACTGCAATGGAGAAAGTTACTTATGCAGAGCCGGCAGCATGAGAGACTAGAGTTTTATTATTGCTCACACTGGTCTCCCCAAGCATTCAGGGATCAGAGATTTCAAGAATAATTTGGTGGGTGTAGGTGAGTGAGCTGGGAGTGCTGATTGTTTGGGTCAGATGAAATCATAAGGAATCAAAGCTGTCCTCTTGCACTGGGTCAGTTCCTGGGCAGGGGGCCCCATGATCAGATGAGCCAGTTTATCTATCGGGATGGTGCCAGCTCATCCATCAAGTGCTGGGGCTATAAAATATCTCAAGCACTGATCTTTGGTTTTACAATAGTGATAGATGATTGGCTATTTCTTTACTTCCTGCTTTTGCCTAATTAGCATTTTAGTGAGCTCTCTTTTCTATCTGATTAGTCGGGTGTGAGCTAAGTTGCAAGCCCCGTGTATAAAGGCAGAAGCGGTCACCTTCCCAGCTAGGCTTAGGGATTCTTAGTCGGCCTAGGAAATCCAGCTAGTCCTGCCTCTCATGCTGACTAACCTGCTCATCAATGTCCTCTAGTGCTTGTGCACTAGCTCATCCCAGCAATTAAAAACTCTCCTGGTGTTGTTTTAATGTAATTGAGTTCAATCTCTGTTCTCTGTTGCAAGAGTCTTGAATAAAGCCATTATTGCCTGTTTAATATGTCTGTTGAAATTTTCATTGATTTAATAAAAAAACTGGAGTTTATTAGTGTTTATTTGTATTTGTTTCTTTATATATATTTCTGAGAATATATTCACTTAAGGTATATGAGAATGGCTGATCTTTCATACCAGGAAATATCAAAGCTAAAAGCACATGTCATTATGTAATGTGGATAGAAGTCTTCTTTTGAAACATAATTACCCTCCTCATATATGTTCTATGAGATCATTAACATTGCTTAGATAATAAAATACCACAATATAGAGAGATGTAGAATAAAGTGGGAAGTATTTTTCCAAGCTATTTAGCCAGGATTGTCTCCCCAGAAGAAGCAAGAATAATGCTTTTATTCAAAAGTTAAAAGGAAAAAAACTCAATGAATTGCAAACTCTTTGACATATAAAAAATGTGGCAGATGCACAACTGTAAAATGATCTTTGAAAATTTATTTTTGAAAATAAATCCCAGATGTCATTGATGCCTTTCATTTTGACTCACTTTGTTTGCAGTTTTAGAGTAGTCTGTACTATAATTTTGGACAGACTCTATTGTCTGACATGATAACAATTGTAAAATACTGATGAAGGCAAAAACATGTTCTCAAACTCTTTTGGTAGAGAGTTTAAGGGCTGAAAACTCAAAATGGAGTAGTCCAATGTGTCCTTAATCTCTTCTCAACAGCTAGTGTAGAGTTGCTGACTTTCTCACATCTCTGAGTGAGCAAAGAAAGGAAGTCAAAGGTTAAATCAATCTGTGTTTTAGTAAATAGGATGTGGAAAGCTCAAGTCCACAGCCAGGCCTAACCTGACTTCTGCTTGACCACAACTATTAAGTAGAATATTTAGTAAGTGTACAAAGTCAAGATGCTTGCCCTTGGCAAGAGAGGAAGAATGAAGGAAAGATAGTAATGAGTCTGTCCTATCACCTGGGAACATGAGAAGGCTACTTATCCTCCTAAGCTTCCCATTCACTGCCAAACACTGTACAGAAAACAAACAATAGCTTTAGTCTCCTGGCACTGTTACATTACAATCCCAAACCACTTACTCTGTCATTAGTTCCCCATAGTCGAAAACTGTGACCTTATCCATAACCAGTAGATGTTTTCCAGTGGCCAATAATTACTTTGTTAGTAAAATAAATGTTGTTTCTAAGGTTATGTTAAAAAAAAATGGGTTCCAAGTATTCAATTTGCATTTTCATCCAATATTTATGGGAAAAAAATACATACTTTGTGGTATACCATATGCTAGTATTATACATGGAAAAGAGGATACAGTGATGATTCTACAGGAAATACCGTCTTGGCAGAGACAGATTACAATGTAGTGAAGGTGAGAGTAATTATCAAATGCACAATTACAGTAATGAAAGGTACAATAACAGAGAAGTACCTGGGATATTAAAGTTTGCTAAAATTTATTAAGAACTACAAGCTCTATGTCTTAATATATTACACAAACTCAAGTGTAAAAAAGAAAGAAACCAACAAAGTTTGAAAAAATATATATAAATGATATATAAAATATGCTACCTCTTATTTCTTAATTGTTATATACTAAAAGGTTTTTACTGAATTTTTTCTAATTTTAATAAGATATTAAATTTATAATTACAAAATAATATGTGTGTTCAGAGTACTACAGTTTATTCTCTTCTTCAAGTTATTTGATAATATTAGCAGAATAAGAAAAAATACCACTGCACAAAGGACAAAAACATGCAATTGTTACTCTCTGACAGAAAGAAACACATCTATAAACACTGTTTATTGGGTCAAATGTTAAATATTATTGATCTACAGTTACGTGTCTAAAACATTTCATTGATTTTCTTTTGAATTTTTGTTGCTCACACTATGAATGTGAAAGTAATTACACACACTACAAAAATCCCTTATATTTATAAACAAAATTATTCCTAATAGAAAAAATAAAACCTACACTGTCACCAAAAGTGTGTAAATGTTGACTACCAGAGGGTGGATGGTGAGAGGAGGGAGAGGATCAGGAAAAATAACTAATGAGTACCAGGCTTAATACCTGAGTGAGGAAATAATCTGTACAACAAACCCTATGATGCAAGTTTACTTATGTAACAAACCCGCACATTTACTGTTGAACTTAAAAGTTAAAAAAAAGAGAAAACCTAATATTTCTCATTAATACTCTACCAGTACCAATCATCAACCTCTTTCATCAGATTAGAAAAAAGATATTCAGATTTTATTGTCATTTTCAGAAAATGTAAGAGAAATTTAATTTTGATGAAGAACTGCCAAAAGGTTTATTAGCATAATGATTTCAAGGTATAGATTGCTGGAAATAGAGTCTAGAATATAAAGGGTAGGAGATTGGTCAGAATGGTGGGGGAAAATCTAGGGAAACGGGCAGGCCTTCTGAAAGGTCAGAAGGCTCTGCATAGCTTCGGTGGAGAATAAGCTGAAGGCAGCTCTTCTCTGACCCTGAGGGAGAGGGCAAGGAGTAGGTACAAAGAAGTATAGGGGAATTTATCCTAAACAGGCTTGTTCACTTACATTGACCAGGAAGTGACCTTTGTGTGCATGACCCGTTCCCTGTAAGGGGAACAATAAATGTTAATTACCCACAGACTGTGTTTGCTCCAGGCTTTTGGCCTTATGTCTGTACTGAGTAAAAGTAAGCAGCTCCAGCTGTTTGAGACTGCTCCCTCTCTGGCCACTAGTGCCAGGCAGTCCCCTAGCTGCTCTTACACTGCATACCTGTGTCTGAGTACTCCTTTCATCCATCACTAGGCCAGGGTCTGCAGGACGGACCTGGCATAAAGCTTGTGTATTTAATTGAAATGGGAAATGGTCACAAATTTCTTCATCCTTGGTGAACTTGCCTCTTTGCAATGCTACTTTCCTGCTACTCTGTTCACCAAGTGGTTGAAAGTACTTCTTCACCTTGTGTAATCAGGGCTGGTCTTGTGATTTGTGGTGATGGACAGAATGCAGTGGAAGTGCAGTGTAGGAATTCTGATCCTAGTCCTGACCAGGAAAGGAAGTTTCCACTCTCACTTTCTTGACAAATTGCTTTGAGGTTGCTATGTGAAAAATCTTGGTTAATCCTACTGGAGGATTAGAAATCACATAAAGCAGAGCTATTGACTCTAAGTTCCTTCAGAACTACCAACAAATACGAGACATGTAAGCCCACTTTGGACCATCCAGCAACAGCAGAGTCACGAGATAACTAGGGTCTCACAAGTGACCTCAGGCAAAACTTGTGGCAGAACTAAACATCTAAGCCCGTTCAAAACTGCTGACATACAGGATTATGAACAGCACATAAATTGGTAATTTAAAGTCACTGAGTTTTGTTGTAGTTTGTTATAAAGAAATGGATAACTGGTAAATCTCTAAGATGTCTATTTTCTGAAATAAAATTAAATCTGTTCAGGAGACCTTGATATAGTCTCTTTGAATAATAGCTAAAAATAAAAATAGAAAGTAATGTTTATTGGTAAGCAATGTGCTAAATATTTTACATTTATTGCCTCCAATAATTCTGCAAGTAATAAACTTAGTACTTTTCTTATCTCTACATTGTTGATACTGAAACTTTGACAGAGATTTAAAATGTTGTCCAAGGTCCTACCACTGGAAATGTATACAAATAATTCAAACCCAGATCTAAATTTTAAGATAATTTTCATAGGTATTATGCAATATTGCCTCTTGTTCCTTTCTATTGTCTCATAATTTCCCAATATATTGCCTATAACAAGGAGTTAAAATATTGCAACAGAATAACACTGCAAGTTAAGATGAGAGAAGAACCAAATAACAATGGTATTAAATTACAAAATTATTTGTTTTTTTAATCTGCTCAAACAGAAAATGAAAATGTCTTTCTAATGGAGGTTTCAATAACTGTCTCTAGGAAAGGTATTTTGTTTTATAAGACCAACAGAATACATCACTACATGAAGAGCAACTGCTAGTATTCTATTGGTAACAAAATAAGGATGAAGTAATTGGGCCATGTTCAGAAATGGAAGATTATATAAACAAAGAGCTATAGACATTGAAAATCATCAAGAAGCTCTTACAAAAATAAATTAAAAATTATATGAAAGCAACCGTCACTTTAGAAGAAGAGAGCACAGACATGATGATGATTCCCCAAAGAGCTAAAAACAGAATTACCATTTAGCCCAGCAATCCCATTACTAGGTATATACCCAGAAGAATATAAATCATTCTACCATAAACACACTTGCACACGAATGTTCACTGCAGCACTATTCACAATAGTAAAGACATGGAATCAACCTAAATGCCCATCAAAGACAGATTGGATAAAGAAAATGTAAATATACATGGCAGAATACTACACAGCCATAAAAAAGAACAAGATCGTGTCTTTCGTGGGAACATGGATGGAACTAGAGGCCATTATCCTTAGCAAACTAACACAGGAATGGAAAACCAAATACTGCATGTTTCCACTTATAAGTGGGAGCTAAATGATGAGAACTTATGAACCCAAAGAAGAGAATAACAGACACTGGGGCACACTTGAGGGTGGATGATAGGAGGTGGGAGGGAGCAGAAAACATAACTATTGGGTACTTGACTTGGTATCTCCATGACTAAATAATGTACAACGAACATCCATGACATGAGTTTACCTATGTAACAAACCTGCACATGTATCCCTGAACTACAAATAAAAGCTAAAAATAAATAAATAAAAATAAAAATATAAACCAATTTTTTAAACTTATTAGTACAAGGGAAAATGAATAGAAAGTCAAACATCCCCTATTACCATTTTCAGATAAATATTATGTGGGTATTGAAAAATGCATAAAACATGGCATATATCCTTTATTTCTTCAATGATTACTGTAGAATAATGTTTTACAAACATGCATACTAAGAAAAAAACAGAATTTTGTTCCTCTGGAATAAGATCTGGGTTTTTAGAATATTTCTCTTTCCAAGATCAAATGACAAATTTATTAAACAGAATATTCAAAGACTTACTAAGAAAGATTTGTGATGGCTAGATCAATAACTTTAGTATATGGCATTTTAAGTTTGCCTTTGAATTATCCTCTCTTAATGTTCCAAAATAGTACACAATTATGGATAAAATATAACTTCCATTTCTCTATGTGTCTCTTCCTGTTTCGGTCTCTCTGGCCCCATTTCTTTTTTTTTTTTTTTTTTTTTTTTTTTTTGAGACGGAGTCTCGCTCTGTCGCCCAGGCTGGAGTGCAGTGGCGCAACCTTGGCTCACTGCAAGCTCCGCCTCCCGGGTTCACGCCATTCTCCTGCCTCAGCCTCTCTGAGTAGCTGGGACTACAGGCGCCCGCCACCATGCCTGGCTAATTTTTTGTATTTTTTAGTAGAGACAGGGTTTCACCATGGTCTCGATCTCCTGACCTCGTGATCTGCCCGCCTCAGCCTCCCAAAGTGCTGAGATTACAGGCGTGAGCCACTGCACCCGGCCCCCATTTCTTTATATATTTATATATACATACATGCATATATATTACATATAGAGTGATATAAGTATCTATATATACATATATAAATATTTACGAGTAATTTATTTCATTTTCATCTACCATCAATAAGCATATGTCAAGTATTTAGAAATACTTTAAAATATAAATAACAATAAAAAATTGTAAATACAAAATATACAAACAATCTAAAGATGACAAATTGAAAGATACTTCATGTTCTTGGATTGAAAAACATCATTGTTAAGACAACACTTTTCTCCCAGATTTGTCTATAGATTAGACATATTCTAATAAAAGTTCCAGCCAATCTTTCTTTTCTATATACAAACAGAAAAAGTACATCTTAAATTTATGTGAAAATTCAGTGAAAGCAGAATAGTTCAAGCAATTGGAAAAAATAAAAAATTGTAACATGCAAATAAGACAACAAATGACACAATAAATAGAATGGTTAAAATAAAAAAGCCTGATACATCAAATCAGTATCTATACTTGATAAGAAGTACAGAAGCAGGAAGTCTCTTGCATTCTTGATTGGAATGTCAAAAACCACAAATTATTTGGAAGTGACTTTGACAGTTATTCATAAATGAAACATATGCCTATCCAATTGCTCAGTAATTCTACTTCCAGGAACTTTAGTTTTGTTATTCTCAAGAGAAAGACATGGAAAAGAAGACCCAAGACAGCCTTTTAAATTTTTTTGAAAGAAAACAAATCTGGAAATTAATGCAATGTCTAACTAGTATAATATGTATAACAAAATAATTTAATAAAATATTTATTTTAGTATTTATGAACATATCAGGTTTGCCTTATTATTTTATCAAAATTTTAAATGACACATTAGTATATGAATTTAGCGATAAAAATAGGTTTTTAGGTCAGGTTGTCAGGTAAGAATTTTGGTTCCTTGCATAATGCAATATTAGAATTATTTTGAGCTATTTTGAGGGCTACCCTGAGGTATTATTTTACTACCAATATAAAGAGGTTACTCACTGCTATCTATGCAAATTTTTTTCTGCTCTCAAAATATTGAATATTAACTGTATGTCACTGACTCCCTTATTTTACCTTTCATTTTTATTTCCATTGAAAACTAGGATAAGAAATGTTAACTTGAAATTTTGTCTAAAGTGTTTTTTCCACATATGTGCATTATCTTTTAGAGTAAGATAAGGCCCAACAATATATAAACTATTATCCATACATAATTAAGTCATTTGTACTTTTCATAATTTAAAAAGTCATTAAAAATAAATCAAAAGTGAACATTTCATATAAGTATACATGAAACTTTGAATTCCTAAACTATAAAAGTAATAATCATAAAGAGTTAACCTATATAGTTATTTGTTTATCCAAATTGATTAAGATGATGTGCGCATAAAATGCCATGTACTTTATACTTAAAATTAATTTATTCTGTATGTGTACTGTATGTTTAGTACTGTTAGAGATATGCTGTTCTCAATAAAGAATGTTTTGCAAAATACTCTAATGTAATTATCAGATTTCTATAATAATTTGTCAACTGTAACAATTTATCTTCCAGTATATGCTTATTTCGGAGGTAATTTCTTGGGAACTTAAGGATAAAGAGAAATAATTAAATGTGAGGAATAATACATATATATAAATAAAACAAATGGAAGAACAGAAACAGAAAATGTCTTAATTCAACTTGAGAATAAATTAAATAATAATCTTGGGAAAGGGTAAAGATTCTGTGAGATAATAAATACACGTTTTTTAAGCTGCTAAATGTCTGAGTAATTTATTATGTAGAAATAATTGCAAATTAGCAAAATGCTAGAAATATCTAAGGATTAATTTATGTATACCAAATGTAGATGCTTTTGTAGGTTTACTCCTAATACATTTTACAGGTATTGTATTTAAAGGAAAAATAATGTCTAAAATTTTCATCATTGCAATTTATAGGAAGTTGTTTCAGTGTCACTGTTATTGTAATTACTTGTAAATAGGTAATTGTAACTAGATTGTTAAAGGAGTAATAACTATTGTTAAATGGGAGATATATTTCATAGAACACTTTCTTCTTAGAACCAAAAATGTTGATATGTTATTCTACACTGAGATGCATTTGACTGGAGAGGATGTGAATGCCTGGTCCAAGATACTTATACCAAATTATATCTTTAGGAATTTGATATCAGTCTTAAACACAGGATGAAAGACAGAGCTCTTTTTTCATCTCCTAAATTCTCATTTTCCTTTTGTATGCCTTTTTGAAAGCTTTTGATAATGTATTTAAGATTCATTCATATTGTTTTCTCTTTTATTAGTTTCTTAATTATTCATTTTCCAATTGAGGGGCATTGTGTTGCTTCCAGGTTTTGGCAATTACAAATAAAGCCCCCATATGTATTTGCTTCCCATATTTGTGTCAACATAGGTTTTCATTTCAATTGGGTAAATTCCTAACTTGATAAGAAGCTGCAAATTTTGAGAGTGGACATAATATTTTGTATTTCATTCATCAGTGTGTATGAATACCACCTCCTCCACTAGTTCTTGATGTTTTATTTTATTTTAAAAAATTATTTATTAAATGTCTGTGCAGGGATATCTCATTGTGGTTTTATTTGCATTTTCCTGATGACTAATTTGTTTTCTTGGTATCTATGTCTCTTTTATGGTCAGGTATGTGCTTAAATCTTTGTCTCATTTTGAAAATTGAGTTATTCAATTTATTATTATAAAGTGCAGTGTGCTTTTTAAATACTTGAGCTCATTTAAAAAATCAGATTTCTTATTTGCATTTTTCTTCTACTACTTATTAGTTTCTCTTTTATTTCCTTAACAGCCTCCTTTGAAGATCACATTTTCTTAATATTGGTTAAGTCCAATTTTTTTTTAATGAATTGGTCTTTTGGTGTCATATTTGACAAAACTTTGCTTAATCTAAGATAACAAAGATTTTTTTCTACATTTTCATTTAGAAGATTTGTATATTTAGGTTTTATAATTAATAACCCATTTAGAGTTACTTTATGTAACTCAAAGATAATATGAGGTAGGAATTTACACTTTTTTAGTTACACCCACACAAACACACACACATTTATTCAGGTTTGTTTTGCAGTGAGGTTAATGATTTCTCATGAACCACTTTTCTAACTGAAAAATGGTGTAAGAGAGATTAAAGTTATTTTATTTGCATAAATGTTTGTTTCGTACGATTTGCGTTTGTGTGGTTGTTGAATATCAATTGATTGTATATATCTATTTCTGGATTATCTATTTTGTTCTATATATCTATATACCTGTACTTTGTCCAGTAAAAATCTGCCTTGAATAATATAGTTCTATCATAGATATGAATAGGAGGTACTAATGCCCTTCAAGAAGACTTTTGCCTTTTACAAAATTGTTTTGGGCATTTTAATTTCTTTGCCTTTCACCAAATATATTAAGATAAGGATGCTACTATCTAATATATGTATATGTATATTCCTATCTATATTTACTGCAGTGACATTGACTATACTTCTCCTAATGTGTAGATTATGAAGATAATTAACAACATTGGGCATTACAATCCATGATTACGGTATTTAGCCCTACTTGTGTTTTTTGAATTATTTTATCAGTGCTTTGCCAATTTTAGCATAAATATATTAAATGTATATAGTAAAAGTTACAACTAATTACCTTATTTTTTCAGTGCTATTGTATATGTTAGTGTTTACCTTGCTTTTCAGTTTTTAATTGTTGCAATTATGTAGAAATGGAATTAAATTTTGCATAGATATCATATTGAATTTTATATTGGCCTTTTTCCTAGGAAATTGTTAAACATATTTTTCAGTTCTAGTACATATTTTGAATCTTTCAAATTTATACATATAAAATCAGGTTTCAGTAAATAGATATTTTCATAACTTCCTTTTAAATCTGTATGATTTTGGGTGGGGATAGGTCTTCTTGTATGTCCTAGGATCTTCAAAATGTTTTTAAATAGGATCGACATTCCTATCTTGTTTCTGATATTACAGGAAAAGCACTTAGTCTTTCATTGTTCAGGATGACATTATCTTAGAATTTTCTTAGATGATCTTAAAAAGCTTAAGGATATATTATTTTATTTCTAGTTTACTGAATATTCTTATTGGAGATGGATATTAAATTTGGTCATTTGCTGCTTCTGCAAATGATCAAAAAAATTAAGGTTTTTTTTTTTTTTTTTTTTTTTTGGATGAGGTGGTTATTCTTGGTTGGTCTCTTCATATGATTAGTTATATTGCTTGATTTTTTTGTTGTTGAATTTGTTTTGCAACCACCAAGGAAAACACACTTGTCTGTCTGTATTTGCCATTTTACATATTGTTAAATTAAAATTTCAACTATTTCTTTAAAATATTGTGTGCCCATTTTTATGAGAGATTTTGGTACATAGCCATCTGTTTTTGTAATGTTATTGTCTTTTTTATATATCAGAGCTATGCTGTCCTTTCGAATAATTTGGGGAGTATTCACTTCTCATCAGTTTTCCAGAAAAGTTGTTTGTGTAGGATTTGGTAGTATGTCCATATCAATATTTGGTAGAATTTACCATTTAAACTACTTCAGCCTGGTGTGTGTGTGTGTGTGTGTGTGTGTGTGTGTGCGCGCGTGTGTGTGTGCATGTATAAATGTATTTAACAAATATTCAATTTTTTTAAAAAAGATATAGAGATCTTCTGTTGTTTCAGTAATATTTGCTAGTTTAAAGCAATTTATCTCTTTCATCTAAATGGTCAACTTTATAGTAAAATGTTCTCTTATTATCTTTTAAAATAAGCAGAATCTGTAGTGATGATCCAGTTTCATTGCTAATGTTGGTCATTTGCATCTTCTGTCTCATTGTATGCATCAATGTGGTTAGAGGGTAATCAATTTTATTGATGCTCATAAAAAGTGAACTTTTAAAAATATCTTTTTATTGTCTGTTTTCACTCTCATTGATTTTTTTATGTTATCTCCATTATTTCTTACTTTTTGCTGCTTTTGGATTTATTTTGCTTTGTGTTTTCTAATTTCATGAGGTAGAAGCTTAGGTCATCAATTTGAGTTCTGTCTTCTTTTTTAATAAAACACTTTCATGCAGCAAAATTTTCTTTAAGTACAAACCAATACATTTCGGTATATTCCTTTTTATTTTTATTCAGTTAATAATAATTAGTAATGTCTATTTTGATTTCTAGTGCATTCAGTAATAGCATAGTAACATATTTTGGATACTTTTAATTACTTGTAACTTGTTAAGGTTTGTTTTAAGGCCTAGAATACGGTATACTCTTTAAATGTTTTGAACTAACTGATGCATTTTGCCATGGTTAGTTTGAAGTGTTCTCTAGTTTTCAGCTTTGTCATTTTGGTTTGTGATGTTTTTAATGTATATTATATAGTTTTTGATATTCTACTTATTTTTTAAAATACTTGGAACAGAATATTGAAGTTTCTAACAATAGTTATACATTTGATTACTTGTCTTTTAATTTTGTTTTATATTTTTTGGTCAGTTATTAGGTGCATATACATTTAGGATTGTACTTATTCAGTAAAATAATTTCTTTATTATTATGAAATGTTATTTTTCTTTATTATCTTTGATATTCTGAAGTGTACTTTTTCTGATATCAACATATATTTTGATCACTATTCGCCTTGCACATCTTTTAAATTAAGAACATAAATGGCTTCATTTTTAAGTACGACTTCTCTGTCTTTCAATGGATGTGGTTAGACAATTTAAATTTATTGTAGTTTTTGATATTAATGGATAAAAATCTATGATTTGGCTATCCGTTTTCTATTTACTTTATTTAATTTTTGTCCTCTTGTCTGTATACTTTGGATTGAATATTTTTAAGCTTATTAATTATCTTCACTATTGAAGTATTATTTATATGTCCTTTAAAGTTGAGTATTGTCCTAGATTTTATAATATCTATCTGAATGCTCAGTGTTTGACAACATATTCCCATTTCAATTTTTCAAACTCTTGTGGCATTTTTACATATATATTTGATGTAATAAATGCTAAAGTCTCACATAAGATTGCTACTAATTTTGGCTTTACACTGTTGATACAGTCTACAGCAAACTAAAAAGTTTCAGTAATGTATTTTGTCTTATCTTTTTATTACATATAATAGATAACTTGTAAAGTTATTTTGATCATATATTTTTATTTATCATAATTTGATATTTTCAACATTTTTCATTCAAAATATACTTTAAAATATATGGTATAAAATTTCATTTATTTGTTGTTTTTTCAATTCTATTTTTTAAGATAGGATTTTTTTTTCTCTATTATTCAAGCTGGAGCTCAGTGGCATGATCTCACCTCACTGCAGTCTCAACTTCCCGAGTTCAAGCAATCCTCCTGCCTCAGCCTTCTGGGTAGCTGGGACTACAGGCATACCTTACCATGCCAGGCTAGTTTTTGTATTTATTTGTAGAGACAGGGTTTTGTTATACTTCCCAGGCTAGTCTCCAACTCCAGTTCTCAAGTAATCCACTCACCCTGGCTTCCCAAAGTGCTGAGATTACAGGCACAAGCCACCATGCCTGGCCCCAATGTTACATTTAATAATGTAGTCTAGAAGCAAAACTTTTAATCCTAAAATATTATTTTTCTCTGATATTTTGACAGGTATTGTATAATTTGTTGTTTCAGAATTTTGTGACGTCCAATTTAAATGGTTCACATATGTGTTAAATTAAGCTTTGAAAAATACATTTATTTGGATTTAAAATTATCTTCAGGTTATTTTCCATGATTTATTATATTAAATATTTATTAATATTTCCAGGATTATACAAGCTAATTATATTTAATTAATTAGTGTTTTCATCTTTAAAAGCCTAAAATTAGTATTGTTTGATTTCTAGTAATCAATACAGAAAATGAAAATAAAAATATTAATCCTTCAAACTGATAATTATTAGACTGTATGACTGATTTACATTTCTTCATAAGGGAATAATGGTTCATTTTACTAATTTCCTTTTATATTAGCCTAAAGTCTTATTGTTGTCCATTGTAAAAGATTTCACAGATAACATAATAGTTATTGCAGGAAATATTTAGGTTAAATGGGTGAGTGGAAACTTGCAGAAGAAACAGGTAACTCACAGGTGACTCAGTTCTGCATGGCTGAGGAAGCCTCAGGAAACTTACAATTATGGTGGAAGGGGAAAGGGAAACAATGCACCTTCTTCACAAGCCAGTAGGAAGGAGAAGTGAAAGCAGGGAAAATGCCAGATGCTTATAAAATCATCCGATCTTGTGAGACTCACTCATTGTCATGAGAACAGCATCAGGGAAACTACCCCATGATTCAATTACCTCCACCTGGTCCCACTCTTGACATGTGGGTATTTTGGGGAATACAATTCAAGGTGAGATTTGAGTGGGGACGCAGAGCAAAGCCATATCACTTATATAGGTGGAATCATGAAGTATTTCTCCTACTGTGTTAGCTTATTTCACTTAGCATAATGGACGTTGTTCACACTATCAAGTATGTCAGAATTTCATTCCTTTTAAAGACTAAATAGCTTTCCATTGTAAATGTATATCACATTTTCTCCATCCATTTGTGTATCAATGGGCGTTTAGTTGTTTTTATATTTTGACTACTGTGAATACTGCTGCAATAGACATGAGAGTGCAGATTTCTCTTTGAAATCATGATTTTTTTTTTTTATTATACTTTGAGTTCTGGGAGACAGGTGCAGAACATGCAGGTTTGTTATATAGGTAGGTATACATGTGCCATGGTGGTTTGCTGCACCCACCAACCTGCCATCTAGGTTTTAAGCCCTACATGTATTAGGTGTTTCTCCTAATGCTATCCTTCCCCTTACCCCCAACCCCCAACAGGCCCCAGTGTGAGATGTTCCCCTCCCTGTGAATATGTGTTCTCATTGTTCAACTCTCACTTAAGAGTGAGAACATGCAGTGTTTGGTTTTCTGTTCCTGGGTTAGTTTGCTGAGAATGATGGTTTCTAGCTTCATCCATGTCCCTGCAAAGGATATGAACTCATTCATTTTATGGCTGCATAGTATTTCATGGTGTATATGTGCCACATTTTCTTTATCTAGTCTATCATTGATGAGCATTGGGGTTAGTTCCAAGTCTTTGCTATTGTAAATAGTACTGCAATAAACATATGTGTGCATGTATCTTTATAGCAGAATTATTTATAATCCTTTGGGTATATACCCAGTAATGGGATTGCTAGGTCAAATGGTATTTCTGGTTCTAGATCCTTGAGGAATCAGAGATCCTGATTTTAATTCTTTTGGATCTAGGCTCCGAAGTGGGATTGCTGAATCAAATGGAAATTTTATTTTTATTTTTTAGTTATTTTCATACTGTTTTACATGATGGTTGCACTATTTTACATTTCCACCAGTAGCATACAAGTTTCCCTTTCTCCACATCCTTGCTAACATTTGTTATCCCTTTTTAAAAAAAATAACCATTATAATAGGGGTGAAATTTTCATGTCCCTGAAAATTAATAATGATGAGCACATTTTCTTACATCTGTTGGTCATTTGTGTGTCTTTTTTGGGTAAAGATTCATCCAGGTCTTTCATCCATTTTTATATCAAATTGTTTTTTACTTACTGTTGAGTTGTAGGATCTTCTTATGTATTTTGGATATTAACCCTTTACCAGATGTATGATTTGCAAATATTTCTCCCATTCCATATTTTACCTTTTCACTCTTTTGATGGTTTTCTTGCCTGAGTAGAAAGTGTTTTTAGTTTGTTTTAGTGCTGGGTGTCCTTGAAATCAGAATTACATTATAATTATAATTCTTGAGAAAGAAGAATGCATTTTTGCTTTTGTTGCTTGTCCCTTTGGTGTAATATCCAATAAGTCATATAAAACTTTAACAGTTACAGGTCTTATCCTTAATTCTTTAATACATTTTGAGTTTATTTTTGTATATGGTGTAAGATAAGATTCCAATTTCCTTCTCTTCTATGATGAATATCCAGTATCAACTTTTAAGACACCAACAATTTCTCCATTGGGTGTTTTTAGCACCCTTGCTAAAATTATTTGACCAATTATATGCGGGTTTATTTCTGTGCTATTTTGTTTAATTGGCTTATTATTCTGATTTCAAGGCCAGTACAATAAGGTTCTAATTGTTGTAACTTTATAATATGATTTAACAAGAAAATGTAATGCCTTCAGCTTTGTTCTTCTTTCTCGATTGCTTTGGCTATTCTTGGTCTTCTGTAGTTTTGTATAAATTTTGGAATTTCTTTCTCTATCTATATTAAAAAAAGCAAGGTTTTGGTAGAGATTACACTGGGTCTTTAGATCACTTTTGGTAGTATGGACATTTTAACAGTAAAAAGACTTTCAACTCATGAACATGGAAAAACTTATTCATCAAAAATGAAGAGATAAGGACTTTCCAAATAAAACAAAAATAAAATAAAAGATAATTCATCCTCACTAGATATGCCTTACATCTGATTTTGCAGGGTACAGCCTCTACAGTTGCTTTCACAGGCTAGCATTGAGTGCCTTCCAAGCTGTCGATGAATCCACCATTCTGGGTGGGGTCTAGAGGACCATGGCCCAATTCCCACAGTTCCACTAGTCAGTGCTTCAGTGGGGACCTTGGGTGGGGGCTCCAACCCCGCATTTCTCCTTTGCATTGTCCTAGCTGAGGTTCTCCATGAGGCCTCCAGCCCTGCAGCAGACTTCTGGGTGGACATCCAGGAATTTTCATATATCCTCTTAAATCCAGGCAGAGGTTCCCAAAGCTCAATTCTTGTCTATTATGCACCCGCAGGCCCAACAGCATGTGGAAGCCACCAAAACTTGGGGCTTGCACTCTCTACAGCAATGGCCAAAGCTGTATCTTGGCAACTTTTAGCCATGCTGGAGCCACAGTGGCTGGGATGAAGGGGCACCACGTCCAAAGATTGCACAGAGCAGCAGGACCCTAAGCCTCTGACAAGCTCTGGAAACATTTTCCCCATTGTCTGGGCTGTTAACATTCAGCTCCTTGTGACTTATGGAAATTTCTGCAGCTGGCTTGAATTTATTCCCAGAAAATGGGTTTTCCCTTTCTACCTCATGGTCAGGCTGCAAATTTCCCAAATTTTTATGCTCTACTTCCCTTTTAAACATAAGTTCCGATTTAAAATAATCTTTTTGTGAATACATATAACTGTATGCTTTCAGGAAAAGCCAAATCACCTCTTAAATGCTTTTCTGCTTAGAATTTATTTTACCAGCTACCCTAAGCCATCTCTCTCAAGTTCAAAGTTCTATAGCTCTCTAGGGTAGGGGCAAAATGCCATCAGTCTCTTTGCTAAAGCATAGCAAGGGTGACCTTTGCTTCAGTTCCCAATAAGTTCCTCACCTCAATCTGAGACTCTGGGGGTTCAGTCAGAATGGTGGGAGAAGTTGTAAAATAGTCACAAACCTTCTTGGAAGGCCGGGGTTTTGCATAGCTTCAGTAAAAGATATGGCTGAAGCAGCCTAATCCTCTTTGAGCTAATAGCAAGGGTAAATAACAAAGGAATTTAAGGGAGTTTATCTAAATAGCTTGTTTACTCATGTGGTCCTAAGACCAACCTTTGGTTACCCACCAGAGCATAATTACTCTCTACTGGGGGGGTTGGCAATGTCAATTACCCTCTAGTGGTGTTTATTCAAGATTTTTGTCACTTAATCTACACTAAATAAATGTGAGCTTCGCTGGCTAATCAGGGCCACAGCTGCAACTCTTTACAGTACCCTTTTTGATGTCTGTGAGTGGTCCGGATACTTAGCTGGAATGACGGGCAAAATATCTGTGTCAGTATACATTATTCATCTGTCCTTGGGTCAGGATCTTCGGGTCAGACCCCCACATGAGACTACCTCAGTCTCGACTTTGTTGTCCATATCATTATCAGCATTTTGGTCAAAACCGTGTAACAAGTCTCTAGGAAGTTCCAAACTTTTCCTTATTTTGTTATCTTCTTCCAAGTCCTCCAAACTGTTCCATCATCTGCTGGTTACCCAGTTCCAAAGTGGCTTTCACATTCTCAGGTATCTTATAGCAATATCCCACTACCTTGGTATCAATTCTCTATATTAGTTCATTCTCACACTACTATAAAGAATACCTGAGACTGGGTAATTTAGAAGAAAAAAGGAGATTTAATTGACTCACAGTTCTGCATCGCTGGGGAGGCCTCTAGAAACTTACAATTATGGCAGAAGGCAAACGGAAAGCAAGGCATGTCTCAAATGGCAGCACGAGGAAGAGAGAGAGAAAGCATGCATGAAGATGGAAAATCCCCACACTTGTCAAACAACCAGATCTCATAAGAACTCTAGCATGAGAACAACAACTGACACCAGGTAAATAACAAATAATAATAAGAAGAAACTTTTATGAACAATTATATGCCAACGAATTGGAAAACCTACAATAATTGGATGAGTTCCTAGGAAACATACAACACATCAAGACTGAATCAGAAAGACAGAAAATCATATACATAGATAAGATAGATCATAAAAGAGTAAGAAAAAATAATCATCATGAAAAACCTTTTCAACAAAGGAAATTTCAGGACTATATGGCTTCACTGTGGATTCTACCAAACATTCAAATAACAATACCAATCTTCTTCACTCTTCTAAAAATAAAGAAGAGGAAATACTTCCAAATTCATCTTACAAGGGTTGCATTTTCTTGATACCAAATCCAGAAAATACACTAAAGAGATGGGAATTAAAAGACCATCTTCCTGATAAACATACTTTCAATATCTTCAATAAAATACAGGCAAATTGAATTGAAAAGCATGTTGAAAGCACCATTCACCATGATAAAGTGGCAAAGATGGTTCAACATATACAAATCAATTATGTTATATATCACATTTACAGAATAAAGAATAAAATCACTTGACCATCTCAATAGACATAGAAAGAAGCATTTGACAAAATTCACCACTATTTCATAATTAAAACACTCAACAAACTAAATATAGGTATATTTAGTTTTTTTAATATATAAGTATTTTTTTATTTGTTCTTGCTTATGTCAAGTACAGTAGACTTTATTTTGTAATCTTTTTTCTTTATTTTTTTCTGGGTACCTACAGGGTTTTTATCTTCCCTTAATATCCTGGGAGTTTACTACTTTCTTCTTATTTATACTTGGTGATTGTTTTAGTGTACAGAATACTACTTAAACTTCATTTTTATCTATTTTCTTCCTTAAATTCCTTACAGCTCAAATTTGGTTATGGCTTGGAAGGAGAAAATTATTAGAAAAAAGATATGAAACCATGCCCTCAAGGGATAAGGTCACTGGCATCATTTTAATCCAATGGTAGTGAGAAACACCATAGCCAACTTTATGAATAACCATTTAAGATTTCTTTCACATGAGTGAACATTGTCAATATTATTTTTCTGCCATCCTTTGTGTCTTCTTTGTTTTAATTTGCTATGTTTCTAGTAAGAGCCTCAATGCATAAATTACTGCATTAAATAGTAAGATTAACAGCATAACCAAAATAATGTACTATGTGTCATTGTTTTTCAAATAAAAT
Organism: Hylobates moloch; assembly: GCF_009828535.3. Taxonomy (NCBI): domain Eukaryota; kingdom Metazoa; phylum Chordata; class Mammalia; order Primates; family Hylobatidae; genus Hylobates; species Hylobates moloch. The sequence goes on along the minus strand of NW_026652289.1, from coordinate 23,097,853 downwards.
TCCTCAATAAAAAAGCAAAGTCACCAAACTCACGATTGTGTGAAAATCTCAGAATGAATTATGAAAAAATCACCTAATTAATAGAAGACTATTAGGTAAGAAGCATAATAGAATTGACACCCTTTAGTTTGTGGAGTATAACTGGTAATCAATCATTACTTTATTTTTTATCAAGTCATAACCCACAAGTAATATCTGGTTTCTTTCTTCATTTTTATCTGTTAAAAATTAATACGAATTCCAGCTACATTTAAGTTGAAAGTTAGTTAATGTGTGTTGGAATTACATACTTGGTTAATTATTATTACATATATATATATATATATATATATGACATTCACAATGTAAAAGATGCTGTGTATACTTAGAAATCTCATATAAATATAATCAAATTGCCTCTATGATATACACTCACTATCTAGAGCACACATATCAAATATGACCAAAAAGCCCAGCAGGTTTTGAATATACTTTTGGAAGCCCATGGACTCAAAACCACATTAATTATAATATTACGACATTATTTGCTCTTTCTAGTCTTGTCTTTTCCTCATGAGCATACAGTGAACATTTTCAAAGGCTTTATAGACATGTGATATCACAATAGATCACATAAAAAAGCAGATATGATAATCCCCATCTTTTCTTGAATTTGGACATTACATTGATTTGTAAAAATGTAAAACAATATAATCATTTAAATTTTATTTTGTTTTGAAAATATAGCTATTTTTATAAAATTGTGCAATTTTTGTTAACATGCAATGAATTTATTTCTGCTATTTTAAATAATAAGTTGTTCTTGAATTTCACAGTTTTAATTTATAATATAGTATATATTGATATTTATAACTCAAATTTCAAAAAAAAATTTTGAGGAGCTGAAAATTTTTTATATATAAAATCTATATATCTACAAATCCTGAGAAAATAAAATTGCTGAACTGGAGAATAACACTGGCAATTATAAATTAATTTATTCAAAAAAATTTTACCTGCAATGATTATTCTAATATGTCACAGACAAACAAATATGCACAAACTGAGAGACATTTTACTTATTGGAGTTTCTCACGTAGTTGGGTAAGAAAAGTTATAGCTAGATAAGGAGGAACTATGTTCAAGTCAAGAAAGAGTTGCTATGTTTTCTGAAAAAAATTCTATGAATCTGAAAGAGAACATTGTTTTAAGGTAATTTTTAACATTAAGGTTTACGAAATTAATTTAATCTAAAAGTAGAGAATTTAAATGAAAATGAGTTTAAGATATTGTTAAAATCTCTATAAAAATTACATAAACATGGGCTGGGTGCAGTGGTTTAAGCCTGTAATCCCAGCACTTTGGGAGGCCAAGGCGGGTGGATCAGCTGACTTCAGGAGTTCAAGACCAGCCTGGCCAACATAGTGAAACCCCATCTCTACTAAAAATACAAGAGATTAGCTGAGTGTGGTGGCAGATGCCTGTAATCCCAGCTACTCAAGAGGCTGAGGCAGGAGAATCACTTGAACCTGGGAGGCGGACGTTGCAGTGAGTCGAGATCGCACCATTGTCCTCCAGCCAGGGCAACAAGAGCAAAACTGTCTCCAACAAAATAAAGAAATAAAAAAAGACAAACATTTGGCTGAAAGTTTTCTAAAGGTAGACTGAAAATAAAAAGAAAGCTATTAAAATATTATTTTCTGATGGCTAAATATGGTGTCTGTTAGATTTTGACAATTTACAAAATAGACAAGAGTTCATTTGAAGACAATTTATATAAAGGGTCAAATAAACAGTCTGCAGGCAGCTGACACTTCTTATTAAGGTCATTCAGCTAATTAGTGAAAAACAACCAAGAATTAGATTCTCATAAGGCTCAGTCCATATTTTATTCTATAACAATGCAATGTCTTAACATTCCGTTATCACATTTGGTTTGCCATTAATGTTGCCAATTATAAATAATATTCTTGAAGAATTTACATATTTAGAATATGTAATTCTGAAATTACGCATTAATTGTAAGAGAAATGACACTGAGGATATAATAAAATGTATAGCAGAGAAACAGATTGAAATTTGGAAGTTATTAGAATATGGGATAAATTAATCATAAAGGCTGTCAGTAACTCACTTATATAATAATTCAAAGCAATACATACATTTATTTATTAACAAGAAAGTTGAAAAGATATTTAATAGTATTAGTGGAGCTTAGGTTGGCTTATAACTGTAAGCAATGAACCTCAGGTTTTAGTTACAGCATGTAAATAGCATGGAAATCACAATTTTCAAGGGTTATAAGAAAGTCCTTACAACAAATAAAAGCAGAACAAACTAAAATTAATGTTTTTACTTGGACCCTTCAGGGAATAGAGGTCACAGGGCAAACAACCACTCCAAATTGCAGAAAATGGGTAAATCCAGAGAATCACAGCCCAAAATTGCTTCCCAGGAATAGGAGTCATAAGCCATGAACAGGTAGGAACAGTTAAATGGGAATTTTGATGGGTTATTGGAACCTGAGAGGACAATTGATTAAGATAAATATTGTCCTGAGGGTTGTATTTTTAGACAACCCCAACAGTTTTGTGGAATTTCGACTCTGGAGGCCTCATCAAGTTTTCCTTGTGAAGATTTAATAAAAATTCCTCTGCAGCTCTGGCATGAAGCAGGGAAGAGTAATACTTCTGAGTATTGTCCAGCACCTTCTCTATGGCAAATTTCATCTGCCAGAGGCAGGACTTTACTAGAGCCTTGTCCCAGAAATTAGGCATTTTCATTTTATTCCAGTTCCTTCTAGTTTTGCTGCATGCCCAAAGAAAAGAAAAGCAAAAAGTTATATTAGAAGAAACACTGGTGAATGTCACAAGCCAGGGACACAGGCCCATTAAAGACAGATTTTGTTGAAAAATTTCTCCTACACTTTACCAGCATATCAACAGGGTTACAATATAATAGTACATATGGCAAATTACACCTGAAAAACCTTGAGACAAAAGCTTTCTCTGAGGAGACCTACTAAGGAAAGCTGGAAGTGGAGAGTAAAGACAAGAACAAGGACACTGGGGAAATTTGAAGCCATTGGCACCTATAGCTAGTACAGGTACTAACAAAGGCCAAATTCTAATCATATTAACGCAAACCTTTAACTGGACAGCTATTTGTTCAGTTCTTATTACCCAATGAGTGAATTCCGGATTTCAACAGCAACAACAATAACAACAAAATAGAAAACACACCAAAAGGCAAAATAAAACAAAATAGTCTGAAGAAGTCAATCATCAAAACAAGACTCAGATATAAAACCAATGTTTGTTTTATCACGTAGAAAGTTTAACATAATTATGACTAATATGTTAATTACTTTATTATTAAAAGAAGAGAACATGAAAACAGGTTGACAATGCAAGAAGAGATCGAGAGCCTAATAAATACTTTAAAGGAAATGCTAGAAATCAAAAACATTTTATGTATCAATTACTTTAACTAGGCTGAAGCATCTAGTTGTTTGGTCAAACAATAATCTAGATGCGGCTTTGAAGGTATTATGTAGATGTGATTAACATCTACAATCAGTTGACTTTTTTATTTAGAAGATTATTCTTGATATTGTTGGGAGAGACTGGGCTTATCTCATCAGTTGAAGGCCTCATGAGCAAAATCCGACTTCCTGGGAGGGGGAAAAAATCTGTCCTCAAGACTGTACCATGGAAATCCTGACTGAATTTCTTGCCATTATCTGTCTTATTAATTTGGCACTCAAAACTACAATATCAACTCCTGTCTAAATTTCCTGCCTGCTGCCTGCCCTGTAGATAACAGACATTCCAGTCCTCACAAATGCATCAGTCAATTATTTAAAATAAATCACAAGTATCTTTCAAAACAGATAGACTAGATAGGTAGGTAGGTAGGTAAGTAAGTAGGTAGATCAGTTGATCTCAGATCTTATTAGTCTGTTTTTTGGAGAAGATCCTGAAGAGATTTACTTCCAGAACTAAATGTAAAGAGAAATGTTAATAGAAAAAATAGAGCTTCTAAGATTTAAAGGGTAATTTCAAAATGTAAAAATTATGCATTTTTAGGGTGCCAGAAATAGATGAAAGGGAGAATGGACAAAAAGAAATATTTGAAGCAATAATGGCTGAAAACTTTCCAGAAGTAATGACAGACAACAAAGCACAGATCCTTGAAGTGCAAAGAATACCATGCCAATTAAACACAAAAATAACAACAATAATAACTAAAACAAAAAAAACCTTCAAAACTAGGCATATTATATTTCAATTGTAGCAAATTGAAAACAAAGAGAGATGTTGAACCAAGCCAGTGTATGTTTCTGAGTAAGAGTGAAGCACCTAATATTTTCTTCTTTTTTTTTTTTTTTGGCTTGATAGAAACAAGAATAAGAATTAGAGTAGAATATTTTGTGAGAAATTCCACCAACTAGAATTATCTATTCAGAGAAATTGTCCTTCAAAAGTGAAGGAGAATAAAGACATACTCAGACAAGTAAAATATTGAGAAAATTTATTCCTAATATCTATTCCTCAAGAAATGTAAAATATTTCCTTTTGGCAAGAGAAAAATATCACAGGTTAGAGACATATCTACATAATGAAAAGAAACACACCAAAGAAGGAATAAGAAAAATATATTTTCTTATTCTTAATTTATCTAAAACAATGGATCATTTAAAGTAATACCAGTAACAATATAATGGTTGATTATAGAATAAAAATAAATGAAAAATAATGTCAACAACTTTATAAGGCATGGGAAGGAGGAATTAAGAATATAGTGTGATAAGATATGTGTATTATACATAAAGTGGTATGGTGTTTTATGTTGATTCTAATGCAATTGTAAACTATAAGCCAAGTACTTATAACATTTTAGAAAGATGCCTAATTACTGTGCAAAATGAGAAAATAAAATAGGAATATAAAATGCTCGATTAATTATAGAGAAGGCAGAAAAGTAGGAGAAATTTGTAATAAATTATAAATTTATAATAAATTATAATTTTATATAATATAATTTAAATGAATTATAAATTTAACAAATAGAAAAAATATTGTATATTAATCCAACTGTATGAATCATCACTTTAAATATCAATGGTCTAAACATACCATTTTAAAGACAGAGATTATCAGAGTGAATAAAATAACAAGACTTAACTTTATGTTAGACGAATTAAATTCACTTTAAATGTAGAGAAACTAATAGATTTGAAGTAAAGAACTGGAGAAAAATACGCCATGCTGATGTTAATAAAAGAAAACCATACAGACAAAGCCAACTTAATAACAAGAAAACTTATTAAGGATAAAGAGGGACATTGTATAAATAAAACAATGATCAACTCTGCAAGTCAAAAATAATCCTAATTTTCTAAGCATTTAGCAAAGAAGATGAATATGAATGTGGAAAAAAAAACTGATAGAAATCCAGGTAGAAACACACAAAATCCACTATTATTGATGTCTTAAATATAGTTTCATAATTGATAGTAAGGAAACAAAATATCAGTAAATATACAGTTGATCTGAACAACACAATCAATGTAATCTAGTAGGCATTTATGGAACACTAAATCACTGGATAAATTGAAAACTAAGAAGAAATATTAATAGAATAAAATACAATGGAGTAGAATAGCATAGGGTAAGACAAATCATTCATAAAGATTTCAAAATAATTTATGTACACACTCTTCCATAAAAGAAAGTGGAACCAACCTCTCCACTTCTCAATTTTGACATGAAAATAGTGAGTTCGTTCCAAAAAGTATAATATAAATGAGTCAAGAGTGGGTGCACTTTACATCAGAAAAAACTGGCTAATGCAATCTCAGCCAAGTGATCAAAGTCAATATTAATTCATACTGAGATTCTCCAGTGGGCAACAATACTCACATCTTGATACTGACTTGAACATTAAATCTCATAAGTTAACAACTTCCTTATAAATAAATTTAATAAAATTGATATAATAGTATCTTTTCTGACAACAATGGTATGAAACTAGAACTGAATAACAAGAGATATCTTAAACATTCATAATTATGTGGAAATTAAACAATATGCTCCTGAACAATCAATGGGTCAAATAATAAATCAAAAAGAAAATCTAAAAATATCTTCAGACAGAAAAGAGTGAAGACACAACATATCACAACCTAAGAGGCTCAGTAAAAGTTGTTTTAAGAAGAAAGTTAATAGCAATAAATACCTACATTAAAAATGAAGAAAGATCCCAACTAAATTGTCTAACATTATAACTTAAGGAAGAGAAAAGAACAAACAAATCCCAAATTTTGCAGATAAAAGAAAATAGTAAAGATCGAAATGTAAATAAGTCAAATCGAGACCAAAAAACCATAGGAGTCAATATAACTGAGTTTAATTAAATAAACAAGATTAGCCAGCCCTTAGATGGCCTGAAAAAAAGAGAAACGACTTAAACACCAAAAATGAAAGTGAAGAAATTACAAAAGATGCATCAGAAATAAAAAAAAATCATGCAGAACTATTCTGAACAATTATAAGCTGATATATTGTATCATCTAGAGAAAATAGATATATTTCTAGAAAAATACACTTTTCCAAATTTGAGTCAGGAATACATAGAAAGCCTCAATAGACCAATAGCAAATAAATAAATTGAAGAAGTAATTAAAAACCTCCAAAAAAAGAAAATTCCTAGACCAGATGCCTTCACAGCTGAGTATCAAATATTCAAAGAAAAATTGATACCCATGCTTTTTGAACACTTCAAAGAAATAGATCTATGGGAAAAACTTTCAAACACATTTTATGAGGCCAGCATCACCTTGATACCCAAGCCAGATAACAACACTGCAAAACAAAACAAAACAAAAAAACACAAAAAACCAAAAACAAACAAACAAACTACAGGTCAATTTGTCTGATATTCGCTGATGAAAAATCCACAATAAATTATTAGAAAACCTAATCAAAGAGTATGTCAAAAAGATTATATTTTAACCAAGTAGGATTTATCCCTAGCCTGCAAGGTTGGTTTAACACGTGCAAAGCAATCAAAGTGATACATCACATTAACAAAATCAAAAGTAAAAGCCAGATAATTCATCTCGATTGACATGGAAAAAGCAATTAACAAATTCCATCGTTTTCTTGTGATAAAAACTCTCAAAACTAAGTTATAAAAAAATTTCTCAACATAGTAAAGATCATTTATAAAAAATCAGTAGCTAACATCATAATCAATGAAGAACAACTGAAACCTTTTTCACTATGAACTGGTACAAAGCAAGTATGACCACTCTGGCCACTTCTGTCTAGTACTGAAAGTACTCTGCTTCTGGAAGTGAGAGCAAGAGCATTCAGGTAAGAAAAACATAAAAGACATCTAAATCAGTAAGGAAGAAGTAAAATGATCTCTATTTGCAGATGACATAATCCTATAAATAAAAAATTACAAATATTCTACAAAAACACTGCTAAAACTAATAAATGAAGTAAAGTTGCAAAAGAAAACACAAGCATACAAAAAGCAACATTTTTATACTCGAATAACAATCTAAAAAAGGAATGAATAGAATAATTTCATTTACAATAACATAAAAACACCTAGGAATAAGTTTATCCAATAGGTGAACAATCTGAGGTGAACAATTTGTACAACTGCAAAGTATAAAACATAAATGAAATAAATTGAATAAGGCACAAATAAATGGAAAGATATTCCATGCTCATGAATTAGAAGCATTAATATGGGTAAAATGTTCACACTACTGAAGGAAATATACATATTTAATGGAATACCTATCAAATTCCAAATGGTATTCTTCACAGAAATAGGAAAAAAAATCATAAAATTTGTATGGCACCTAAAAATACCCCAAAGTGTCAAAACAATTCTGAAGAATAAAAACAAAGTTAGAGACATTGCACCCCCTTAAGTTAAAATTATATTACAAATCTATAGTAATCAAAATAATATGCTATCGGCATAAAACAGACACATAGGCAAGTGGAACAGAGTAAAGAGCCCAGAAATAAATCTAAACATATATGGTCAACTAATTTTCAACAAGAGCATCAAGATGGCTAAAAGCAGAAAGGATAGCCCCTTTAATAAATAATGCTAAGAAAACTGGATTTCAACATGCAAAAGGCTAAAATTTTACACTTTATCTTACACCAAACACAATAATCAGCTCAGAATGGTTACAGACTTAAATATAAGATGAGAAACAATAAAGTTCTTAGAAAAGGACGTAGAGAAAAAGCTCCTGGGCGTTGTCCTTGGCAATAATATTGTGAATATCATGCAAAAGCTCAGGCCACAAAAGGAACAATCAATAAATAGAACTACATCAAACTGACAAGGTTCTACATGGCAAAGAAAACAATCAACAAGATGAAATGGCCTAAGGTTTGGGATAAAATATTTGTGAACCATGTTTCTCATAATGGGTTACTATTCAAAATGTATAAAGAACTCAGAAAACTCAAATGGAAAAAAATAATAATTGGTTTAAAAATAGGGAAAAGATCCGAATAGATACTGCTCTGAAAAACAAATAAAAATTGGTCAATAGATATTCATTGGAGAAATGGAGATTGATATAGCTATTATGGAAAATAGTATAGAGGTTTCTAAATAAAGTATAATAGAACTATTGTATGACTCGATAATTTCTCTTCTGGGCATCTATATTCCCCCAAATGATGCCACCAGCTTATAAAGATATGTGCACCACCATGTTGATAGGATTATCTGGATTTTGTAACAAGAAATGTTTACTTAAAACCCCAGAAACATCTTATTAGATAATAAGTTTAGACCACTTTCTTTTTTCTTCTTTTCTCTCTCTCTTTTTTTTTTTTTTTTTTTTTTTTTTTTTTTGGAGACAGAGTCTTACACTGTCACCCGGGCTGGAGTGCAATGGTGCGATCTCTGCCCACTGCAACCCCACCTCCCAGGTTCACGCGATTCTCCTGCCTCAGCCTCCCGAGCAGCTGGGATTACAGGTACACACCACAACCTGTAGTAATTTTTTTCTATTTTTAGTAGAGACGGGGTTTCACTATGTTGGCCTGACTGAAGTTTAGACCACTTTCTATAGAGGAAAGCAGTAATTATTCTGTGTGTCTGTGTGCATGTGTGTGTAATTTTATTATTTTTTAGAATTGATCATTGTAAAATTGGGAAGATACAGTCAAATCAATGTGTTTAGATTTTTCTGAGAACCATTCTAGCTACACTAATTATAAGCACAGATGTTGGTTATTGATGGAAGAGAAATCCAGCTGGCCTATGGAGTAGTAAGTCGTATGTAGAGTCATGAAACATAATTGAAGGATGTTTACATCTAATAGGAAAAAAAATTAAGAGAAAAATAATTTGCCATACTTTGATCATTTTAATGAAATTATTACAAAGAATATTGAATTATAAATGAAATATACCGTAGCTATAAAATTAATTATATTTTAGTGCTACTAATCAGAATTTTCCTAGTTTTTTTCATTTCATGTCAGTCTAATATTATTTTAATGTTGTTTTAAAGGACTTTTCTGTTTCTTTAAGTTTTTCCTTATTTTAATGAATTAATATTTTAAATTTTTATAGTGGACCAATGACACCTCAGGCTTATAATGTAATAACTTAGGGAAATATGGTTTTCTGTTATAATCTAAAAATAAACCATGGTCAGTAATCAATTTTCTTGATTCCATTAAATCATACGTGTGTTGAGGTCAAGAGTACAAGGTGGAAATTGCAAGCCTATTAATTCATTAAATATTTAGTTCAGCTTTTAGAAACATATTTAAATATCTATTACACACCTTCCTAGCATTACTTGTCTCACTTTTTTCTTTTTTATGGTTATTTAGAATTACAAATGTTTATATGTCAAAACTAAAAAATTTTTAAAACTACGTAAATACATACATTTGTATTTATACTATGTATTGCATTGTCTACTCCTCTGAAAGACCAATGATATCAGACATTTCAAATAGAAAACCTAAACAGCATAATTAGGTAGAATAATCCCCTTTATATGATTTCTTCTGCAGAATCACTTATGCATAATCAGGAAATGTTACTTTCTGAAGTAAATGTTGGCTCCAGTGTACAGCTCCACTGCATTTTCATTGGCAACCTCTCTCTGCATGATTCTAAAAGATGATAGCTTAAATATGACTTTATAGAGGGTTCATTTTCTTCTACTTCCAACTACAATGATTACATGTAGAGTTATTCTATTCTCACTTTTAAAGAAAACTCAATAAATAAAAAAAATTAAAGCTTTTAGCTCTGGAGAGAAAGCAATCTATCCTCCAATGTGAAATAATAGGAAATAAGTCATTTTTATCATTTATGTAACATTCCTGTTAATATTAATATCCCACCTTTAATTGGTTCCTCCGGACATTCAATCAACTCAACATAATCAATTTTACTGAGAACACAACTGTGAATACTCTCAAAAGTTTCAAAAAGTATAATCGTTAAAAGTGCAGACAGGAAATTATGGTCATTAAATCTCAGACAGCTTCATCTACCTTTGAAAGTATTTTGACATTCTGTAAATATATTAAAAAACCATTGACATAAAAATTGTTAAGTTAAACTGTATTATTATTATTGTTTAGAAAAATATTCATCTTTGACAGGGAATAGTTTCAAAAGAAACTTGCTGATATGATTTAGGATACTTATAAGTATATGTGTGCAGTATCATTTACCTGGGTTTTTGGGAAAATATTTACCCAAAAATTTTATCTTCAATTCCTTAAAAATATCATGCCCTTTTAAAATTCAGAACAAAGTAGTTTATTGTCACCTTTATTGTCTGACCAAATGTATTGCACATTCAGAATACCATTTTCTGTGAAACATTCTCCATTAGAATAAATACCAGAAATTCAATTAATACATCAACACAATTAAACTAATGTCATCAGATAGCATAATAAACCATCTTTACAACATTCTCTACAATATTCTACAATATTCTCTAGCTCCATTATATAAATTTTTTTAAAATATATGTTTTCACCACATATATCGACAACTTAGATTACCCTAGGTGATGGTTAATATTGTCAGCTTGATTGGATTGAAGGACGCAAAGTATTATTCCTGGTGTGTCTGTGATAATGTTGCCAAAGGAGATTAACATTTGAGTCAGTGGACTGGGAGAGGCAGACCCAACCTCAATCTAGGTGGGCGCCATCTATTCAGCTGCCAGCAAGGCTAGGGTAAAAGCAGACAGATGAACGTGGAAAAACTAGACTGGCTGAGTATTCCCGCCTTCATCTTTCTCCCATGCTGGATGCTTCCTGCTCTCAAACATTGGACTCCAAGTTCTTCACCTTTGGAATCTTGGACTTACACCAGTGGTTTACCAGGGACTCTCAGGCCTTTGACCACAGACTGAAGGCTGCACCGTTAACATCCCTACTCTTGAGGTTTGGGGAACTCAGACTGGCTTCCTTGCTCCTCAGCTTGCAGACAGACTATGGTGGGACTTCACCTTGTGATCCTGAGAGTCAACACTCCTTAATAAACTCCTTTCATATATAAATCTATCCTATTAATCCTGTCCCTCTAGAGAACCCTGACTAATACAGATATTGGTAGCAGTAGAGTGGGGTACTGCTATAAGGATACCCCAAAACGTGGAAGCAACTTTGGAACTAGGTAACAGACAGAGGTTGGAACAGTTTGGAGGGCTCACGAGAATACAGAAAAATATGGGAAAGTTTGGAACTTCCTAGAGACTTATTGAATGGTTTTGACCAAAATGCTAATAGTGATATTGACAAGAAAGTTCAGGCTAAGGTGGTCTCAGATGGAGATGAGAAACTTCTTGGGAACTAGAGCAAAGATCTCTCTTGTTATTCTTTAGAAAAAGAGACTGGCAGCATTTCGCCCCTGCCCTGGAGATCTGTGGAACTTTGGACTGGAGAGTGATGGTTTGCAATTGAAACTTATGTTTTTTGATGCTACAATAATATTTTGTCTACTTACATTCAGGCCTACCAATACACCATGAGTATTGCACGGTCAGAAAATAGCCAGATGTGGTGCCATGTGCCTGTAATCCCATCATGTCAGCCTCCGGATTATCTGGAATCTTACAGGCACACACCCACACAACTGGCTATTTTAAAACTTCTAAGTTATTTATTTATTTATTTATTTATTTTGTAGAGACATGGTCTCACCATGTTGCTCAAGCTGACCTTGTTCATATTTCCTCTTCCAGAATATTTCATATCCTGTAGTAAGCAGTCCTCCCAGTTTTTGTTTAAATGAAATGAAGTTATGTATTTCCTACATTTAAAAAGAAAAGTATCTTAATTGAGAACAGAATTCTTACAGAATGGGAGAAAACATTTGCAAAATAAATATATTATATGAGACCTGTATCTAGAATATATTTTAAAATTTTCGCACCTCAATAAAAAGTCATAAAACCTCATCAAATCAAGGAAATCTAAATATAAACCCTAGCCAGCAACTGAATGGGAACTTTATCATATGAAATACATAGAGGTCAAGTAATCATGTAAAAAAACTCCAATTTTTGTAATTAAAAAGAAAACTCAAAGTCTAATTCAACAGAATTACACTTTAAGATATTTTAAAAAATAGTGATGTGTCATCATTACACACCCCATAGAATGGTAAAAGTGTAAAACGATGCTCTTTACTAACTGCCGGTGAGGACATGGAACCATTATAACATTCATACGTTTTCTGTATGATTGCATAAACACTTTGGATAGCAATTTTACAGTTAGCATCCACTTACCAAATCACCTGGCCACTACATTCCTATGTATTTACTCAACAGAAAGAAATACATATGTTCATTCAAAGCTTTGGTTCATTGCTGTGTTATATGTAAAAGCTAAAACCTGGAAGCATCCTAAATTTTTTTTGCCAATGCAATGTAATACTACTCAGCAAAGAAACAGAATGGACTAATAATAAAAACAACGAAGATAAATCTCAAAATAATTATGTTGGTTTTTATTTTAAAAAATTATAAGAAAAGCACATCCAGTACAATTTCATTATATGAAATTCTAGAAAATACAATCTAATTTATAATGACAGAAAGCAGACCAGCGCTTGCCTTCTCATTGCAATGTATGTGTTTACTACCAACGTGTCAAAACTCATCAATCTGTTTTTTAAAAAATGTGCATATTATTGCAAAAATGAAAAAAATTTACAAAAGGCAAGGCAATAAAATATTTCAGTAGTCTTTGTTAAAACCAAGACACTTTAAAAAATGTAAGTAGAAAAAAGTAGGATTGCCAAATAATTTTGATTATAAAAAGTCAAAAAGCCCATATGATTTTTTGTACTTATTAACTAATTATTGTGTCATAATGGCTAAAGCATAGACATATGGGTAACAGAAATGTAACATATACCAGAAAGTAACTTACTCATAATTAATGAATTGATTGTCAACAAAGATCAAGACAATTCAATAAAAAAAAATTGATTTATTTAAAAAAAGTTATAAAATAATCTTATACCCATAAGTAAAAAAATCATCTCAACATATACCTTACAATTGAATAAAATATTAACTGGAATGTATCATAGATACAGCTATACATACAATGAAAACTATAAAACGTGGATGAAAACATGGGAGAAAATATTTTTCAACTTCAATTTGGCAACTTTTTAAAATATAAGACATAAAATTCACAAAACGGAAAAGAAAATCAGTAATTTGTACTTCACGAAAGTAAAAAACTTAAGAACATTGCTAAAAATAAAAGACAACAGAAAAAATGTTTCGATAACGTATACCAGAAAAGTTATTTTATATATATATATATATATATATATCAGGCTGGGGGCACTGGCTCACTTCTGTCATCCCAGCACTTTGGGAGGCAGGGGTGGGCTGATCAAGAAGTCAAGAGTACCAGACCAGCCCAACCAACATTGTGAAACCCTGTCTCTACTAAAAATACAAAAATTAGCGGGGAGTGATGGCATGTGCCTGGTGCCTATAATTCCAGCAAAAGGCTGAGGCAGAAGAATCGCTTGAATCCGGGAGGCGGAGGTTGCAGTGAGCCGAGATTACACCACTGCACTCCAGCCTAGGTGACAGATGGAGACTCCGTCTCCAAAAAAAAAAAAAAAAAAAAAAAAAACCAAACACCACATGTTCTCACTCATAGGTGGGAGTTGAACAATGACAACACGTGGACACAGGGAGGGGAACAACACAACACATACCAGGGCCTGTTGGGAGGTGGGGGTTGGGGAGGAAGGGCAGGGAGAGCATTAGGACAAATACCTAATGCATACGGAGCTTAAAACCTAAATGACAGGTTGATGGGTGCAGCAAACCACCATGACACGTGTACACACCTACGTAACAAACCGGCACATTCTGCACATGTACCCCAGAACTTAAAGCAAAGTCAAAAAATGAAAAAATAAAAAATAAAAAAATTGTCTCTATTTTCAGTAACATCATAGTCTAAGTAGAAAATCACAAGGAATCAGTTAAAATGAGCATAGCATTTGCATGACACATCACTAGTATATAAAAATAAGTTGCTTTCCCATACATCAGAAATAAACTATTGGAATTTGAAATTAAAGGGAAAAATCAGTGTCATTTTCAAAAACACACACCAAAATGAAGTGATTAGGTACACATATGACACAAATGTATAGACCCTACATGCAGAAAAGTGTAAAACACTAAAGAAAAAAAAAGAATATGTAAATAAATGGAAAGATATTCTGTGTTTGTAGATTGAGAGACCTAACTGTTGACAAGATGTCAGTTCTTCCCAATCTAATCTGTATTGACTGCAATATCAGTCAAAATACCAGTAAGCAATGTTGTGAATATTGAAAAATTGATTCTAAATGTATATAAGAAGGCAAAGACCTTTAATATCCAACACCATGCTAAGGAAAAAAACCAAACTTGGAGGACTCACCATATCAAATTTCAATAGCATCATATTGACCAAAGAATAGGCATATAGTGTAATGGACTACATCAAGGAGAATAGAAATAGACTCTCATATAGTCAACAGATCTTTGACAAAAAAGTAAAGGCAACTTAGTGAAAAAGAATGATCTTTTAAACAAATTGAAACAATTGAACATTTAAATGCTAAAAATGAACTTAGATATAAACATTACACCTTTTACAAAAATTAACTCAAAATGATTCATAGGCCTAAATGTAAATGTAAAATATAAAACTATAAAATTTCATGAGTAAACATAAAATATATATGACCTTTAGTTTGAAAATGAGCTTTAATTACAACACCAATAGCATGATCTGTCAAATAACAATTATTGTTTGACTTTCTTAAAATTTAAAAATTCTGCACTGCAAAAGGCTTTTATGAGAAAAAAGAAAATGAATGAACAGACTGACAGAAAATATTTTCAAGTGCAGATTTGAAAACATACTTGCATATAAAATATTTTTAAAATTGAACTCAACAATAAGAAAAAATAATTTTTAAAATGGGCAAAAGTCTGAACAAACACACCAAAATGTATGGATTTAAAATAATTAAATGAGAAGATGCTCAGGACCATTTGTTAACAGAAAAATGTAAATTAAAGCTACAATGAAATACCACCATATATCTATGAGAATCAGAATCACTAAAATCCAAAGGCTAACGATACCAAATGCTGACAATAATACATAAAACAGGAACTCTGATTCATTTGGAGGAAATGCAAAATGATACACTCATACTGGAACACAGCATTTTCTTACAACTCAACAATTAGGCTTCTTGACATTTACCCGACTGAGTTGATTGAATACTTAGGTTGAAAGAAAACCTAGACACAGGATTTTTGGCAACTTATTTGTATTTGCCAAAAATGGGAAGCAACCAAGGTATTCATCGATACGTGAATGGATAACAAATCATAGTACATCCATATAATGGAATTTGATTTAGTGATAAAGAGAGATATACTTCAAATCATAAAAGACATTACAAAACATAACTCCATATTGCTAAGTGAGAGATGCCAGTCTAAAAAAGCTGCACAGTGCCAAATTCAATTACATGAATTTCAGGAGAAGACAAAACTATCGAGTCAGTAAACACATCAGTGGTTCTGTCACATCAGGAGGAAGATGAATAGTTGAAGCATAGGAGATTTCCTAGAGCAGAGAAACTGTTCAATATGACATTGAAGTGATGAATTCATGACCACAAGCATTTGTCAAAACCTATAGAACTTTGCAGTTTAAAGACTAACTTTAATGAATACACATTTTTAAAAATTTATTTAAATGTTGGGAATTTTAAGATGGAATGAAGAATGTGACAGAATAATCTAAATGTATTACAAATGAATGAAATAACCTCACTAAAAGGGTGGAACGATAAAGTGATGACTTAAGCAACTTTGGAAATGCATGAACTCTGTAATACTAAAGGGACCCAGAAGAGTTGAATAGTGCTGTTTTCCATTGAAGTATTGGTTAACTATTCTGAAACTACAAATACGTATATACTGAAATTGAAAAATTGCATAAATAGATGGTGAATGATAGAGACAAATTTAATCACTGTTGAAATGGGAAGTCACAGAAAACATGTTATAGAGGCTAAAATGAATTATATGTTAATGGGTTAGAGTTGAAGACATCAGCATAAACTTTTTAGCTTAATATTGATACAGATGGTTCCACATAAAAACATTTATAGATAAGTATATAGAGCACTCCCATAGAAATGAGCACAACCAGCATACAGATCTTCATTTCTAATACCGTTGACTAATAAAACGAATCAGGAATCATTGGAACAACTGCTGAATCTAGGGCTGGGGTAGAAAATGTATAAGACAAGATAGCAAGTTTTTGTAGTGTCAGAAAGTGACAAAAAGTCAAAAAAAAAAAAAAACCCTCACAGTGATGGAGTATGTCAAAGGGCCCCAGGAATAAAAAAAACAACTCCCATTGACAAAATATGGAACAATTATAACAGGAAATATGTAAAACTGTACTTAGTTATAACCCAAATTATAGAATAATTTTCCATGAGTCCATACTAAAGTAAATGATGGAATAAATAAATAAATGGAAGAGAGTAGACCAATCATTTGAGTAGACAAATTCCAAATAATAAATGTAGATACTCTGCTCTTATCAAAGTGGAACATGATTCTTCCCTTTTTAAGTGTGGGCAGCGTATAATGCCTTCTATGTAGGGAAGGAGGAACAGAGTAACTTAACATTGGAGAAACCTGCCAAACACGATCTCTACCAGGAGATTGAGGTCAACATGAAAAGTGATACATAATATTTATGGTGCATATGCTTGATATGATGTGATAAGAATGGCACTTTACCTCCTCCCAAAAAGGACGTTACTTCAGTCTAATCATGAGAAAAAAAAATCAACTAAGTGCCAATTGAAGACTGTTCTGCAAAATACCTGAACAGTACTCCTTCAGACTTTAAATATCATACAAAACAAGGAAAGTCTCAGAAACTGTCACAGCTGAGAGGAAGCTAAGAAGACCTAATAGCTAAATGTAGTATCATATTCTGGATGGAATCCTGAAACAACAAAAACAAACGGACATTATGAAAAAACAGGAAAACCCCAGTAAAATATATTCTGTAACCAAAATATAATATATCAATCTCGGTTCATTGTTACAAATATACTACTGTAATATAATAAATTAATAGGGGTAACTAAGGGTAGATTATACAGAAACTTCCTGTACTATCTTCTCAATAATTCTGTAGATCCAAAATTGTTCTAAAATAAAATGTAGTTTTAACAAATAATTTCACTATTTTTATTAGGAGTAAAATGATATGAATTAATATACAAATAGATTAGATTATTGTTGTCAGTAACTTTCCTCATTTGATCATTTAATACCAAGCAAATATTGTTTCTTCCCAGCTTCCTTTAACCTTGGAGTGTGGATTTATTTTCTTTGTTTCTATTGCTCATTAAACAGTCTTGACCTCTCTTTACTGAATCTAATATATTCACCAAATGCTGTTATTCAGTTGTTAATCTTAGCCATCAATTTCCGTAAGAGTAAGAGAATACACTAAGTGAAAATAGATTTAATAGGGATAGACAATGATTCACAGTGTTCCAGAGAGGCCATTAAGATAACAAATACTGCATGTCTCTTTGAATAGATAAAAATGAAATTACTAAAAAAAAAAAAAACTATGTTAGTTTTGGCTTTGAATATAATTTAAACGCACTGTTTGTTTTACTTTCTCTATAGGCTTTATATTTATAACATAACAATTTATTTTAATCAATTTTGTTGCACATTTATTCCAAACAATAAATACAACAATTGGTAATTTCATAATTGGTAATCAATTTTCATTGATTATTAATGAAAATATCATTAACCTTTAATACAGACGGGTAAGGCATTTTTTAGTATGCATATAAAAATTTTTGAAAAATAATTCTATAGCCAAATAAATCAACAAGAAGATTGGGAGAGTGGATATAATAAAAGTTGATAAGAGATACAAGTCATTTATGGTGTTTATTGTATTATATGTCAATATTGAAAGAAACTCATACTTAAACTTCTTTTTAAGTTTCCTTCTTTTGGAGTCTACTGCATGTATGGTCATGAATGTATAAATAATTTCACTAATCCTTTGAAAGAAACTATAAAATTTAAAGTAGAACTAAAATGATCAACTGTAAATAGAGGAAAGCAAGTAGATACAAACAGGACAAACGAGGCAGCACAGGAACGTTTGTGAACAGTATAGTCTTAATCAGGAGGACACTCATTAGGTATTAGTGGACTATGTGGCAATGAAAACTCCCACGTGCCCACACACACACGTGCACACACTTGCAGAATTGAGGCAGGAAAATAATAGGATCTGGAGGCAGGGAACATAAGGCTGATTTACACTTCAGCTATGACAGGAAATATCCTCTCCATAGGGCAGACACCGAATAAATGACTTTGTGACTTTACTTTATCCTCTCCATTTACATCGGGCGTACTCGAAGCAACCAATGAAATCCTTTAGGGGGTATTTAAACTCCTAAAAATTCTTTAATAGGGCCTTTGAGCTCCTATGCTTGGGCCCACTCCCACACTGTGGAGTGTACTTTCATTTTGAATAAATTCCTTTGTTCCTCCCTTGCTTTGTGCGTTTTGTCCAATTCTTTGTTCAAGACACCAAGAACCTCGACACGAACCACCTTTAACATAGTTTGGTGAACCAGCCTGGAGGCAGAGGTAAGCCCAAAGTTTGGGATTTATTCTTCTCCTTTCTTCTTTTTCTTTCTGCTCCATACAAGGGAATCTTTCTCCCTTTTCCTTTCCAACCCAGGACCCTTGGTAGGCAGATCCTAAACATGGAAGCAAATGCTGGTTTCTGGCTGTGGCCAGTGACACTAAGAGGTTTCCATGTGGAGAAGCCTGACCACCACCGCCCAGTTCACTTAAGAAACCTGGGTTTTTTTCCATGTCTTTTTTCTTTTTTTCTCTTTCTTTTTCAGTCTTTCAGCAGCTGTTTCCTAGTAGCTCCTTGGAAATTGAGGGCAATTGGCTGGGGTCACTCCACAGTACTGCTTGAAGGCCTAGGAAATGAATGGGAATAATTGCCCTGCCCCAAAGGGGAAAGGACTTTTATTTTTTAATCTTTTCTGTACATGGTCCCTGATCCCTACGTGGGACGCAGCTCAGGGCAAACTTGCACATGTTTCAGGGGACTTAAACCTTCTTTTCTTATGCTAAATTCTTCCCTTATTGTATTCAACTGGCTAAGGAACAAAAAGGCCCACCCAGCATCCAGTTCTCATTACAGTTCATGGCCATTCTTATAAAGCTCATAGTATCCTCCAGAGGGGAGAACCTGCATGTGATGGCCACCTGAGGTCAGAGACATTTGGCACTCTAAGACTGGACCCCACAGGAGGACGCTCTGTGGATCCTGGGGACCCTAACCACTC
Organism: Hylobates moloch; assembly: GCF_009828535.3. Taxonomy (NCBI): domain Eukaryota; kingdom Metazoa; phylum Chordata; class Mammalia; order Primates; family Hylobatidae; genus Hylobates; species Hylobates moloch. The sequence goes on along the minus strand of NW_026652289.1, from coordinate 23,077,849 downwards.
CACTCCTAACACCCTTGGCAGAGGATCTGAGGCCTAGTATTAACCCCCCTTAGAATTTTCTCTCACAGTTGCAGTGCTGCTTGGCCCCAACAGTGTTTGGAATCTGGAGTTTACTTTCTTTTTTTTATTTTTATTTTTATTTTTTTTTATTATACTTTAGGTTTTAGGGTACATGTGCACAATGTGCAGGTTTGTTACATATGTATCCATGTGCCATGTTGATTTCCTGCACCCATTAGCTCGTCGTTTAGCATTAGGTATATCTCCTAATGCTGTCCCCGCCCCTCCACCCCCCACCCCACAACAGTACCCGGAATGTAATGTTCCCCTTCCTGTGTCCATGAGTTCTCATTGTTCAATTCCCACCTATGAGTGAGAACATGCGGTGTTTGGCTTTTTGTCCTTGCGATAGTTTACTGAGAATGATGTTTTCCAGTTTCATCCATGTCCCTACAAAGGACACGAACTCATCATTTTTTATGGCTGCATAGTATTCCATGGTGTATATGTGCCACATTTTCTTAATCCAGTCTATTGTTGTTGGACATTTCTGCACAGCAAAAGAAACTACCATCAGAGTGAACAGGCAACCTACAGAATGGGAGAAAATTTTCACAACCTACTCATCTGACAAAGGGCTAATATCCAGAATCTACAATGAACTCAAACAAATTTACAAGAAAAAAACAAACAACCCCATCAAAAAGTGGGCAAAGGACATGAACAGACACTTCTCAAAAGAGGACATTTATGCAGCCAGAAAACACATGAAGAAATGCTCATCATCACTGGCCATCAGAGAAATGCAAATCAAAACCACAGTGAGATACCATCTCACACCAGTTAGAATGGCCATCATTAAAAAATCAGGAAACAACAGGTGCTGGAGAGGATGTGGAGAAATAGGAACACTTTTACACTGTTGGTGGGACTGTAAACTAGTTCAACCATTGTGGAAGTCAGTGTGGCGATTCCTCAGGGAGCTAGAAATAGAAATACCATTTGACCCAGCCATCCCATTACTGGGTATATACCCAAAGGAGTATAAATCATGCTGCTATAAAGACACATGCACACGTATGTTTATTGCGGCACTATTCACAATAGCAAAGACTTGGAGTTTACTTTCTAATGGGAAAGTGGAATGGTGTTGCATGTGTCCAGGCTTTTGTGCTGCATTTCTAACCAGGGCGCTTGGTTAATGTGTGACATCCTCCTTTGGTAGGGTTTGGTCCCAGTGCTCTTTGATGGCTGGGGAGATTTGACATTTAAAAATCAAACTGTCAGCCAGGCGTGGTGGCTCACGCCTGTAATCCCAGCACTTTTGGAGGCCGAGGTGGGAGGATCATCTAAGGTCGGGAGTTGGAGACCAGCTTGACCAACATGGAGAAACCCTGTCTCTACTAAAAAAAAAAAAAAAAAAAAAAAAAACAAAATTAGCCAGGTGTGGTGGCACATGCTTGTAATCCCAGCTACTCGGGAGGCTGAGGCAGAATCACTTGAACCTGGGAGGCAGAGGTTGTGGTGAGCTGAGATTGTGCCATTGCACTCCAGCCTGGGCAACAAGAGTGAAATTCCGTCTCAAAAAAAAATCTAACTGTCAGGAAGACTGCTTTACCCAAAATCTTGGTTCACAGCCTTCATTAGATTATCTGTTGGGGCAAAGTAATACGGGCAAGCTTGTATTGCTATCTCATGGCTAAGGTGCCAAGCTACTGTATTTGCATTTGTGTGTGTGTATATACATCTACATGTGTTTATTTGTATGTACACTTATTGTTATATGTCATGTCTACCAAACGGCTTATAAGTAAAAAAGCCCTCATAAATTAAGTAAATAAGTCTAAGCAATTTATAAGTTTAGGTGACTTAAAGTATCACTTTACTAAACAATCTAGCTTTACAATTATTGGTGGAATAAAAATAGAAATGCCTTCAGAATTGTCAGCATACATTTTGTCTGAATTTTATGTTTGTCTTCGCTAGATATTTTTAAACGTCAGTGTTAATTCAGGGGAGGAGCTGGGGTAAGCCTGCCTCCCATTCTGTTCAAAATGACTGAGATAAATTCATATCTGATTGCTTCCTTTGGAAAGGCTAATCAGAAACTCAAAAGAATGCAACCATTTTTCTCCCACCTGTGATCTGAAAGCCCCCAAGCCCCCTCCTCACTTCGAGCTGTCCCACCTTTCCAGACCAAACCAATGTTCATTTTACCTGTGTTGATGGATGTCTCATGTCTTCCTTGTAAAAAGTAAAAAATTAAGGACAGTGAATAGAATAATTGTTTAGGTAATGTTTTTGTGTAAATTAAAATCTTAAAGTTGTTTTTGATGCTCATTTAATATCTAAGTCATTTCCAATAAAGAAAATGTTGTAATACAGAAAAATGTTTCCAAAAATTGTGGAATTTTTCTTATCTATAAATGTCCATATCTGATAGCTCAGGATTTCTTGCTTTTTAGAGTTTCAGTATAGTTTTAGTTTACTAAGGATAAAATTCTAGTTAACATGTAATTCTGTATAGGAAATGTGCCAGGAAGAGTTATATTAGTGGAAAAAGAATAATTTTATGTAATTCCAAAATTATCTAAAAGTAAGTTCAAATTACAGATTTGAAAAGGTTCTGTATGAAACAATGTAGTAAGAAACCATTAAGTAGGAGAGAAAGATATGGAAAAACTGTAAATAATAAAATATTATTTAAAACCTGATAAAGAATTGGAAACATTTGTCTATCATTTTCATAGTTAAAGCTCTTAGTCTTGAATAAAGTTAAAAGTATTGTAAAAAATGCATTGGCAGTTTGGCAGTTTTTTAAAAATATAGTTAAGCATGGAGCTGGATTTAGCATAAAGTCAAATTTCACATACATGCTTGCATTGCTTCACACTATGTTTACAGTTTTGTGTGGATAGTGCTAGAGTACTTATTGGTCATGTGCCTAACGTGAATTTCTGAATTCCACAGAATGTAGAAAAACTTGACATTATTACTGAGTCTTACTGGCTTTGGGATACAATGAAATATACTTCCTAGTTTGAGTGACAGTCAGAAATTGTATAAGGATATTGGTGAATTTAAGGATATTGAATTGTGTGTCAGGAATAAAATATTCATTATGTGTGTCAAGGAACTGTGCTAAAGGAGAGTAATTGACCATTGTAGAGTAAAGCCTAGGAAACTCTAAAATTCTCTACATTTTTTTTTCTTTTCTTACATCCATAGGAAAGAAATAACATGATTGAGATTGAATTTATCACTACCAGAGAAATGGAACTTGAGCCTTATTACATTTGGATTAGAAAAACATTGTAATATCAGTTGAATACTCAGACTATAAAGACCATGAATATCACCTTTAGAAAAGTGTATCTGATTTTGGTTAGTTCTACATTTTATAGCTGCTCTTATATGGGTACACTCAGCCTTCATCTGTTGACTCGATGTGCACTCAGTCAAAATAGCATATGTGGCTTAAATACTGAGTGTAAGCTAATCATTTATTCCATAAATGTCTACACTGCATTAATGTTGTGCTAGGTCTTTTCAAATCAAAAGCATTTGGGATAACATGAACAGAAAACTCACCCTTTTCCTATGTGTTAATATTTGGTTAACAGAGTCAGTCACTGTGAAAAGTAAACAATTAGATGAACAAGAAAACAATTGCTCTGATAAATGAAATTAAGTAATAGTAGAGAAAGTTGATAATTACCCTTCCTTGGATAGTCAGTGAAGACCAGATGGAAAAGGCAGCATTTAAACAGATGTTACAAAGAACTGGGTATTTAAGAAAAATAACTTCTCAAGTAGGAGAAATAAGATGAAGGCTCTAAAGCCATTTAAAAAATTAAGTTCAATACAGGACTAGAAAGAAAGCCAATGTGCTTGGATGGCTTAAGGAGCTGTGATTTAGTGAATCATAAAGAGGAAACTTGGAGATGATTTCAGAGACGAAGTCTTGGGTCAAGCTTTGGTAGGCCTTGTGAAGGGAAAATATCTTGGGCCCCCAAATCACTAAGGAAAACTCAAGGTGGAAACTGCTTAAGAAAAAACCTGCCTCACATTCTATTCAAAGCTCTCCCTCTGCTCACTGAGATAGATGCATATATGATTGCCTCCTTTGGAAAGGCTAATCAGAAACTCAAAATAATGCAACACTTTGTGTCTTACCTATCTGTGACCTGGAAGCTCCTTCCCGCTTTGAGTCTTCCTGCCTTTGCTTCAAGTTGTCCCAGCTTTCCAGACCGAACCAATGTACTTTTTACATATATTGATTGATGTCTCATGTCTCCCTAAAATGTATAAAATCAAGCTGTGCCATGACCATCTTGGGCACATGTCAGATTTCCTGAGGCTGTGTCACGGGCCCTTCCCTCACCTTGTCAAAATAAACTTTCTAAATTAACTGAGATTTGTCTCAGATTTTCGGGTTTCACAGGCTCTTAGATAAAAATAACGGTTTGGATTTATTTATTATGAGTGCATTTGAACTCGTTGTAATGAGTAGTTTTGACGTGGTAGATAAAATAATACTGTAACATTACTTTTAATTGTTCTCTAACTTCTGTTTTTTTTTTTTTTTTTCTTTTTTTTTAATGACAGAGTCTCACTCTGTGTCGCAGGCTGAAGTGCAGTGGCACAATCTTGGCTCACTGCAACCTCCACCTCCCGGGTTCAAGTGTTTCTCCTGCTTCAGCCTCTGGAGTAGCTGGGACTACAGGTATGCACCACCATGCCCAGAAAATTTTTATGTTTTTAGTAGAGACGGGGTTTCACCATGTTGGCCAGGCTGGTCTCAAACTCCTGACCTCAGGTGATCTGCCTGCCTCGGCCTCCCAAAGTTTTGAGATTACAGCCGTGAACCACCACGCCCGGCCTTGTTCTCTAACTTCCATGTAAACAACGTGAAAGCAGGAAGATGGTTAGCAGGCTGCTGCAGAGCCTGGATGGTTGTTAATAGCAGCTTGTTGAAGGACAAGTATAAAGGTAAATGACAAGTGACCATGTTCAGCATGTATTTTCGGTAGACAGATGGAGGTATTGCTGATATATTACATAGAGGAAATAAGAGAAAAATATGAGTAAATGCAATTTCTCACTCAGTGGTTTAACAACTGAAGAAAGGACTTCTAGATTCTGAAATAAAATATTATGGAAGATGCAAAAGTTTATTGAAATAAATAGTGTTACCATAGCCATGCATGTTAGGTCGCAGTATGGACTATGGTTGAAATTCTGAGTGGAGGGTATGGGAACCTGGTGTTTGGTGAGGTCAGGTGATAAAAATTTGAGCCACAATGGCATATCATGACACACAAAATCATTTCTTCTGACACTACTTCTATACGTTACAGTAAATATAGGAAACATAAAGATTGAGGACTAAACCTTTAGGAACTTTGCAGTCAAGATTTTGTAACACAGGAGAAGGTAATGAAGATGATTTCGAATATATGGCTACATGGCCAGGCGCGATGGCTCACGCCTATAATCCCAGCACTTTGGGAGGCCGAGGTGGGCGGATCACGAGATCAGGAGATCGAGACCATCTTGGCTAACACGGTGAAACCCCGTCTCTACTAAAAATACAAAAAATTAGCCGGGCATGGTGGGGCACATGCCTGTCCCAGCTACTCGGGAGGCTGAGGCAGGAGAATTGCTTGAACCTGGAAGGCGGAGGTTGAAGTGAGCTGAGATTGCGCCACTGCCCTCTAGCCTGGGCAACAGAGACAGACTCCGTCTCAAAAAAAAAAAAAAAAAGAAGGGTATTTGGCTACATAAGGAGAAATAAAAACAACAGGCTGCTAAGGTGTTCTGGTATTCAAAAAAGAAAACCATTCAAGTAGAAGGTGTGCTCAATGCCACTGTTAGATCAGGTAAGTGGAGCACAGAGAAGTGACCATTGCAATATGAATGTCTTTGGTGACAATGACTAGGACATTTATTGGAATGGTGAGGAGGAAAGACTGATTTATTTTGGCTTGATAAAATAAAAAGATGGGGAAGGGAGGAAATATAAGCCCTTGATTATAGACACCCTGAGGTGAGTAAGTTTCAGTGTGAAAGGAAGGAGAAATTGAAGCTAGAAAGGGCATATTTCTAAGATGGTGAAAAAGTGGAGAAAGAAATTGGTGATGGAATCCAGCCTTGGAGAAGCAACTAGTAGATCATATCGCATATGAAGAGTTTGAACTTTAGTGGTAGGTGCATTTCATTCACAATAGTAAAATAGAGGCAGAGTGTGGGTGCAGATTAAGGACTTTGGATAGACGCAGCCATAAGGAGAGGAGGGGGAATTCTTTACCTAGGCATGTTCTGCAGATTGAAACTATGTCACAGCTTCAGTGTCCGTCCCCCTTTTCAATACTCCTGGATGAAAATGGGTTTTGGAATGTAGCTGGTTTTCAGTTCCAGATGTTTCTTATAACCCCAAATTATCTTCACTTGCCAATTTCCTCTGTCAAATTAATATAGGTTGGGTATTATGCTAAAGGTTCACTTTCTTTTTAAACCTTGTTAATTCAGACTGTTTTTGAGGACATGAGGACTCTAAAAATGAACAGTTTTTTTTACTTAAGTTTATTGCTAAAAGTATGATTTCAACGGATAAAATGAGAAGAGAGCAGCCATAATAGATGGTAGTGATCATTTTCTTATTTAAAAAGTCCTCTTTTGAGGAGCTGTGTACATTCTGAAGTACACTTGCTGGAAAATTATTACAGAAGCATAATAAAATCTGTGGTTTTGAACGTCACTCCTTTCCTTTTACAATGTCAAAATCATTCATGTTTCTCTAGAAATGTTCAGGAGGAGAATATTCACCTGTGTAAATTATATTCCTGTGGGGAAGGGATTACTATTCTTACTGAAGAGTTTATGTCAGGATTTACTCTTTTCCATTGACAGTATGGGATGAGAGAATGGGACTTGGTTTTGTGTCCATTTGCATTCCAGTCACCGAAATAATAATAGCTATATGGCACCTAGAGTAGAAAGGATGCTTTACAGTAAGGGCATTCTCTCAAAACTTAATAGTTTCCACTATAAAAACTAAAGACAGTTCTTCCTAGATTCACTGTTTCAGAGCACTGTTATTAGTTGACTCAAAACTTTAAATAGCTTTTGTTGTAAAATAAACAATTGGTATATGGCATTCTATGAGAGGGATGGTCTGAGAATGGTTTATTGTGACAATGCAATCACTTTCAGGTATTAAATTTCAGGATGAAAACTATAAATCATTCGCTTTCCCAGAATGAAGTTTGACTTACTCCTGTGGCCAACATGGCTTATGGACACCAAGGACAAATGAGTCAGAATAACTTGATGGAAAAGACCTTCAGCAATAACTACATAGTTTTCATCTCTTGTATGAACAAAAGTGTTAAAATTTCTCTACTATCAATTCTTTAGTGATATATTGGCTATGATTTTTTTCTGTTCCATGATATATATTATTTTATCATATAATATACATTGATATATGAATTGATTAAGGTCAGGGATATATACCAAGATAATAATTTGTTCTAAAAACTGTATGTTCAGTTTTTGTCATTAAAAACATTTTAAATAATAACTAATTCTCATTTGTAGTCAATAAGACAATATATAATATATATTATATATATATATATAAATATATATTTTACAGTTGTTTACCAGAGAGAAACTCAAATTTTCTGTACCCGTAAATTAGTTAGGTTGTGGACTCTTATCTCCTTAAAGTGATCATATAATGGGGGAATAAAAGTGAAACCATTTGGAAGTACCTTTATAGTGCCCAAAGGAAAAATTGAAATAAGAAATGATTATTAGAGTGTTCATTTCATGAAGGTATGAACGTATGAAAAGATTAAGTACGAGTACTTAAATGTTTCTGTGAATTAATGATAGCGCAGTTGAAAGCTGAAACTAAAAATTGTTCTTTTTTTCTGCAAAATTATGTTTCACAACTACAAAAAGCTTTTACTTTAAACAACATATTCTGAAATTATTTTATATATATTTGGTTTGTAATTTCAATACATCCTTTCAGTTTAATAATTTTCCTTGCTACTTCTGTGAGACACAGTAACTCCTTATATAAAAAATGAAACCAAAATATATACCAAATAAGAATTGAACTTCTCCTTTTTATAAACCTTTAATTAAATTTCAGAAAAAGTTAACTTTTTCTATGCAATTTGAGTCCATAAAAATGGTTGTACAGGATAATTGCATAGCTTCATGTTCTCAACCATACTAAACAGAAGAAAACATACAGGGCATGTAACACAGGTGTAAATTAAATCTATTTTTATGTTTTGAAGCCTAGCAATTTTCTTAATGCTATTTAACCATAGCCTAATGTGTAAACTGTACTAATATTTCAGAGGGCGAAAAAATCAGCTTCAGGTGCTAGTCTAGAATTTATGCTGGTAATAGAAATTATTTTCTGCATTATCGAGCAGTAATTATCTTGCTTCACATATTGCCACAATATTTTAAAGTTTTACTTTCATATGAAATGCCTTCCAGCTACCATGAGAGCTAGAAGTATGCAGAATTCCCTGGTATATTGCATTTGTTAAGAAAACAGAAGCCGACCATTTCATTAATCTAGAATTAGATGATTCTACGTAGATAGTTTCTGTGCTGGAGATATGAAGGTACAGATATATTTGTATATCTATGGAATTCTGAGGAAAGCATGTCATATGGTTTTGATTCCTCATCTAAAAATGTGAATAATCAGTGAAATTACATTTTAACATGGCTGATTATTGTTAGTGCCTGCGTGGTACTTAAATTTTCAACTTAATTTTAAAAATATATCACATTTAATTCACTGAAAATAAAATATATTAAGTAATATTATTAAATATTTTGTGCTTTTTACTAGAATGCATCTTGATTATCTATAAACATTGCTTGGTAGAAACTGAGATATATGTATTATTTTATATACATAAACAAACATATTTGTCCCTCTTCCCCCGCTTTCTCTGTCACTTTTTTTCTCTATATGTATATGTAAGATATTTTTACAAATTGAACATGAGTGAAAGAAATGAAAAAAATCAAGAATTGCTTTTAGTTGACTTACTTGAGTAACTGTGTAGATGACTTAGAGATATATTAAAATTTAGGAGAAAAATAGTTTAGGAGAGACTCATGTTCATTTTTACCTATGTTAAAACATTGAGGTATCATTATAACATCCCTTCCTCATTTTTAAAATTGGGTTATTTGTTTTTTGTTGTTGTTGAGTTAAAGGAGTTCTTTATATATTCTAGATTTTAACCCCTTTATAAATACATGGTTTGCAAATATTTTCTACCATTCTGTAGGCTGCCTTTCATTCTGTTCATTGTGTCCTTTGATGCATAGAAGTTTACAATTTGGATATAGTCTAGTTTTACTTCTGTTGCCTATGTTTTTGGTGTCATATTAAATAAGTCATTGCCAAATCAAATACCATAAGACATTTTCCCTATATTTTCTTCCAAGGGTTTTATAGTTTTAGGTTTTATGCTTAGGACTTTGATTAAATTGTAGTTATTTTTAAAACATAGTGTAAAGTAAGAGTTGAGCTTTATTTTTTTTGCATGTGGATATCAGTATTTCTAACAATTGTCGAGAAGAATTTTATTTCCCCATTGAATAGGCTTGGCACTGCTATCAAAAATCATTTGAACATATACACAAAGGTTTTTTATTTGCCTTATAAATGTAATTTTAAAATTTAAAATGTACATTCCAAAGGTATATTTACAGAATTTAATGTAATTTAATATTTACATAAATTTAATTTTTTAATGTTAAACATGTACACAGCAGATAAGTGAAATTCACTACAAGATTTTTTGTGTTTTTTTTTAAAGTATTTTTAGTATATCCAACATAGATTCTGTGCAGAAAGACAGTTGTGTTCCTTCCTTTTTGCTTTTTGTTTTGTTAAATTGCACTGACTATGGCTTCCAATAAAATATTACCAGATTAGGTCAGAGCAGACATCTTTGCTATGTGTTCAACTTACAGGAAAAGTTTGAAATTTAAAACTTAAGTATGATTATGGATATATGTTTTCACCTTTTATTCAGATTGATAATGGTCTTTCTATTCTTGGTTTGCTGAGTTTTTTGTTTTTTAATTATAAATGGATTCCATTACTGACTTCTTCTTGTACTTCTCCTATTGAGATAATTATATTATTTTTATCCAAGTTTTCCTTGATGTGCTCAGTTATAGTGTCTTTTTGATTATTAAACCAATTTTGAACCAACGTAATAAAATGGACATGGTCTTGGTGTATTATCCTCTGTGTATTACAGAAACAGAGTTGGTAAAATTTTGCCAAAGACTGTTGCATCAATGTTTATGGAAGATATTGGTATATAATTTGTTTTTCTTGTAACATTTTATTTTATTTCCAGAGTCATGCTTGCCTCAATAAAATTACTTAGTAATTACACCTCTTTTCTCATTTTTCTGAAAACATTCAGGAGGATTGATTACTTTTTTCTTAAAGGTTGGGTAGCATTCACCAGTAAGTTTATCATACCTGGATTTTTCTTATTGGAAAGGTTTTGATCATAAAATCAAATTTATATAATAGACAATGTCCCATTTAAATTTTTATGTTCTGTTATGTTATTGTTGGTTAGTTGTGCTTTTTAATGAATTCATCTTTTCCTGAAAGATGTTGAATTGATTGGCACAATATCATGTGCATGTGTGTGTTTTATTCTTGGTTATTTAAAATGTATGTTATTTTGGGACAATTAAGCATTCACTTCTGATTTTGGAAATTGACTTTTGCTCCTTCTTTTAAATCTGAATAATATTACTCAGGTTTATTAATTTTAATTTTCTTTTTAAAAACTAAGTTTTTAACAATTTTTCTTGTTTGTTTTACAGTTTATTTTCAAATTATATCCTTAATATTTATTATCTTTTAACTTTAAGCACAATTTGATTGTATATTTCTAGTTTCTAAAGGTGAAACTTACATTATTGATTTTAAATCTTAGTATTTTATAGCGTAGCTATTTATATGTAATTTTATATGTGTATATATGACTCTGGAATGTAGTAAGAGCAGTCATAGCATATAACTATTTCATTCTCAAAACAAATCTAAAGTTGCCACTTTCCACATGCCAATTTAAGGTAAAATCTAACATTTTAAATTGATAATTATTTAATGAACTTATTCTGTAAACTAACCTTACCAGAAAACATTTATCCTGAGTGCTATGGTCTGTATGTTTTTTTCCCCAGAATTCATGTGTTGAAACCTAACCTTCATGGTAATGACACTAGAAACTGGGGCTTTTAGGAGGTGATTAGGTCCTGAGGGTTAAGCTCTCATGGATGGGTTTAGTACCCTTACAAAAGAAGATCCTGAGAGAGATCTTGTCCTTCCACCATGTGAGAATACAGGGAAGAAGGTACGTGAGATGAAGCAGGGAATAGGCCCTCACCAGATGCCAAATCTACTGGCATTGTGATCTTGAGCCTCCCAGACTCCCTAAATGTGAAAAATAAATTCCTGTTGTTTATAAGTTACCCAACTTATGGTAATTTGTTCTAGCAGCCTGAATGGAATAAGACATTGAGTTTAAGTAAAGCAAAAATGGAATATATATATATATATATATATTTTTTTTTTGTATACACACAGAACATATGATCTCTGTTGCATATTTATCTTTCTTTTTGTTTTGATACTTTATAACCCTTTGTAAATGTAAAAACCATTCTCAGTTCTTAGGCTATACAAAACCAGGCTGCAGACTGAATGTACTTTACAGACTCTAGTTTGCCAACCCCTATAAAAATTAACAGTCATTTTAATCCACATTTCTAGATACCTCAATTTAGCTCAAAAAAGAAAGGCCAGTCGCTTATCATAAATACATATACATATGTTTTGTGTGTATACATATACATATATTTATGAAAGGAAGCGACTGGCCTTTCTTTTACATATAGGTAAATACACACATACATATACATGTAAATACATACATATATGTATGCATTTATATGTGTATATATGCATTATGTGCATATATAGTATATATAGCCTCCTTGTTATAACAATGTAATATAAATATTATATGTATTATATATGTATTAAAATAAATGTATGTATTTATGTGTGTGTGTATATAAAGTGTATAGCCTCATTATATGTATATATTTATTTACTTGTAATAAGGGGGCTACTGTCCTTTCTTTGTTGAGCTAAACTGAGGAAACTAAAAATATGGATTAAAATTACTGTTAATTTTTGTAGGGGTTGGCAAACTATAGTCCATAAAGTACATTCAATCTGTAATATGATTTTGTATAGCCTAAGAAATGAGCATAGTTTTTACATTTACAAAGGGTTATAAAGTATAAAAACCAAAAGAAATATAAATGTGCAACAGAGAATGTAAGTCCTGTAAATCTTAAAATATTTATTCCTTGGTTGTTTGCAAAAAGAGCTTGCCAACTCGTCTCATAGGAAATAATAAAAATAATATATTATTATTTTCACATATAAATTAGAAAAAGTCTAAAGATTTAATGGGCCACAATTTTGATTTTATAGTAGGCATAATATTGAGATTTATTTTAATATTTTATTTTATTTAATGTCCAGGATACATGTGCAGGACGTGCTGATTAGATTTTTGCCAGTGAAGAATGACAGTAAGTTATTCAGAACTTTTGGTGCTCTATATAATAGTATACATAGGCTGGGCGCGGTGGCTCATGCCTGTAATCCAGCACTTTGGGAGGCCGAAGCGGGCTGATCACCTGAGGTCAGGAGTTCGAGAGCAGCCTGGCCAACACAGTGAAATCCTGTCTCTACTAAAAATACAAAAATTAGCCAGGCATGGTGGTGGCATGTCTGTAATCCCAGCTACTCGGGAGGCTGAGGCTAGAGAATGGCTAGAACCCAGGAGGTGGAGGTTGCAGTGAGTGGAAATTGCACCGTTGCACTCCAGCCTGGGTGAAAAGAACGAAACTCTGTCTCAAAAAAAAGTACGAATAGTAGTATGTCTCACACACACACACACACACACACACACACACACACACACACACACACACAACACACACACACACACACACACACACACACACACACACACACACACAGATAGATAGAGGCAGAGACAGAGAGAGAGAGAAGCAATGGAATCTTGTGTTATATAAAGAAAGCTTAAAAAGGAATTAGGCATCAGGGCTTTTTCTCTTGGAATGCTGCCCCCAAACCATAAGCAAGGTCACAGTAGTCTACTAGAGCAGAGAGAAGAAACATACAGCCCATTGGCCAAATCTGGCTTGCTACCTGTCTTAGTTTCTTCGTGAGTTTAGGCTTCAATAACAAACTACCAAAGAGTGAGTGGCTTAAGGAACAAGTATTCCCCACAGCTCTGGAAGCTGGGGAGTCCAAGATCAAGGTGCTGGCAGATTCTGTATGTGGTGAAACCCACTTCCTGGTGCATAGATGATTGCCCTACTCTGTCCTCACATAGAAGAAGGATAAGGAAGCTCTCTGTAGTATCTTCTTATAAAACAAATTCATGAGCGCTCCACCCACAGTACCTAATCACCTCCCAAAGTTTCCACCTCCTGACACCGCTACATTGTGAGTTACGTACGATAGCAACATATAAATTTTGAGGAAACATGTTAAGTCTAGAACTTTCTGTTTTTATAAATTTGTATTGAAACATAGCCGCAATCAATTTGTTTATACATTTTCTATGGCTGTTTTTACATTACAATGGCTTTCACATTACAATGGTTTTGTGGACCCTATGGCCCACAAAACTTAAAATATTTACCATCTGGCTTTTTATGGGAAAAAAATGCTGAACCTTGTATTAGACAATGAAAGTCACATGGAAGAAAACCAAGACACACCTGCTAACCGGCAGCACCAACTGCTAAAAATGTGACTAAAACCACCTTGAACCTTTCACCCCAGCCAAACTCCTAGCTGAGTTTAGCCACATACCTACCAGTGTATTAGTCAGGGTTCTTTTAGAGGGACAGAACATATATATATATATATATATACACACACATATAATTTGTATATAATATACACACACATATATATAAATGGGAGTTTGTAAGTATTAACTTACATAGCCTTACAATAGGCTGTGTGCAAGCTGAGGAGCAAGGAGAGCCAGCAGGAGTTCCAAACCTGAAGAAGTTGGAGTCCAGTGTTCAAGGGCAGGAAGCATCCAGCATGGGAGAAAGATGTAGGCTGGGAGGCTAGGCCCGTCTCTCCTTTTCACATTTTTCTGCCTGCTTTATATTATCTGGCAGCTGATTAGATTGTGCCCACCAGATTAACGGTGGATCTGCCTTCTACAGCCCACTGACTCAGATGTTAATCTCTTTTGGGAATTCCCTCAAAGACACACCTAGGATCAATACTTTGTGTCCTTTAATCCAATCAAGTTGACACTCAGTATTAACCTTCACACCTGGGACCAGGTAAAACCACCAGAGAATCACTCAGCCAACACACAGAATCATGAGAAGTAATAAGGTACTGTTGCTCTAAGTCACTAAGGTATTGAGTTGATTTTCACACAATGGATGACTAAAATTGGTACTGAAGTTAGGATGCTGCTGTAGGAATAAAATGTGTGGCACTGTCTTTGGGATTATGTGGCAGGTGGAGATTGAAAGATCACGGACAAGACTGTAGGTAGAGGCTCGCAGTGGACTGAGAAAATTGTTATTCAGGGTTAGATAAAAAGCAGCACCTGTGTGGTATTGGCAGAAATTTGGAAACAAATTTTCCTTCAGTAACTTGGAAAAATTGAATATTTATTAAATTGCTTGTGACTCTCACTGAGGACTGTCCTGGCAGAATGAACAAAGTGTTGGCTGGCACCCTCTCAGTTGCAAATAGGACCTTTTGGGTTGAAAAATAAAATTGTTTCTTCTCCCCAGCCTTTCAATGAGGGTGAGGGTGGGAGGAAAGATGTCCAAAGAAAGAATTGGGTCTTTGTGTAATGATTTAATTAAGGTTGAGACTCTAAGACCTGTTTTTAAGACCTTATAAAGAATTTTGGTATTGCCTCATATACCTGCTCAGCTAAGTTAAAGGACTTCTAGGAATTTTTAATTTTCTATACTAAGTAGCCTAGCTCATGTCCCAAGGTCATTGATGGTTCAGCAGCTAGTTCTGAGTGATGGGTATAGGCATCCTTATTTGTAGCATTCACAGGGTGTAAATACTCCCAACTCACTAAGAGATCACAAAACACCTTAACATTGAACAATTGTCCCTTACCAGCTAATGGCAGCTGGGTCCTGAATTTCACCGTGAATTAGACCCACGATTCTTAGTGAGTCCCAGAAATCATTATTTTTCGTGTGTATGGTGTATAAAATGTCTAATACTCTCAACTTCATTCTTTAGAAATTGCACTGTTCTGTGGAAATAGAGGCATGATTGGAGAATGACAAAAAAAGGATATTAGAGAAGCCTGTGATCCTTGAGAAATCAGAAGCCTCAGCAGAATAGCTTTATAGAAAAGACAAACTTTTGAGAAAAGGAAAATTATTCCCATGAGAAAAAGTGGATCTCTGAGAGCAAAAGCAGCAGAGACATGCCTAGAGGAAGTTCTCATGCAATAAAATGCCTGATTAGTTCTTAGTTGTGTCTTTCCAGATTTGGCATACTAGGGAGAGAAAGAACATGGAAGGCACTGTACAAGAGTAGACACCAACACAAGTGTTACAGACTGAATGTCTATGTCCCCTCTGAAGCCCTATGTTGAAATATTCACCATTAAAGTGATGGTACAAGGAGCTGGGTCCTTTGGGAGGTGATTAGGTCATAAGAGTGTAGCCCTTGTGAATGGGATGAGTGCCTGTATAAGAAACATGAGCGCTCACGCTCTCCCTCTGTCTTTCTCTGTCTCTGTCTCTGTGTTCTCAGCCATATGAGGATACAATGAGAGGATATCCCTCTGTAAGTTGGCGAATGGGCCCTCATCAGACATCAGATCTGTGTGCACCTTGATCAAGAATTTCCCAGCCTCCATAACTGCAAGAAATAAATGTTTGTTGTTTAAGCCACCCAGTTT
Source organism: Hylobates moloch (assembly GCF_009828535.3). Classification (NCBI taxonomy): domain Eukaryota; kingdom Metazoa; phylum Chordata; class Mammalia; order Primates; family Hylobatidae; genus Hylobates; species Hylobates moloch. The sequence goes on along the minus strand of NW_026652289.1, from coordinate 23,061,740 downwards.
GTGGAAAGTTGTTAAAGTAATCCAAACTAATTAAGACGAGGATGATCAAAAAGTTCAAAGGATTTGAGAAATAAACACTGGGGCAGATCGTAACTGTAACTATGGTTGGCTAATTGGCCCTTATGTTTATTTTTTTTAAGGTGTTATGTCTTCTATTAATTCATTTATGTAGAAGAAAGAAATTATAATTTAAAAATTGGTCATTTAGGATTTAAGATTATAAAAATAGGTAAGATTTTCAATTTGTGGTTTAATAGCCTTGGTTAGAATTTAAAATAAAGAGGCATAGAAAATATAAATTATTCTACTAAAACAATAAAATCAAACAAAAATGCTTTAGAAAATACAATTTCATGGCAAGGTGCTATGTTCAGGTATCAAAAGGAAAAGGGAAAACAATACTTGTTATGGAACTTAAAATTCAGATGGATAAATATGGAAATATGTTACAGGCAAGGAGTGATTAAATAAAGGTAAAATTTTGTCTCAATTGCTGTCAGATCGGAATCATTAATTGGCCAGTAAGGCTGTGACTATATGGACAATGGTTTAATTTTATCTTTTACTGAATGGTTATTGAAAGAGATTTTAGTGATTTTACTGACAACTATTTCCTAATATAATCAGTGAAAAATACTTTTGACTTTTCTGGCCTTTTTTTAAAACATACTTTAAACTGATTCTGAACTACATGGTTTTTCAAATTCAGAACACATCCCACTGATAGGCATTCATGACCAAGTCATGGCTGATAGGCATAGGACAGTTTAATTAAAACTGTGTTGTCTATCAGACTCAAATAGTAGCTATTAGCATGGGCATATATAAATATACATGACCACATATACTATAGTAAGTATTTGTACAATGCACAATATGTTCAATCACTCATGAGCAGCAGTCTCCAACCTGTTTGGCGCCAGTGACCAGTTTCATAGAAGATAATTTTTCCATGGATAGGGAGTGTGGAGGAGGGGACAGTTTCAGGATGAAACTGTCCCACCTCAGACCATCAGGCATTACCGGCATTAGATACTTATAAGGAGTGCACAACCTAGATCCTTCGCCTGTGCAATTCACAGTAGGGTTTGTGCTCCTGTGAGTATCTAATGCCAGGGCTACAGGAGGCGGAGCTCAGGCAGAAATGCGCAATGGCCACTCACCTCCTGCTGTGCGGCTAGGTTACTAGCAAGCCACAAATCAGTAATGGTTCATGGCCCAAGGGTTGGGGGAACCCCTAGTCATGAGATTATCAAAATTGTAATAAATGGAATTTCTCAGCATGGCTATATTAGCACGGAAGGAATCCCGTGATTACAATAGTTGGCATTTTTAAATGGGTAGTAAATAATGTTAACTATCACAATTAATTTTAAGTATTCTAATTGCTATTATTTTTAAATTTGGAAAGGAATACAGCCTGACCAAACAAATTAATTAAGATTGTCACCACAAAATATGTTTCACGTTTGTGTTAAAATATGTCATTAAAACAACTAGGATTTACATGCCTATTGAGCTGATAAATGCCATCACTGGCTCATTTTTCCCTATGGTGAATTTTTTTGCTGCTATCCTGACACTGATAATAACTTGCATTATTATAATCACAAGCTTTTTTTCCTCATCTCTATTGTGCCGAACTTTCTATTCTTTACAAGGCAACCAACAAGAAAATGCTGAAGAAGAGTCTAGTTTTAATGGCAACTTGAGTCTTGCTTTACAGAATTTTTACAGAAATCGATAATAGTAACAGAGCTTTTGGGTTTTAACACAGTTTCAAATCTCTGAATACTATTATTTTGACCTCAAAAATAACTCTTGGAACATTACTGGAAAAAAAGCCTGCTTAAAATGATGATGTTTGTGACAAGAAAATAGATGCAAGCTTGAAACACGTTACTGAGCTGCCTATCACAAAGGCATACACTTGTAAAGGTGTAATCCAGCCTATGAAACTGCTAAGATTAAACTTTTCAAAATAAGTCTGTTGTTATATTTTATCATCTGTAATGGATATAATAATTTGGTGAGCTTGTTAAAACTAATCTTTCTAAAAATAACCTACAAGTTTAAGACAGGGATATAGATATTGATTATATCTCAAAATTTATTAAATGACAATTTTCTCAGTGTATGCTTGTCTGATATTATTCTAGTGCTGGATACAATTACATAAAGCCTTACCTATGTTTCAGAAATTTTATTGAATAATACATGAATGTCAGTTAATGTGAAACTTACCACAATAATTGATGTAGTTATTATTAATCTTACTTTTACAGATAAAGAAACTAGAGCCTAAACAGTAAGTGATTTGCTAATAACAAAATTTATTTAAGTGGTAGAACTGGAATTTAAAATTGTCTCTTGAAGTATACAGTATTTTATTGTCTTTTTGATCTAAAATATTATCAACCTATATTTATTTAGTGATGTTTTAGTGGCACTTTCTCAGGCTCTCCCAATAAGCTGAAAAACAAAACATAATTTTTTTCCTCCTATAACTGATGTTGGATTGGGAACTAATAACTGGCAAATAGAAAAATAAACAAGATGCTATATTAGATTAAAAGTTTTCTATAAATGAGAATATGAGGAACATTTTTCACATAGTGGATTTTGAGCTGATTCTTGAATGATAGGATAGAAATTAATAGACAGTTGAGTTACAGAAGACAACATATATGCAATTGGATTCCCAATAAGAAACAAAATAAAGGGCCTGGCGCGGTGGCTCCCGCTTGTAATCCCAGCACTTGGGGAAGGCTTGGCGGGCAGATCACGAGGTCAGGAGGTGGAAACCAGCCTGGCCAACATGGTGAAACCCTGTCTCTACTAAAATACAAAAAATTAGCCAAGCATGGTGTTGCATGCCTGTAGTCCCAGCTACTCAGGAGGCTGGGGGAGGGGAATCGCTTGAAACCGGGAAGCAGAGGTTGCAGACCGCTGAGGTCGCGCCACTGCACTCCAGCCTGGTGACAGAGCGAGACTCCGTCTCAAAAAAAAAAGAAAAAAGAAAAAAGAAAAGAAAAGAAATAAAGGATGTGATGAAAGTAATATATTCAGTGATAATAGCTTAAGTTTTGAAAAATTCATGAAAAATACCAACCTATAAAATGAAGAAATCCAATGATATCCATTAAATATAAAAAAATCATGAACTTGTAAATAGATTATTTTCATAGCAAACACATAAGATATACAATCTTAGAGAAATATTATATGTATATATTATATATATTTATATATAAATACGTAAAACATATATTTATATATAAATATGTAAAACATATTTATATATTTTATAAATGTATATGTTCACATTATATTTATATAAATTATATACAGGTATATCTATACCTGTATATAATTTATGTATACATAAATCACTATGGCGATGTAAATAATAAGGCTACCATGGGACTTAAATTGTATATTTAATAAAAATATAGAACATAATAGGTTATTTGCAAGGAGAGGATAATGGAGATAAAGTGTCCCAAGTTTAGGGTAGGGCTTAGAAATATAATAAAAACACCAATTACTATACGGCTCCATCAACCCTAGCGTGTTTAGGAATGATGGACTTTCTCACAGATTAATATTGTAATACTACATACAACGATATTTAACATTCTAAATTTTCATTTGCCAATTAACATAACTTCACAGATTTAAAGCAAAGCTATATGGAGAAACAGATGGAACATCAGCAGATCAATATTCTTTTTAAAAATACGGCCAGGCATGGTGGCTCACGCCTGTAATCCCAGCACTTTGGGAGTCTGACGTGGGCGGTCACCTGAGGTCGGGAGTTTGAGAACAGCCTGATCAACCTGGAGAAACCCTGTCTCTACTAAAAATACAAAATTAGCCAGGTGTGGTGGCGCATGCCTGTAATCCCAGGTACTTGAGAGGGTGAGGCAGGAGAATTGCTTGAACCCGGGAGGCGGAGGTTGCGTTGAGCCCAGGCCACGCCATCGCACTCCAGCCTGGGCAACAAGGGCAAGACTCCGTCTCAAAAAAAAAAAAAAAAAAAAGAAAGGTTTTAAGTTATTGAACTAAGGTCCATACGAAGAAGAAGTTAGGACAATTTGTAAAATTAAGAAAGTAATGATAAAAACAAAAATTAATGAAATAGTATACTAGAAAAAATAAAATCAAATTTTTGTTTTTAAAAAGATGACAGTGATACATGCCAAGAAAAAATAATAAAGACAAAGATCCCGAATATCATAACTTTGGTTTAATACTAAATGGAAGCTCCCAGACAGTGTAGTAATGCAAAAGGAAGAAATAATATAAAATAAGAAACAAAGAAAGAAAGCTGAGATTTCTCAAGAGGACATAGAAAATAAAAATGTAGAACATTCAAAAGGATTTATCAGTAAATTTAGGGTCATAAAACTGAGTTTAGAAACCTTTCAGGATACAAGATCACTATAAAAAAATTCTACTAAGTTTCTATAAACAACTTGGCAATGTAAATAGATATATATTTTAATTTCAGGACAATATATAAAACACCTAGAAAAATATTCAACAAAATATGAAAGGCACATGTAACAAAATTATAAAGCTGAGGAAAATTATAAAACAAAAAAAATTAGTTAACAAGAAAGACATGTATACAGATGGAAAGACTTAGAATTAGAATGATTCGCATTGTCCCCAAATTAATCTAAGAGGTAAATCATTCTTAACCAAAACTCTAACAAGTAGATTGTAAAACATCTATGTGAAGAAAAGAAGTAAGAATGGCCAAAATACTTTTAAAGAAGAGAGAACAAAATATTTGCTCCTCCAAATATCAGGAATTATTATAAATCTGAAGTAATTAACATTGCATAAATTAAGATATGGATAATGAAATAAATCATTAACTAGACAAGAAGATGGACTACTTTTTAAAAATTGGTACTGAGTTATTCACTATTCATATATAGAAAAAATGAAATGACACCTATTTTCTGTCTGCACAAAATTCTATTCTAAGTGAATTGTATAAGTTCAAAGCTAAGTTGTATATCTAAATTGAGTATCATAATCAATAAAAATATATTTTTGCCCTGTGGATAGTTTTTTAACCAAAAGGCATGAAAGCACTTATCAAAAATGTAGTGATTAGTGAACTAAACTATTAATATTAAAAACATCATCAAAAAACCAAGAAGATAATAAAAATAAAAACCATTTTTTGGAATATACATTAGCAACTTAATTAAAATATTATCAATACAATATACAGATATACAACTGTGTATATAAAATAAATGAAAATCAACAAGAGATCTCATCTACTACATTTAAAAAGAAAATATTTTAAAGTCTAATACAAAAAGGGCCTCACCATCATTACTTATCAGGAAATTAAACTTTAAAAAATGCTATGGACCTACAATTATGAATAAAATTACAAAGATTTAAAAAATAAATAATGTATGAGAATGTGGATCAATAGATCTTTGGTGAAACAGTAAATTAAATTACTATAACTACTTTGTAAAAATCGCTAAAAAGTTTAGGAGTATCTACTGAAATTGAACAAATATATGTTCATAAAAGTATGCTCATCTGCACCATGAAATATGTATAAGGAAGTTCTGTGTAACTTAATTATTATGATTAAAACCTGGAAACAACACAAATATCTGTGGATGACATAATGTGAAAGTAAATTAGATCTGTATTAGGTATCAATTTAAAAATTAATGTAAAAACTCAATGGACCAAGTTCCCATTAAAATTATTTTTTAAAAAGTAAATTGGGATAAATCACACAATGGAATAATATTTAGCAATAAATAATAATGAAGTTCTACAAACTGTTTACAAAGATAAATCTCACCAGTATAATTTAATCAAAGAAGCAAAGAAGTCAGGCACAAAGAAGCACAAGTTTTATACTTTCTTTGAGGTAACATTTACCAGCACGCAAAAGCAAACTGTAAAGCAGTTTTCATGAACACCTGTTCAGTATTGCCTTAATATTTTTTGGTGGGAGTGAGAAATACTGAATTCACTTTCTCTTTATTGACCTATAGTTTCACATATGTTTATGAATACTAAAAACAAAACGATAATTGAAAATAATCATGTACTGTTTAACTGAGGACAAACACAGTTTTGAATTCTTTTTAACTTTGTGATTTATAGGTTTATTAATCCATTAAGTGTTCTCTAATTAATTAAATATTTATCAAACACCTAATAGTATGTTTAAGGTAAATTTGTTCCAAAAGCCCTTAACAGGCAACCAGTCTAATAGGTTAGAGAGAAAAGCCAATGTTTACAAAATAATGCATACTTTAATTAAATAATTCATTCGTTCATACCAAAAATATTTTTTGAATTACTACAAAATGCATCACATGTATGTAGTTGGAAAGCAATGGATTTTATAAAGAGGGAGCAAACAGAGAAAATACTAAAAGCGGTGAGAATATAGGAAGAGGAATCAATTAGAAGTTCAACGATGCCTGCTGCTTTCGTGGGGCCTCAAGCTAATCTGATTGAGAGGGAGGGCTGTTTAAGAGATAAAATGCCAAGTTGCCTCTATATGTAAATAGTTATTTCAAGTAGGGAAAAGAAAAATTAAAAAATTTTAACTGTTGACGCATACTACAGATTATGAAATTTTTTAAAGTGATACACTCTTTATATGAGTTAACTTACCAGATACTACTCTGTAATATGTTTTCCTTTCATCTAGCTGTTTTCTTTGAATAACTCATCATGTGACATTTCTCTACAGAGAAAAGTAAAATATATTTTTGTTTTTTAAGTATTACAATCAACGTTTGTTGTGGTTTTTTTTATTTTATTCTATTTACTTATTTTTTCAAGTTTATTTTTTTCTTTTTCTTTTTTTTTTTTGTGAGATGGAGTCTCATTCTGTCAACGGGCTGGAGTGCAGTGGCGTGATCTTGGCTCACTGCAATCTCCGCCTCCAAGTTCGAGCAGTTCCCCTGCCTCAGCCTCCCTAGTAGCTGTGCACCACCATGCCTGGCTAATTTTTTGTATTTTAGTAGAGATGGGGTTTCACCATGTTGGCCAGGATGGTCTTGATCTCCTGACCTCATGATCTGCCCACCTCGGCCTCCTAAAGTGCTGGGATTATAGGTATGAGCCAACACACTTGGCCTATTTTTTCAAGTTTTATTTTGGATTCAGAGGGTACACGTGTAGGTTTGTTACATGGGTATATTGTGCGTTGCAGGCATTTGGGGAAGGGATGATCCTGTCACCCAGGTAGTGAGCATGGTGCCCAATAGGTAATTTTCAACCCTCGTCTCTCTCTCTCCCCAGTTAGTAGTGCCCAGTGTCTATCATTCCCATCTTTATGTTCATATACTCATTGTTTAGCTCCTGCCTATAAGGGAGAACATGTGGTATTTGCCTGTCTGTTCTTGCATTCATTTACTTAAGCAAATACCACATGTTCTTGCTTATAAGCATGAGCTAAACACTGAGTGGAGGATGGCCTCCAGCTGCATCCATGTTGCTGCAAGGACATGATTTCATTCTTTTTTATGGCTGTGTAGTATTCCACGGTGTATATCTACAGCATTTTTATTATCGTTTTATTTTTTTTTTTTGAGATGAGAGTTATGCTCTTGTTGCCCAGGATGGAGTACAATGGTGCTATCTTGGCTCACTGCAACCTCTGCCTCCCAGGTTCAAGTGATTCTCCTGCCTCAGCCTCCCAAGTAGCTGGGAATACAGGCATGCACCAACACACCCCCGGCTAATTTTTTTGTATTTTTTGTACAGACAGTGTTTCACCGTGTTGGTTAGGCTGGTGTCAAACTCTTGACCTCAGATGATCCACCTGTCTCAGCCTCCCAAAGTGCTGGGATTACAGGCATGAGCCACCGCACCTGGCCCCACATTTCATTATCTAATCCACCATTGATGGGCACCTAAGTTAATTCCATATCCTTGCTATTGTGAATAGCACCGTGATGAAAAAGAAGTGTAAGTGCCTTTTTGGTAGAACAATTTATTTTCCTTTGGTTAGGATAGCCGGGAATTCCTGGGCCTAATGGTAGTTCCATTTTAACGTCTTTGAGAAATCTTCAAACTGCTTTCCACGGTGGCTGAACTAATTCGTATTTCCACTCACAGTGTATGTGTTCCTTTTACTCCACATCCTTGATAATAATAATGATGTTATTTAACCTTTATAATTGCCTTATGTTAAAATGTTATTCAATATCATTTATATTTTTGTATCTGCAAAGAAAAATATGACATGAAAGGTTAATTAACCCACCCCTAACAACCCCTAAGTGGTAGAGTCTGAATTTTAATTCAGGCATTTGCTTCAGTATCTGCACTCTTAAACACTGCACTGAACTCTCATCACTACAAGGTACTGTATTAAAGTTATAAGAACATAAATCATGATCCCACCAGAGCTTATTTTTCACCATCTTATCAGCTGCTAAATCCCACAGGGGTTTCTTGGGAGATCTATCTTCTGCTGAATGGAGCTGCCTCTCCAGTGGGTCCAATCCCATCTGTAGCCCTCAGCCTGATGTAGGGTTATAAAAGGCTGGCCCAGGACCTCAACAGGGATAACCTCCAAGTAAGGTTTATGCTCCATAGTAGCCCCTCTGTCGATATAGCCAAGGCTAGGTTTTACCTGAGACCAGATCCCTGCTCGGCTGTCTCCCACTTCCCAATTTTTCTTCACATTCTCTCTTATATTCTGAGGAGCGCACCTCCAACAAATTGTATGCACTTGAATCCTTCACTTAGACTCTGCTTTTATGGAACCTGATCTAAAACATTTTTCATTCTTATTGCACATCTTTAAAATGCAAAAACTACCTAGAAAGTTGACATTTGTAAAAATAAATGAAGTCAACTGCAGACATTTTCATATGTATACATTTCTGTATTTACTAATTTCTATATTTCCTTCTTACAATCAGAAAATAGATTGTGAAAAACAGAAAATAAGTCTCTTTTCTGATCATGTTGGGTTTTCTTCTACTAATATTGTTTATTGAGTCTTCTTAACCATTTTATATCTACTCCTTTAATCATCAGAACCTAATATTTTAATAATCCTTAGAATTAATTATTAGATATCATTATTATAATTTAGACAAGAGAGTTGGAAGAAATATATTAATTAACTTATTATCTGCATGACAGTGGGCAAGTGGTGGATAGGGAAGTCCAAGATTATGTTAGCTGGTCATGGTGGTGTGCACCTTTATTCCCAGCTACTCGTGAGGCAGAGGTGGGAGGATCAGGATCGCTTGAGCCTAGAAGGACGAGGTTGCAGTGAGCCAAGATCACACCACTGCACTCCAGCTTGGATGACACAGTGAGATCCTATCTTTAAAAAGAAGAAAGTCAAAGATTATGTTTTAAATGTAATATATTGGCCCTGATCAACAAATTGATCACTTTGCTTTGTTCCTCCTTGAAAAGAAAATCCATAAAGAAGGTATCAATTAGATAAGCTCCTTAAAGTATATTAAACCACTCCATCAAATTACAAATTCTCAGGAGTAATCAGTTCCTCATAGAACTAGCTAATCAACTTTATTGACTATTGAACTGAATTGACCAATTAAAATAGTTGATTTGGCTTCACATAAGTATGTCTTTGAAGAACAATAATAAAGCCCAGGTTTAATGGGAGAGGTGTCAAACTATATTAGGGCCAGATTTGGAAACTGACATATACACAGAGGTACACATACACATGATTTTCAAATTGACATTTTTGCCTTATTTTCTTATGCTTAATTTTTCAATATGAATAATTAAAAATGTATATTTAATGTAAGACTTTTACATTTTTGCATGCCTACAGTGTTGTTTTATAAAAATAACTGGCTGAATGAAAAACCCTGTGTCTGAGACCATTGATTTGGGCAATGGATAAGAAGACCTTGAGGACTTAGTGACAGGTAGTAAGTTTGACTTAGCAAAGAAAAATAAAATGTAAGGACTTCTAAAAACATAAAAAGCTTTATTAAATACTGTTGCCTAAAGAAAAACAATGGGCTTTTAAAGAATTAAAGTTGGTTTTATTCAGAAGTCTTACCGAGGACTATACACTGAGGCCTGCAGCCTGGAACTGTTACCGGAAAGGGGTCTCAATCCACACCCCAAGAGAAGGTTTGTGGATCTTACAAAAGGAAGAATTCAGGGCAAATCCATGGAGTAAAGTGACAGCTAATTTATTAAGAAAGTAGAGGAATAAAATAATGGCTACTCCATAGACAGAGCAGTCCCGAGAGCTGCTGGTTGCCCATTTTTACGGTTATTACTTGATTATATGCTAAGCAAGGGGTGGGTTATTCATGCCTTCTTTTTTCAGACCATATAGGGTAACTTCCTGATGTGGCCATGGCATTTGTAAACCGTCATGGAGCTTGTGGGAGTATAATATTGAGGGCCACCAGAGGACACTCTCATCGCCATCTTGGTTTTGGTGGGTTTAGGCCAGCTTCTTTACTGCAACCCGTTGTATTAGCAGGATCTTTATGAACTGTATCTTGTGCGGACCTCCTATCTTATTCTGTGACTTAGAATGCCTTAATCATTTGGGAATGCAGCTCAGTAGGTCTCAGTCTCATTTTACCCAGCCCCTATTCAAGATGGAGTTGCTTTGGTTCAAATGCCTCTGACCCAACCAGCCCATTAGAGAGGTACTTTTGGACTGCTCCTAGGCTGTAGGCCTCAGGAATAATTCTCAGGAAGACTTCCAGATAAAACTAGCTTTTTTTCTTTGTTTTTGTGGGCCATGTTTTATTTGTCCTTTTTCCTCAAACAGGATAACCAAAGATACAGACCATTCAATACAATGAAATAGACAAAACAAATTCTAAGAGACTGTGATACCACATGCTACATTTAATCTTATTTTATTCATGCTTGCCTTGGGATGGGGAATAGACCACTCAGTAAAAGCATACATTAAAATCAAAACGTCTTACCATATACAACTTTTAAACTACAATAATGATGGACTTTAATTATTTCCACACACACAATTTTAACATTAGTTTTTTAAATAAACACAAGACTTCTAGGAGTAATTTATAATAAAGTAATTCCTAATTTTTCTTTATAGATAAATCAAGTATCTACACAATACAAATTCCTATATACTGTGATCATTTACTTAAAATAAACATGTAAGTAAATTAAGTACATGGGCATGCCTAAGACAAGCTAACATTATATATTCAGTTAGGCAACAAACTGTAGTGCCAAATGGAATCAGTGTATTTGCAAATACATTTTAAAAGCTAAGTTACTTTTTATAATTAAATACAGAAAATATACTGATTTGTTAAAATAAATAAGATGTGATATATTAACACTTCACTATAAAGAATGCATACCAGAACATTCATAAACAGTAAATGAGTCTTATTAAGTATAATTTACTACAATAAATGCTGGCTAAATAGATGTGCATATTGTGAAGCACTGTGAGTGGTATGTGTTTTGCCACATACTTTTGTTATCTTGAGCTAGATAACACACGTGTACCCAATTCGGCAGTCATTTTCAGTTGCTACTAGTATCATATGTTTTAAGAAATGTGTACAGTGTGAAAAACTTAAAAAATATTCATGAATAAAAAATGTTTTAGAAAAAATAGATATTTTTCAGGCAATTATGTAGAGTCTCACTGTGTAAATTTCAAGGCAAGATTTGTTTCCTATAAAACAGATCATTGTTCTACGAGAGGCTGTTTTTTACTTGTCTTATTGCATTTCTTTTGCCTCCTCTAGCATTGCATTATTTTCCTCTATGCTTTATTTTTGTGTGCAAACGACATGCCAGTTAAAATGAAAACTATCTCATATGTAGAAAAAAGGTCTGGATTTTAAAAACCAAGAGCTAATCCTTACTAAATTACACCATCTGATTCAAGTAAAAAATGACTTAAACACTAGTGATAAAATAAAGGCAAAACACATTTCATGAAGAATGCAAAGATAACTGTCTGCTGATTGCTTTAGGTCACATGTTTTAAAATGCTGCTGCAGGTTTTATGAGGAATTTGAGGGGAAGATTCCATAGCAGAAGGTGGTAATGTGGCCTGTATTGACTTAAGTAGTGACCCAACTGGACTGTGAAACTGCAAGATGCCCACGGACTCGAGGTGCTTGTTAAAGAGGAACTCCACACTGCTGTTCAGAAATCCTTCATTTCCTCTCTCCACAAGCTTCCCATCCTCTACTAGCTCAGTTTCTAGTATTTCAGTATCTTCTTTCCTGTTAAATAACTTGTCTAAGTAACTAGTGTAAATGTTTTCCTTCTCAACTCATTCACACTTCCTTACCTCACAACAAAACTAATTTGTGATAAAATAGTTCTCCCCACCACTCACAAACTGGCTGTCCCAAGAAGATTGGTACAAGACTTCTAATTGAGTCAAATTTGCCATTCCTTTTTTCTGTTTTTCTTGGCTTACTGTCTTTGATATCAAATTTTTCATTTCTAGTTGGGACCCTGACCTATTCGAGTTATTTCATTTCTCAGCAACATCAGTAGGCTCGTGCTGTGAACTAAGTTGAGTAGTTTCTGCAATAAAGTAATCAAAATCAAACTCCTGATTTGTTTCCCTTTGTTTTTCAACCAGTTGCTGTGAGGCTTCCTCAAGCGCTATCTGAGCTTTAACCAGTCCATTCCTTTCACATTTTCACTTGCCTTTCTTATCAGATTTTTCTCTGCTTTATTCTTTCGGATTGAAAATCTCTATAATAAACTTGGGTTCATAGTAATGGTTAACTTCACTTGCTCTCCAAACTAAGTTATCTAAATATGATGATGACCTGACTTTGTAGTTACAAATATGTCTACACTTCAAATCGCTATTTGGTTTTATGATGATCTGGGTACTGCCAAAAAGGCTCAGTAGAGGAATTGGATCCTCCAGATACTTTATACTTTTCCCAGTGTCCATCCAAATATTTCTGGGGATCAACTTCTTCTTCTTCTTCTTCATCAGTGACATCAGACAGCGCTCTCGGGTCAAGCGGAACTTCATCAATATCAAAGTTGTTAGACATAGGCCAATCATGCGCTGAAAACTAACAATCATACCTTTCCCAGTTATAAATGTGACTGTGAGTTTCATCCATAAACAAAATATCATAAACTTCATCTTCAATATGAAAAAGATGACTTGAAATTTGCTCATCCATTGGAAAATAATATATGCTCATGTAATGATGGGAGAGCGCTTCTTCTGCTGTTAACCCATCTGTAGAGATAAATGTTAAAATTTGTTCCTGGAGATCTAGTGCTTCTCAACTAATTCCCTGAAGCAGCTGAGTTAAAGGTTTCTGTGGTTCAGTCATTTCATTTCTAATGTAAACTGGAATTACACTGAGAAGCTCCTGACAATCTTCGTCATGTATAACAGGACTAGATTCTAAAATCAGCTGCATCTGTTTGAGTTCACGTACACCTGCAAAAAGGGTTTTACCAGTCAGCATTTCAGCAAAGATGTGGCCTGCAGCCCACATGTCAATGGCTTTACTATAACTATTAGGAGAAAGTAAAAGATGTGGCGATCTGTACCATTTAGTTACCAGTCCTTCAGAAAGATGATCCTTATGGAAGTAATGAGGATCCAATAATCTCTGCAAGACAAAAGTCCCCTATCTTCAGCATCGTGTCTTCAGTATTAATGAAAAGATTAGCTGGTTTGAGATATCTGTGCAATACATTTGCAGAGTGAATATACTTAAGCCACCTTAGCAGCTGATACATGAAAAGTCTGGCATGCTTTTCCAGTAAAGGGCCCTCCTTCAGCATATTAGCCAAGTCTGTCTCCATGTAATTCTGAAAAATGTAAATACTGTTAATTTTGGTAAGAGAGTTCACATTGTTTGTTAATTGGCTTCCACTGGTACTAGCAATTTCAAACACTTTCACAATGTCATGGTGTCAAATCTTCTAATAATTTTGAGTTCATGTAGAGCATTTTTGACACTCTGGGGATCAGTAAGAATTGTCTTGATGGATTCTCTTTTATCACAGTCATTGTCTACAGCAAAAAAAAAACAACCAAAAACCAAAAAACAAACAAACAAACAAAAACAAGCTACTGCCTCCACAATCCAATGGTTTTAAGTTCATATATCCAGAGCCCAGATCAAAACCATGAATGTTCATGAGACTTTCAACTTTCTCTGCCAGTTTGAAACCCTTACTATTGAGTTTTTCTTTTGAATTGTTGAACTCGTATAAACAAGGAAGAAAACTGACATCAAAAGGAAAGATCTTTTAAACAGCGAGAAGAAAAATAATTACGCTTCCACAGCAAGGTGATGTCTTGATGTTCATTGCATTTTCCAAACAGGCTTGTTCAGTTCCCCTTAGATATAAAGCTCAAAAAGCTCTACTCCTATTGAGAATTTAAGAGATTGCAGTACTCATAGTTTAAGAAAGGAGCAACCACTCTGCAGACATTTAAAGAAAACACTCAAGAAGCTCAAATGGAATGAAATTATGTACTAGGCACCCAGATTTACTGTGATAAATGATTTAACATTTAACAAAAATATGAATAAATATGCACACAACACCACAGGCTTTTGTGAACATTCTCCTCACAGTGCAGACACATTCAGTGTCGGACTGGCCCTGAGCAGCATTGTTCTAAGGTGCTGGTAAGCACTATTTCCATTTTGGTTCTTTTCTTCCTTTGTTGCTATATATTTCATCAGAAAGCCCTGGCGGCTGTTGGTTAACAGATGTCTTTTGTTAGTGATCAGGTGGCTCCGGCTCACCACAATCACAACCAAGCTACTGTCTATCTTACTCTGATCCAACGGGACTTCCACTCATCGAGAGAGCGTGGGCCCATGGACGGCCCCCAATGTGGGCTCACGTCTCCAGCTGTACTGGCAGCAGCAGCTGCTTTGCCACAGTTGCTGCCATGCCAAACTCTATTTCTCTAAAAGGTTGACGTTTTCTTCAGTTGACAGTATTTATTTGAAAAGGAAATGAAAGTGAAGTATTAAAATACAGTGAGGGATGTAATTCTCAAATGCCTCCCATGAACCAGCAGCATCAGCGTTACCCGGGAACTCAGTAATTTAAATGTTTATGCCCCATTCCAGACCTTTAAAACATGAATCTGAGGACAAGGCCCTGAAATTTGCTATAATAAGCCTTTCAAATGATTCCGATTTGCTTAAAGGTTTGAAAATCACGGACATATGGAGTAAAATGGAGATGTATAAGAATAGGGCTCACGTAACTTAGCAAATTTTGCAGGTTAGAAAGGCTTTTTGCTGTTTAGTTGTTTCATTGTTTTAATTAATTAATTTATTTATTTATGTATTTTTTGAGACAGAGTCTTGCTCTGTTGCCCAGGCTGTAGTGCAGTAGCATGATCTTGGCTCACTGCAACCTTCACCTCCCAGGTTCAAGTGATTCTCCTGCCTCAGTCTCCTAAGTAGCTGGGAGTACAGGCATGTGCCACCAGGCCCGGGTAATTTTTGTATTTTTAGTAGAAACAGGGTTTCATCATTTTGGTCAGCCTCGTCTCAAACTCTTGATCTCAACTGATCCTCCCTCATCAGTCGTCCAAAGTGCTGGGATTACAGGCGTGAGCCACCGCGACCGGCCCACATCATGCTTAAAATGTATGATAACAACAGCACAAAGAATGGATGGGAGAAAATGAAAATACAATGTTTTCAGGTCCTTATTCTGAAATTAATGGAGTATATAATTATCAGAAAGTAGATACTGAATAACTATAGATGTAAATTTTAAATTAGCCTGCCACCACGCCTAGCTAATTTTTAATTTTTTTTTTTTATTTTTCGTAGAGATGGGGTTTCCCCATGTTGGCTAGGCTTGTCTTGAGCTCCTAATCTCAGGTAATCCCCCTGCCTTGGCCTCCCAAAGTGCTGAGATTAGAGGTGTGAGCTACCGCGCCCAGCCTGTTTATTTTAATTTAAGGATAATCTTAATATACAGGTCATGAAGGTTTAGAAATACTTGACTTTGCTAAGCAATTCAAAAAGAAATGATGCAGAAATGAAAAGGACACTATTAATTTCCTAAAATAGATTAATACGTAAATAAAGTCTTTGCTATGAAAACAGAAAACACTCCAGGTATTTAAATTACAATGAAATTTAAGCCAGGAGCAGTGGTACATGCCTGTAGTCCCAGCCACTCAGGCGGCTGAAGCAAGAGGATTGTTTGAGCTCAGGAACTAGAAACCAGCCTAGGCAAAACAGCAAGACCCTGTATTAAAAAAAAAAAAAAAAATTGTGGGAGGGAGTCCAAGGTGCGAGGATCAGTTGACCCCAAGAGTTTGAGAACAGCCTGGTCAACATAAAGACATACCAATTCTACAAAAAAAAAAAAGTTGTAATTAACAAATTAGCTGGGTGTGGTGGCATGTACCTATAGGCCCAGCTACTCAGGAGGCTGAGGCAGGAGGATTGCTTGAACCCTGGAGATTGAGGCTGCACTGAGCTGTGGTTGCACCACTGCACTCCAGCCTGGTTGACAGAATAATTTAAAAATGGGATATATACAGGAAACTTGTTTTCTTTAAAAGTATTGGAAAAGGATAAGGAACAGCTATCAGCAGGAATCATGGGAGGAAATCTGGAAGTGTAGAAATCAGGGAAGTTATTTCCAGTGGTCCAGCTGCCTGCATCATTAAGAAGAGCTGTACTCTAGGGAATTAGCCACTCAAACAGCATTTCTTCAATGTGTTCAGCACTTGCCATGTCTGCAAGGGTAGGAAATGAATGATGTCTGCTTTCCTTCCAATTTCCAAACCTTTTATATGCTCCTCTAACTCTAGCATCTATATTGGAATCCTATCGGCAAGGGAGTCCAGGAAAGGTAGTTCCTAGATGTCCAGTGCTTGACATACAGCAAGACATTAAAAGGGCAATGGCTGTTTTAATACAAAAAGAAAACATTCCACACAATCAGTCTACCTCTCTGGATGATCAGCTTTGAAACACACGTTTCTATCTACATTAAAGTAGAGAAACACTCATAATAAAAATCTTGTGTATGTTCCAAGTATAATTGCATAAGTGAACAAATGATCATTCTTTTCCTTAAAAGGAAAGACACAAAATCCCATCAATTATTGGAGTCAGGTCTGGGTGCTCTAGAGAATGTTCTGGTTTACCAACATACACCTGTTACCCCATAGGAGTCTCATTTCTTTATGATATTCAGGATCAATCACCACCACGGTCATAAGGAACCACAAATAGCCAGATGAACAGGAAGATATCAGAACAGGTAGGACAAAATACCAGCTTCTAGTTCAATCAAACCTTTGTTGTGTTCTCTTTTGGAAGCAATCCTATCTTGTAGACAACAAGACCTCTAAATAAGAAGAGGACAAAGATGGAAAAATGAAAAGTAAGAATAACTGAGAGTGCAAATAAAAGTAGTAGTGAGAGAGTATTCTGTTTGCATCTCTTGTTTCTTGTATCTATGTTCTGGCTTCAGTAAAACTACTAAAATACCAAGTCTGTGGCATATTCCTCATAGATTAGTAACCTAAATATGTAAGCTCTTATTACCTAGTTGTGACATAGCTTAGATTTTAATATTCTGTTACAACTATTTCTATATATAGCAAAACCATTAGTTGTGGTAGGTGTTGCTCATTGCCTCTTTTGCTATAAAATGATTAACTTGTCAAAAGCAGTATTGTTTGAAGTAGCAGAAGAATTAGTAAGATATTCACTCAATCTACATTTGGGCAAAAGCACTGGAAGCAAGAAAGGTAACTAATATTAACATTAATTTTATTTTCTAAAACAAAAAATAACCATATATCTTAGATTTGAAAGAGGTTCAATATTATCAACCTGCCACCATGTGACTAGTTTGTTCTTTCATGGAGAGGGAGCATACAGTGGTTCCGCTTTGGATCCTACCCTTGGCAGATCAGGCACTCAGAAATAGTGACAGGTGTCATGACAGGTCATGAATTAATGAACAAGTATGGTATGGCTGAGAATAGAAGCTGACAATCATATACAGAAATGGATAACTGGTTCTCTTGATTATCAAAACCCTCCCCCACAGTGGGTGAACTTTGATGAGCTTCCAAATAGAACACAAAACATGCTCAAAATATCCATCTTACTATCAGCATAAAACCATCACAAGTATTCATGTCAACGATCCATGACCATGCACTAAACTATCCCTTACTATCTAAGAATCAGTATATATCTTACTTGTGCTTATATTTTATGCAAAGAAGATTGAGCAGCAAAAGCTTTTGACATGCCAAACATTGGGAGGATGTCCCTCCAACTTTTCCACATAACCACACAGGTATGCCATTGTAACGCAACATCATACCTCTTCAACTGATGCCACAACCTTCTAAAATCTAAGAATAAGATTGTGTTTATTTTTTTTATTTTTCCTGAGACACATTTTATGAAGTCTCCATGAGCCCATAAGAGAGGACTAATGGACAAATCTGAATATATCATAAGTAGGTACCCAGAAGTTGAAGTCATTTTCAAGGCCTGAAATTTTAATCAATTTGCAAGCTAACAAATTTGGGTGCCAGGGTCTCATGGATATTGGTGACTAACATCCATTGGTCAGAGATGAAGAGAAGTTCATTATTCATAGAAATAACAGTTGCAGGAGTATCAACATATTTAACTAATTCCCCAAGCCCAGATGTTCTCAGGACAATGACAAGAGAATCAGATGACACCATCACCCACAATGAATTCCATTGCAAGAAAGGAACCCTCAGCTCTGGGAACCCTGATATTTTATACTGGGCCCTAAATAGGGCTGTCCTTTGCTCTTGAAAAATATATATTTATTATATGAGACAATAAATATACCTGTCCTTTGCTGTGGAGAGAGCAACAGAAGTACATATACACGACAAATAAATTGTATCTAGAATATATATATATAC